>NW_026126563.1:25320000-25775705 GCF_943737965.1 Phodopus roborovskii | reverse complement strand
GGGCTCTTTACTGCTCCTACTCATTTCACGCACATGTTGTTTTATTTCTGCCCTAGTCCTGTACAGTGCTCAAGCACCTAAACAGCTAACACAGGACTTGATGTGAGGGACCCAGGACTAGCCTGCTAGCCCCATCAAAATTTTGCTGCTGTTTTCAAAACACTAACTCTTTAAAGAGAATTATATTAAAGTGCATGGCATATGGCCTCTGTGTGTGTGCATGTAGGCGGAGGGGTGTATCCTGGGGTCTTTCTATTTTATAGTGTTCGCCCTTAAGGCAAACATGCCTCGAGAAAGTACTTTAAGCAAAGATATTCTTATTGTATCTCAATGTTCCAATAATTCAAAGACTTATAGGCTCTTGGAACTCAGACCAGTTGTTTGGGTATCTCTTCAGGAAGTAGTCAATATGTCATAATTTCACTCCTTTAGAATGGTCATTCCTGTCTGCCTTGTCCAAGGTAAGAGAAAAGTCAGTATCAGGCTAAGATTTGCTATCCCTGTTCTCTCTGACCTCTGTGGATAAGTCCTAGGAATCAGTGACCATTCTGGTCTTCCTAAGACATTTTTTTACAAAGAACAGGAGTCATGGGTTAAAGTGACTGAAGGAGAACAAAGAGGAAGTGATTGCAGCAGAGTGAAAATTTTGTGATATCTAGTCTCTGTTATAGGCAGAATTGCATCCGAATTGGTGGTAATCTTGAATCAGTCATGAGATAAACTCTATATATTCTTCAGCATGCCACAATATGTTCTTGTCATTCGGATTCTGCTCTGAGGAGTGGGGGTTCACAAGTCACTGTGAGACTGTCCTTAAAGGCAGATGACACAGAACAGCAAGCATGTTAGCATGTATATCATCTCTCTGCAGGGTATGCAGAACAGCACAGAGCCAGTTGCTTACCTTCTCCGGGGAACTCATTCTATTCTTCACAATAGCTTGCCACTCATTTGTAGGCAGAGTACATTGCTAAGCTGAATGCTGAAGTTTGGGGGAAATGTCAGCTCAATTGTTGACATACTCCAGCTCTTCATGGGTGAGACTTTGAAGTCAGAACTCTCAGAGCTAATACACTTCTATGTGGGTGGGATGTTGATGAAGAGAATATTAGAGAAAGGGGTGAACATTGTGAATTAGGAGGTACTGGGGAGCCATATTTCTTACAATCTAATTGCTCTGTTTTATAGAACCTGATCATTAGGGATCCCAGGCATGATTCCTCAGAGATGTTCTTGGGAAATAAAGCAAGAGGAGGCTATTAAACAGGAAGTTTAAATATAGCTACAGGGAGGCATACTTCTGACAACTTGACAGATGTCTTGGAGTGACGACTCCTTCCTTCATTGCTAATTACAAAATCATTTGTCTTAAGGAAAGGACAAAAGAGAAGTAATTACGGAAAACACGCATTCTTATGATAAAAAGATAACATCACTCTAAAACATGGAAGCAATCATAACCAGTTAGAATCCTTATTAGTTTGGTGGAACCAATGACAGCTTGCTTTTTATAAAACCAGAGGGAACAGAGCTCCTGAAGTCGAGGAAGGAAAACATTCAGTTTCTTGTTATGCTAAACTTATCCCAGACTCCGGAGACTTCTTTGATGAACAGTTCATTAAAATTTCCGACCGCAGATGAATTTGAGCTAAATACACAAATGTTTTAATTATACATTCCTTTTTAATTGCTAATTAATGACTTGTAATGTGTTTATGTTAGTTTAGAGTTTAATTTCTTGCTTTAGATTAGGTAGTTGACTTAAGGACTGTGCTTTTCAGTAAAATAGCATGATTCATCAGTGTTTGATTATAAATTAATGCTCATATGTAAAGAGTTACTGACCTTGAGGAGAAGTATTTGCCCATAAACCACTGGCTTTCTGTTGGTGCCAGGACACAGATCATGCTCTCTTACAGGCTTTCGGTGAGACAGAATTTTGTAGGGAAAAAGCTGTTAATAGTTTACCAGAGCAAACAGTACTGAGGAAGGCATAGGGTGAATAGTTAGAATAGAGAAGACAATCTCCCCTACATTGTAAGATTTTTCCATCTGCTAAAGAGCATGTACCTGTTGATAATAATAAGAACCATAACTAGAACAGAGTCAGACTTACAAGGAGAGAGATAAAAAGTGAAATTTCTCACATAGGCCTGTATGTGCTTGAACATTGGGTACCCAGGACTTTGGGAAATTGGCACCAGGTCCTCTGCCATACAGTATGGCTTCCCCAGTTTATGTATTTAGGGAAATTCTGAGTATGTAAAGGAAGGAGTCACTAATTCTGGTGCTTTCTTTTGGTGATCTTTTCCTATCAAGTTGGTTGTCTTATCTAACATTCACGTGATAGCTTTTTGTCTTATATTTTATTTTGTTATAGTTTAGTATTAATTATTAGAAGCATCTTCTTTACTAATGAAGTGTAAGAAGAGTGATCCAGTTGGGATGGGAGGCAGGGAAACTGGAAGGAGTAGAGGGAGGAATCCATAATCATAATATATTATATAAAAAGTAATCGTTTAATAAAAAGAAATTGAAAAAAATATGCCACTCCACCTTTCCATTGTAATAAATATAGCTTTAGGAAAATTTTTAAAAATTATAAAAATATATTTTTAAAAAATACTCACTAAAGCCGACTTCAAATTTTTAAAATTACACTGTTGTGTTACAAATTGTAGTACTTTGCTATACCCAGGCTTAAATTGCTTGTATTTTACTTGACTCTGTGATGATCCATGCTTGATATGTGGGTGTTTTTCACAAAAAGGAGTTGAATACTGGGCCAATACACCCATTGCTGTCCATTTGCAGAAGCAGCATATATAGGTTCCTTACTTCTTTTATTATAGCTTGCTGTGATCTTATTAGGAGAAACTCCATTCTTCTCTCTTACACACACCGCACAATGTCTTTCATAATAGGAATGTATCACAAAGTTAATTCTTGCCTTCATTTGGTGCTGGCTTATGGATTCAAGTTAGTCATTATTCAAGATACAGAGGCTGCCTGATGGAAGGTACAGAATCAGAAACAAAGTTACTAAGATGAACAAAATAAGGGAAATATTTCCTTTGTGTATTTCTTGGTGTTTTCTTACTCCAGCAACAGACGAGAAAGAGAGCAAAAATAAAGGATGAAAACTTATTTTGACTTTTTGTTTTAAAGATTTCATGGGAAACTGTCTTCCTTGCTGTGGAGTCAACACTCATAAAACAAATATTTAAGGGTATTGTACATACAAATCACACTACAGTAGGTACCTTGTGTAATAGCATGGACTTGTAATAATTGAAAAATTAGCAGTCTTAACATGTTTGAGAAGTGCATTAATTCATGGTTATAAAGTTAAGTACTTATGTAGCAGCATAGTCACCTGTCCATTTGTAAGAAGAACTGTAGGCTCTTCCATGGGGCCCGTGTGCTTCATTTTGCAGAAGACAGTGATTAATACAGAGACTCAAAGCTGGCCAATACACAGAGAATAAAAGACTCTTCAGCATCCATCCCCAAATAGCACACCTGTGTCATATTTCCTCCTCCTCAAGACTCAAGGGTGTTCTCAAATCAGGGCAGAAAGGCAGTAAGAGCTTGAGGTAGTGAATGTGTACAGTGAAACAGCATTTTCCAGATAGGATAGGAACTTTTCCTATATGAATTAATAGAGGCTATGACTATATAACACAAGACATGCAGAGGATCAAGCAAGGCAAATTTCTACCATGGATGATGGGGAAGGGGTTCACAAAATCTTACACTTAGCTGATGAGCTATCAATAATTGATGATTGCTTAAGGAGGGATTCTTTTAAGATTGCTACTTTGCAGTGACTATTCTATGCTACAGTAGTACAGTAGCTACATATAAGTGCCAAGCAGGCTAAAGGTGAATAAAAAAGCAGGAAAACACATTAAGTTGGGGTAAGGTAATGGAAGACATTAGAGGAAGTTAATAGAAAGATTTGTATTATTATAAATTAATTTTATGAGGCACGCTACTAAAGCGTACACTTTGGTAAAGACATATCTTAGATGGGAAATGGAGCTGTATGTTCTGGAATTGACCATGTTTCTGCCATCCATCACACAGGAAGAAGTTGTGCAAGCACTGGAAGGAGAAAGGAACTCAGAAAGTGCTGTGGGAATGGCTAGTGGGATATTCAACCCATTGTCTTCACTCTGAGAAGCACTTAATCTTAAACACCTTTGTCCAGGACATGATGAAGCAGTTTCTTATTTGAAACTGAGTTGTTTTGGTTAGTATATGCAGCTTTTCCCCTTCCAAGTAAAATATGAATGATAAACTGATTTTTCACTTTGACCAGTCTGTAGCACTGTGGATATTTGCATTATTTTCATTGCCATTGCTCCCTTATTAAAATTTTCCTTCATCTGTAGGATGAAATTTGGGTACCATGCTCCCATATTCTCTCTGTCCCCTATTGCAAGAAAACCCCCTGAGCAGAGTAGCGGCCAATATAGATGTCAGCATTTAAGGATGGACAATCTGCAGTCTTATATTTTCTGTTCATTGACCAGCTGTGACTCTCTGTATTAACAACCATCTCCTGATGAATGACGTGCCTCACATGGTTTTAGAAAGAACTTTACTGTAGTTAGTCTGATAAATGCACAAAGTATAAAGCTACCATATAAGTGTTTAGTTTTATAACTATAGATGAATGCATCCACAGCATAGTTAATATCAATATGGGGTAATTAATTTGAATATGGTTACCTCTGCCTGAAATTCTCAGATACTGACCTAGCACAGTTGTGACATCCCCTTCTCTTAGTACATATGTGACCTCACTTCTACTGGTGATGTTTGACATGTTTAAGCAGTTGATAGTAGATGTGTAATAGAGAGTCAAACTGAAAATCAAACATAGTAACTTCCAAGTATGAATGAGTGTACCTCAAGCAACTGCTGTTCCACTGAGCAGAGAGCACAATCAAATAATAAGTGACTCTGCTCTGATGTGGGTTAGTTAGTGAGGGTAAAGAAGTCATGCACTAAATACATCCAGGTGATGCTGTGCCAATTTCTGAAAAAGGTGAAGCGATATGGCACACTGAACACAGTTGGGTGATGCTGTACACTGGACACAGTGGGGTGATGCTGTGTACTTGGCACAATAAGGTGATGCTATACATTAGACACAGCAATGTGATGCTGTATAATAGATGCAGCAGGGTGAAAGTGTACAATTGACACAACCAAGTGATTCTGCACACCAGACACAGCCAAGTGATGCTGTACTCTAGACACAGAAAGATTATGTGATATGCTAGACACAGTGAGGTGATATTGTACACTGTACACAGAGAGGTGATGCTACACACTGGACACAGGGGGTGATGCTACTCATTGGACATAGCCAGGTGATCCTGTACACTGGCAAGTCAGTTGATGCTGTACACTGGATATACTTAGGTAATACTTCACACTGGACATAGCTGCAGGTGACTGTTCTTAAGATTGCCCAGTAGACTAAGACTTCCTTCAAAGTCTGAAAAATATTAGGGCTGCATCCAGAGTCTGATTCACAAGCCTTCATAACCCCTGTTTGGCTATCAGCCTGGGATGGCAGAGCAAATGGAGCAAGAGAGATGCAATGTCATAGCAAAGGCTGGAAGATTAAGCTCCCAGACAGGAATCCAGAGTCCCCCTGATGTCCCAAAACAGGTGGGAGAAAACCTGGTGGGGACTTGCTTCACAAACCACAATGGTTCTTTGAATAGTCCCACATCTTCCAAATGGACTGCCATCCATCTAGTACATGTGTAACTATGTACTGTTCTGGATTTGTGTCTAATTGAAGAACTCCTCTGGCATATGGATAACCATGTCTTCTTTAGCATGCATTTAGTTACGGCTATTCCTGTGGAACAGATAAATGATTTTAAAGATTATTTATTTAAGTGGCTGTCCACTAGCTGTTTTTATAATCCAGGGTATTGCTACAGACAATGGAGAGATAACTACCCTCTAACCATGAGCTGTGTAGTGCAGTATTGTCTTTTAAAAGGTTAAAGATAACTGCTTTTGTATTTCTGATTCTGCTCAATACAGAACCCCCCCGCAATCAATTTTTCTTCCCTACCATACTTTTCCTACAGCTTTCCATAATCCCATACAGATCTCCAGCAGCACAAATGCCAAGTGGTGATTTTGTTCATGGCAATTTGTTTCATTGGTAATCTCAAAAGATGGTGCAAAGGCAACAATCAGGAATTGAATCTGCAGTTTTCCTGATTCTTAGCTCAACGTTCTCTCATGACCATCAGTCTGTGTAAACAAAAATATATCCAGCTAATAATACAGCATGTAAACTTCAGAACACACTGGCATTTCTCCAAAGTCAGCTGTGCATGATTCAAATACATTGGCATCATGTGCCACACCATCTGAGGACTTGGCTTTAACTCACACTTCAAGCTTTTTCTTTATCACACAGGAAGCTTACATATCAGTGCCTCTTCAAAGTAAACATATTTCTCCTACAATTCACCCTCTGCATATGTCTTCTATTAAATATACTGTTCCATCTACAATGCTTCAAATGAGTGGCTTCTTAGACTTATTCTACCTTTCCAAACCTTGCCAGCCAGGAATGTTCTCTAGACACGTTTTTGAAGTTGTAGACACTACTGAAATGGCTCTGTAACATTCCAGGTGCATTGTCAGTGTCTTATCTCATCCATTAGGAGGCAGAGATTCTAACACAGTTGGATCTTGCAACATTCAGCACATCAAAACCAGGTCATCATAAATATCTGATTGATGGTTGAATGTAGGGAATTGAATTCTGGTCACTGGAGTAGAAAGGGAGCAATGAAGTCAAAGCAAAGTAATTACAAAACTCAGGATATCTGAGGTGGCTAGTGAGAACAGAGAGGGTAGTCCAAAACGAGCCTTCAGGGAGAGCATTTAAGAGACTTGTATGGTTATCCTGGTGTAAGCAGATAAACACTCTCAGTCTAGTCAAACTGGGGCAGGAAGGAAGAAACATATTGAAAACCATTTCTACTCATGGCACAGTGCAAGCAGGAGATAAGAAGCAGAGTTCCATGTGGAGTCTGAACATGGTGGCACTATAGACAAAATGGGCAGTCTATCAGCTTGCTAGAGACTGCTCTTCATGTTCCTATAAAGTCTGACCGTTTTATGATAACTGCATATTTTCATTAATTTGCTGAAAGTGTTTGGGCTTCCCAAGCAGGGATATCCAAATATCTAATCTGTATTCCCAAGAACTTATGTTGTCTCTGGTTGCCTCAGAGCTCTCCAAGACTATAGAGAAAGCAAAGTCAGCAAATCCCTAGTACACCCAGAAACTGAACTGCTCAGCCACCCATCTGGACTTATTTTAAATGTGCTTGTTTAGCATTAACATGTCTATCACATGGGCGAGTTTTCTATGCAGTGTATAAGATAGAGTGTCGGGTCTGAGATGCAAACCCATACTGTCATACTGTGACTAAACACCTCAACACACACACACACACACACACACACACACACACACACACAAAACAACAACAATAACAACAACAACAACTTTAAGAGAGAAAAAGTTTCCTTTGGCATTGATTGGAGCCATCTCAGTCAATGGGAATTTGCCCGATTCCTTTCAGGGCCGTTAGGGAAAATTCAAGGGAAGGGGAGGTATAGTGCAGTTCAAGGGGCTATAAATATGACATGCCCTTCATAGGCACACCCTTCTCTTGAGCAACTTTTTCCAGCATCTCTCAAAATGGTGCCAACATCTGGAACCATGATTATCTCATATTCAAACCAAAAATTCAAACCTTGCCATATATGTGTAGTTGTGTTACTATAGTGTAAATATTTTTGTGTTTGCAAGGAACATGTGGTATGTATGTGTGAATGCTTGAAGAAGCTTGTTTACTACCCTTTCTGTTCCTCTGCCTCCTTACTCTTTTGAAATAATGTTTCTCACTGAAGCTAGAGCAGGGATATCCAAAACCTAATCTGTATTCCCAAGGACTGCTAGTATGTAAGGACCTCAAGTTCTTCTGTTTCTACCCGCCTACAGTACTGGTGTCTAGAGGATGGAGGTCACATTCTGGTTTTTAGATAAGTGTAAAGATCAGTATTTCAGGTCCTTGTGCTTGTGCAACAATGACTCTTAGCCAGTGAGTCATCTCCCAAGTCCCATCAACGAATTCTTTTAAGTGAATAAATGAGTAAGTAAAAAGAGAAGCATGTGCAACAAAGGCCTTACTGTTCTGCATTACCCATACCATTTACAATATGCTTTGTAATTGTTGGCTTTATTTTTTGAGTTTATACTACAATATATCATGTCTCCCTTCCTTTCCCCCATCCAAACACTCCCATGTACCTTCCTTGCTCTCTTTCAAATTCATATCCTACTTTTAAATTAATTGTTGTTATATACATATATGCATATGTGCACATATTCCCTAAATACACACTCAGTGTGTAAAATGCTACATATATACATTCACCATGGCTGATCACTTTGTGAGGGATAGCAAACCAATGTGTTCTTCTCCTGGGGAAAGATTACAATTTACCCACTCTTAGCATTCCTTAGCTGCCCATGGTTCTTTGTATAAAGTTCATATCTCCTGAGCTATCTCTGGTGCCTACTATTAGCATATCTGTAGTTGTCCTTGTCCAGTTCATATTTAGGCAATCATGTAGTAAGTATTTATTAGTATCAAGTCTGAAAGACTAGAAGACACATACTCATACTAAACTTACTGATCCTTACACTCTATGTGACCCTTCTGCAATGCTCCATGAGCCTTAGATGTATGAGTGTTTTATAAATGTATTCATTAAGACTGGACACTACAACACTGCATTTTGTTTGGTTGTGGTTTTCTATAATGGCTCTGTCTGGTTACAAAGAGAAGTTTCCTTGGTAAGGGGTGATGACTTCAGTTAACTGTGAATGTAAGGAGAAATGTTGAAAATGTAGTTTGTGGGACTTTGCTGGTTTGGTTTAGTAAGACAGTTGTAGGTTATTCTCCAAGATCTAAACCTACATTATCCATGGATGGTTGACTACTTTCTCTCTTGCTGAGTGGGTCTTTTTTCTAACTAGAAAGGTATTGGTTATAACCAAGATATGTGTGTTGCTATTGCCCCCTTAGGGATACTATGCCATGCTGATCATTGTTGGGGTTTATAGGTGTCATAGCTGAGGAGGACTCTTTGGTTACTTCCCTTCTTTAGAAGCTACCATGACAGCATATGGTTCCATGAATGACAATTCCCTGGGATGAGGTTCTCATGTCAGTGTCAGTTTGGGGGCCTCTGGGGCCTGTATCTGAATTGCATGGTGGCTCCATAAACAGAGAGGAGCTTACCTTGTGCCTCTGTGAGGCAACTGATGGCAATAACAATAGACTGTAATGTTTGGGGAGTCTCTCAGAAAATTCCCACCAACAACTCAAAAGAGGGCTTCTAATTCCTTGTGTTGTGATTTGTTAGACCATTTGATCATTGTGGGGAGCATTGCTAGCACAGGTAAGAAAATTTCACTTAAAATGCATATGCATATTTATACCTAGACTTAGATGTATTATGGTTTCCTTTACGGGTAATTGAGAGAGGAATAGAAGTGCATACAGGTGATCTTGTCAGGGAAATAGAAGGGCACAGCTTTATTTGGAACTGGAAGGGAGATTAAATATAGAAGAGAGAAGGTAAATGGCAGGATAGGTACCTGAAAAAGTCATAGGAATCATGCTATTAAAGATCTACAATATTGTTTTAAAAACAACTTTTCCTAATGAGTACTCAGGCCATGTAACATTGGACAACATGTTAATCCGATCTCCTATATGTTTCTCATTAGCAAGGACTCTTTTCTTACAACAGCCAACAAACACCGAGGCTTGTGTTCGGAGCAGTAGCCAGACCCTCTTCTCCTGCAGTGTTTATAAAATACTTCAGCATTCTAGGCAGGTCTCTTGAAAATATTTATGCAATGAACAACTAATTTTTCAAGATAGTTATGGTTATACATATTGGTCAGGGATATCCTAAACCCAAATAAATCTGTCTTATTTTAGAGATGTGGTATGACTTTCCAATCACTGCAGCCACCTTCTTACTGAGGTACATCAAGATAAATAGAGCAATATCCATATTTTACAGTCTATAAAATTCAAATCCTGCTTAAAAAAGAGAGTTTACACACATTTCATATACCAGCTACCAAGTTTATTTATCAAAATATATTTATACAATATGTGCATTGTAAACTTTGGAAATAAGTGTTAGGGTCTGACAAATATTTATTATCAATATTCAAGCAGGAGTGAGCACCTATCAAAATATTTTGTGACAGCAATTTTAGTTCATGGGACAGTGCCACATAGTGCAACCCCTGCCCAACTTTAAGAAGGTGTTGTATCCTTGGGAGTCAAGCTTTCATTTCCTTCTTCTGAGTGATTTTTCTGAGCTCTATCCAAGAGTTACATCTCATTCTTTTAGCCTTAACACCCCAAACTTTGAGATGTACTTTAAAATAATGTCTAAATGTGAATTTTTCACTTATAAAGAAGTATGCATATTTGATATCACATGAAATTTACAGTTTTGAAGGTTGTGTTCACTATAAAATCAACCAGAACCTTCAGTCAAGGCACAAGGGAGGAACATAAAAACAAAGCTTTAGGAATATAGTCGGTGAGGGGCTAGAGGAATGGCTTAGTGGCTGAGAGTGGCTGCTTTTCCTGAAGAGAACTGGGTTATTGTTCCCAGCATTGCTTGGGATTCCAGCAGAGGACTGGAATTTTGTTCCTAGCATTCCCATAATACAATTCAGAGCCATCTGTAACTCCAGCTCCAGGGCACCCAAGAGTCATGTAAACATTCTAATATTTAAAAACAAAACCACAAATACAATAAATTGGTTTAAAGTATTACTTATTTTGAGATAAAGTCATATGATTGTGTTAAGATTTTCCCAACATTCGTTGGTCCTTTGTGAGGTTCTTAGCATGTGGCTGGAGTTTGAAACCACTTCTAGTATCTAAGACTGGGAGTAAGCTACATGACAGGAAAACAGGTGATATCCACATCTGCCCCATATCAAGAAGTGCAGAATAGTACTCAGTTCAAAAACTGGAGCAAGGAAGTAGAGTCTAGATACAAAGAATATGTGTGGAGATTGGGGCTGCTGTAGAGGGAAGCAAGTTAGCAAGTGTGAGGAATGGATGAGTCCTGATGCATGAAGTGTGCAGTCGTAGTTCATCTCAGTCTCCTCAGGACCTGTTGGTGAAGAAAGCGTTGTCCAAGTAAAACCCCCCAGTGCTTTCCTCTATGATTTCATCTCCACAAGACAGAGTTAGGGTTCTCCACTTTCACCGAACCACCTGAGGCAGGTTGGAAGAGAATAGCAAGCTCCAGGCACTTGGTCACTAGCTATTTGCTTCTTGATATACTTCTTGTGAGCCATAAAAATAATTTAAGCATGGAAATAGCAATAGCCTAGTCTGTCATATGATGCCAGGCATGTACAAATCTCAGACATGACCACAACCAGACAATGACAGAAGTCACATCAGGATAAATGAGAGTAACACTCCAGCTAAGAAGCAGATGTTGGACGCATTATGCAATTCTTTGAGATGCAAATAAATCCATTCACATTTTTATTTTTTTTAGTGTTTGTTAATGTTATGTTGTTTAATCTAGAAGAATGTTATCAAGGTAATCAAAGCAAAAATATTAAAATAATATAATCACACAATAAATGAGATTAATCCCAAGTTATTTGACAACTTAATAGACAAAGGTTTTTCTGGAATAGAGCTGCCATTAGCATTGTATGGATTTTACCCATGAGCCTGGAATTCCACTCCTGGGCTCCTTACCATCTATTTTCTAGAACTTGTCAAGGGATGCTAATACTATAACAGACAGTTTAAAACAGCCAAGCTGGAGGATCATAGCAAGTTAGATAAAAGGATGAAAATAGGAAGTGTCCAGAGTGAGCTCACCTGTCTTATGTGGTACCATTATTAATATGCTCAGGACTGCATGGAAGTGCTCCTCTTAGACCACAGGAAAAAGTGAGGTTATGGGTCATATGATTTAGTCTCATGACTGTGTCATATTTGGTTCAGAAAGCTGGTTTACTTCTGGGAACCCTCAGGCTTAGCCAAACCTGAGGATACCTTGACACCAGTAGAGAAGGTAGTATGTATCAGCTGGGGCTCCATGCTGTTGTATTGTATTCTGGACCATTGCAGATATGAAACAATTAGACCCATATAGAAAGATCTTAATTTTAATGAATACCAATAAGACTATAAACGATGTACATTTTATTATATACACCATGATTTATTTCATTTAATAATCATGTTCATCAATGAAGTATGACATATAAATACTATTTTTAAATAAGAAAGCTGAGACTCCAGTAACTACTTTTTTTAATTGATCATCAAACCAAAAATAAAGAGTAAGAGTTGAGATGTGGCTCAGTTTGAAGTATGAAGATTTGTGTTAAGATCCCTAGCACTATGTAAAAGCTAGGCACACCTAAAATGCCAGTGCTACTGGTGTGGAGATAGATATTCTAGGGGCTAGACTGCTAACCAGTCTAGCCAACATGTTTTATTCTAGGTTCAGCAAGATACACTGTCTCTAAAAGTAAGGTTGAGATAAAAAGAATAATATCTCTGGCCTCTACATGGAAACAGAGAGATGGACATGCAAGCACAATACCCCCCACACACACACACAATCACACATAATAGACACAGGGAACGACAGATAGATGGGCAGATGGGAAAGAAGGAAGAAAGGAAAGGAAGGAAAGGAAAGAGGAAGGGAAGAAATAATGAAGGAAGAAAGCAGAAAGCAACGCAGGCCAGAGGAAAGTGCCCATCAACCAGCAAGAAAGTGCACAGCGATTCTCTGTAGTAGTGATCCCTAATTTTTAATGAACTAGAAGAAGATCCACCATAGACCTATAATATCTCTTTAGGACAATCAGCTTGATCCCAATTTTATTTCATTCTTATAAATAAACTTATAGCCATGGCAGGCTCAGGCCTACCCTGTTTGTAAATTGCTTAAACATCCAAAGTTGGTGATTACCAAACTGGCTTTCTATGTTTCATTTGACTGATAATATACTTCCTTGCTTACACATTTTCTTTGTTAGAATGAAGAACCCTGACATATCCACTGTTTTTGCTGCACTATTTGACTGGACTCCCTAAAACAAAGTGGATACATATTGCTCCTTTTAATTTTCTGTTAGGAGCTGCCAATCAGCTGCTGTTTAGGGTGAACAGTCATTAGGTAGAAAGATACTAGCTTCATAAAGCTATATGAGAAAGACATATTATTTCAACTGAGAGGTTGGCTTAATAGTGTCAGAACCATCAAAGTTACCTTTATTTCTTCATGGTTTTGTTGCTGCTATTGTGTACAAATAAAGTTCAAACTAGAATTTCCAAAACTGACTCAGCCTCTGGATAAAACCTATGACTAGCCTTAATCCTCAACAGTCCTCCAAGCCTCCAAAGTGGAAATACCTTCAGAAAGTAGATGTTTAGAAATATTTAGGCAAAAGTGTAATATCCATTTGGCTATAGAGCTACGATAGTTTTTCCACTTCTTCATTTGATCTGCTTTACATAAAATAGACAGCTCTGAAACATTATTTTCTGCACAATGCATTTTTCTAAATCGACCAATATTACATCAGAATTTTTTTTGACATTTGTCTAGCTGTCTCAGTGCAACAACAGTGATAGCTTGTGTTCTACTTAAATGCTATGAGAACACTTCTCAGTGCAATATACCCATGCAGGTACTTAGAGTAAGATGTGCTGTTGGCACTGGTTGGGCAGATGATTTTCCATGGAAAGAGATGTTATTTGCAATATGCTAAATATTTCCAAATTATATCACTTCAAGCTGTAGCATGCTTTGTGGTCCTTGCAATCAGTCTTCATGTTGAACTCATAGCTCAGCAACTGAGAATAACTGAAATAGAAGTCTTTCGTGAATGGAAGTTCTAAAATACATGGAAGGACTTCCCTAGTAACTCAGAATGACAGTTCATAAACTTCTTTTCTGCACTGTAAATAGAAGCAAAATTATTACTAAAGATAAATATTACTTAGAAAACAGAAATATAGAAGAGCTATGAAAGTCAAGGTAAAATTTACCCTAGCACGGAGGGATTCAGAGGAAAAAGATAAAATAGGCAGCTTTCTCAGGTGCCACACCCTTCTTCTCTTCTCCCATTCTTGTAGTAGTTCTTCAACCTCTCTCTCACTACTCACCTATTTGTCTCTTTATCTCTTCTCTCTCTTGCTTTGCTCATTCTATCTCTTTCTTATCTCGCTCCCTGCTCTCATCACATTCTTCTCTTGTCTCTCTTCTTGCCCACCCACTTTCTGTTGATCTGCTTACTTTCCTCTCTGTATTTTTAAGGCTCTTCTATTCTCTGTGTGTCACTCACATATTTGAAGAGTATGTGGGGGTGTTTCATTTGTTGATCAATAGACGTACTGCATAAATGGAAGTCACATATTCTTCCTATTCTTTTAATTTTTCTGTTATTTTGTTTTATGTTGTGAATATTTTGCTTACATGTGAGTCTTGTGGATCATTTGTGTGCCTGTTGCCCACTTAAATCAGAAATGTTCATCAACTCCCCTGTATCGGGAGTCATGAACACAGTTGTGATCCACTATTCAGATGACAAGAATTGAATCAGAGTCCTCTGCCATAACAAGTGGTCATAATCCCTGAGCAGTCCCTACAGCTTTTTTTTTTTAATTTAATAAGTAGAACCACAAATCTCCATTATCAACACCACTTGGCGAGTAAGTGCCAGATCTACTTATTCACTTGCCTATGCATTTACTCAAGCAATTATTTTGCTCATGTAAGACAATATACACCTGTTTTCTTAGCTGGAGCTACATAGGGGAGACCCTGAATCAAGAAACCAACAATAAAACACAATAACAACAAGAAAGCAAAATTCTTTTGTATACTTACAAGGAGATCGTGTTGAACACAATGCCACAAATCCTGCCCCTGGGGAGATGACATGTGTCAGGGAGAAGTGAGACAGCAAACACATAGTACATCACAGGGTGTGTTGAATAATAGGGTAGACAGAGTGGAAGGGGACACAGATGATCACTAAAGCTATGCAAGTCCTTCCTATGGAAGTGGCAGCAAAGACCAGAGAAAAAGGAGAAATGGGACTGGAAACAAGAAGACCTAATTCTGAGGAGACACCCACCGCGCCACAATTGCCTTCAATCCCTTCACTCTGTTTATGAACAGAATGCTTGTTTGCTCTTTTTCTTTCTTTTTATGATTTTCTTTTTCCCTTAAGAAATCCCGTGCCTCTTGAAATGTGAAATAGGTGAAGGAAAATACAGTTCGGGACCATTAATTGTGCTTTCTTATTGAGTATATAAATTTGATGTCAAACGGGCCTGGTGGAATGGTATATATTTATTTCAAAAAATATCATTTCTTTTGAGGCATTGCCGCATCATCCTATTGATTTAGGGATTGGGGTGATTGTGCCTCATGCTTTATGAAAGGCAGGCTATTAACAAACTAAATTGAAAAACTAGTGAGTCTGACTTTCGGGGCCCAATCCAGCATGCTGCCTGTGCAAGGCTTAAATGGGAAAATACTGTAAAAAGACTTATTTTAATGCTGCAGACTATTCATTGCAATCCATAAACCCTTATTTAGCTACGGAGAGGGAAATTCTACAAGATAGAATTCTCATGCTTGGGCAACAGTCTCCCCTTTGCTTTCTCTTCCATCCATTGCAACATTAATCTTCTGAGTTTAGAAGCTGACCCTCTTTGACCTTGTTGGACAGTAGGATTAAAATCCTGGGTAAGCCAGAATAGCTTGAGATACCCAAAGGAACCAGGTTGCTGATGTAGACAGGTCCTAGAATGATCCAGAATTGAAGTTCTTGATGTGAAACTAAAAGATTAAACATAGATTGTGGAGGTTGAATATCCTTAGACGTTTTAACAAGTTCAAACTCTTGTTTCACAGAAAAAAACCAAGGCACAGACAAGGGATGACAAGGTGACATTTGCCCTCTATCATTGTGCCTACTGAGGTCCCAGAGCTATTTTCCATCTACCTTGTTAACTCCTTTCAACCCTGACTCCCCTATGACCCAAGCACCATGGAGGATGGCCCAGGTGAACACTTGAGACAAATCTGGAAACTTTAGTACAGCAAAATAGCTCAATGCAATGAACTCACAAGGAATGTACCAGGCTTTTCATCAGAAAGGAAGGAATTCTAACTGTTTCTCCTACCTGCTGTGCTGGTGGAGCTCATTTGATGACTTTGTTCCTCTAGTAGCAAGTGCCTTGATACCATCTATGGTACCCATATACCTGAAAGCAGGTATTCCCAAGGCAGGTATTCGCATGAAAGGCTCTTTGACACAGGGTACTTTTCAATTGTGCAAAGGATTCAACAGTGTAATGTTTCTTCTGATGACAGAGTAAAACCTTAGCTACTGCATTATGCTTTAAACTCTGTATTGTTACAAATAGGCATTGAAACCAGTTCTATGCTCATACAGATCTTGTTACCAAGCATGTGGAAGGCAGACAACAGTGGCCAGGATCCTGATTTCCAGTCCTTGTTTTCTACTGAGAGCAGCCCTGATGAGGGAGAACAGGTGAGGCCAGCTATGGGCTTTAGAAACTAGGAGCTAGAAGAAAGGAAGCAAGGCTGAAAAGCCAATATACTGGTTGAGCTTATGTAACATTTTGTGTAGGTACTATTTCCAGGCCTTCTTATAACTTAAAAGATAAGCAGCAGGTCCAGTAGAGCCGCTTGAGCCAAAATTACTCCTTCCAAAGAGCTTGATTAGAAGAGAGTCTTCAACCCATGTGGCTGTGATTGGGTCTGTAAGCAGTAGGACACTGGAAGAAACAGAGCCTCATGTGATAAATAGTATAATGGGATCTTGAAAGGAAGAGAAAGCCTTCCCATTAAATACCCAGAACAAAGACATTTTCTGACTCTTACAGGATTTTAGAGGCCTGCATCAGCCTGATTCCTTGTGATCTCAACTTGCCTGGCTTACATACTAAGGGATAGAGAAACTGGCTTTAAGTAGGGACTCCTATGTACTTTGTAATAGAGCATGAGGGCCGGCAAGCCCACATACCACATCAGATTTTCTTGGCAGCTTTCTGTCTCAGAGACATAGTCGCAGCAGCAGGGTGTGCCCTGACTTCTTCAACAGAATGAGAGACACCTAAAGGGCTTGAGGTAAGAATCAAAGTAAGATTACCAGGTGTTAAAACATATGGGTCAATATCATTAAAACATTAAAACACCTCTCCCTTCACTTTCTCCATTCCCCCTTCCATTTCTTTACTTCCTTATCTCCAGTTCCTTTAGCATTTTCTCTGTTTTTCCTATATTGACTGACACATTACCTAGTCACTCAGGAAACAGGCCTCTGTGAAAAGAGCTCCCAAGGCAGCCAGGACACTTCTGCATTCTATAAGGAGAATGTCATTCCTAAGAAGGGTACAGAGATGGCAGAGTCTTCCTTCCTTAAGGAAACTCACTCTGAGGGTGCCCCTCTCTGCTTCCCTACTCCCTGGACCATGGTTGACTTTGGGCTTTGATGCTGTATGAGACATGAGTCCCTTCTGTACTTCTCGTGTTCTGTCATTAAAAAAAAAAAAAAAAAAGCAGGTTATCCCATTACCCTGCTTTTTCAGTCACATCCTCTTAAGGGAGAAAGCCCTTTCAATTCCTCATTTTCCCACATGGAATTTTTATCTTATTGCTTCACCCCTCTTCCTGTCTGTTCTACGTTTTCCTTTCTTCCTGCTAAAACTCACACTCCTTTTCTCATTGCTGGAATTTAAAATGACTGTTCCAACTAGACAAAAAGAAATCCAGTTTCTATGCACAGACAGCCTTCAGACTGATGGTCCCATTACATTAGCATACAATAAAAGCCAGCAGGGGGTGCATTGGCACGCTGTTATCCTGGGTCTCTGTGCCCCAGGGATGCTGAGAAGGTTCCCAGTGCACAGCTCTTCTCTCTGGTAATGAGGCAATTGTACATGCTGGTGACAGCTTCTTGGCCTCAATGAGAGCTGCAGCTTTTGTGGCAGGGGAATGCAGTGAAGGTAGGTGTCACATGATCCCAGGCAGGGTTGTTGGTTTCCTTAGTTGCATTTTTATTCTCCAATTGGCCTAAAGGGTTCATGAAACTCCTCAGCCTTTGCTCTTTGTCTAAAGTGGAATATGTTGTGCTAGAAGGAATGGTTTCCAGACCTGTCTTATTAAAATGTGGAAGCAGTTCTTCAGACATATGCAGAACCCCACCTGTTGGTCGATCATGTATGAGGAAATGGAGTGCAGTTTCTCTAGGAGGGCATTTCCTCTTCTTGTAGTAAGAACATACAGTACCAGATCTTCATGGCTTACATACCAACTGTTGAGGGTCATAACATGATCTCCTCCTCCCCAGTGGAATCACCAGGGCCTATAGCCTGAACTCTGCCATCACCTCCAAAATGTATCATGTTTAATCTTTCATGCTAGCCCTGTATGTCACTAGAGTCTCCAGACTGTAAGTTTGTTTTCTTGGTAGCGATGGTAGTAGATTAGTAATGGTTTTTTTTTTTTTTTTTTTTAGTTTGCTTTTATTTATTTATTTATTTTTGTCAAATATGTGATAAAAGAATGAAGGAGTTCTAATTCCTGAAACACACAATCATGCACAAACACACACACACACACACACACACACACACACACAGAGGGACACACATACATGCATGCATGCATGCAAACATATGCAATACAGAGACAACTCCTGTACCTGGGCCTTGAGTTCTTGCTCCATTTACACAGCTGAAGCCTCGAGAAGAGAGAGCAAAGGGCCTGGATATGGGATATCATGGTCCCTTTTAGTATGGAATGTCCTCACTCTCATAAGAGGGAATGAACAGGAGTAAGTAGATTAGGAGTTTATGAAAACAGAATGAGGCTGTAACCCTCATATCTTGAGGACAGTTGATAAGTGGGTACCCCTGTGACACAGTGACCCAGCTGGAGAGTACTCCTCATTTGGCACTGTTCTCTCCCCCTTCCTCCTTATTCTGCTGGACCCTCCCCCCCAACACACAGAAGCAAGTTCCCTGAAAAGCAAATAGTGTCTCACAGCCTCTTCTTCCCAAGAGCTTTCTGGAAGCTAGATTACCAAACACTACCTAATGTGGTCTTAAAACTCCCCAGTGGGTCAGCTCTTAACAAATAGAAAGGAATGTTTAAGAGCTGTGAAGCTATGGTTAGAGGTCAGATATCCCCTGTCACAGATGTGGACCAGGTCTCCAGTGGCTTGTTGGAGGAAAGGATGGTGGTTACTGTTCTCAGATGTCCTCAAAAAATAATGTTGTGTTTGCCTAGCTGTTTTGTTTCTTCTTCCAAAAGGATCAAATAAAATGTCTTGCAACTCCTGTGAGCCCAAATTCTCAAGATTCCTCTTTTCTGGAGATTGTGGTTCCTTATAGTCATAAATTCTTCAATATAATTTTAAAAATCTTCTCCTGTGACTCTCTTCTTGCCATATTAGCTTCCAGGTTTGTCCAAGACCATATCAGGGACAATGGTCTTCTCTCAGTATTCATATTCTCCATAGTGATATTCTACAATATTGCTGGATCAATAACCCCTGGAGCTATCTAATGTTAAAACCTCCATGCCCAAATGCTAGTCTTTCAAGTCCAATTCATGCCCAGTCACAACTTCCAGTTTAAATCTATCTATTCTTCCCCAGGTCCTTTGTAAAGCATATCTGGTGTGCTTCATAAACCATACTGTGCACTTTGTATCTGACAGCTCTTATTTTAATACAACATTTCAGCATTTGTTTGTATACTTAATAAAAATCAGAAGGTATTGGACAGACAAGTTTAAATGTTCATTTGGTATATTATGTTATCTAATAATTTATTTCTGAGCACTCTCGTATCAGCTTTAGGTGAGGATGGTAATCCCTTCATTCTTCTGTTATGTATATTTAGGGAAAAACATATGAAATGGTGCAATGTAGCTCTCCATAGCAGTAAGAGCTTAAAATTTAACTTGGATTGTCATGCTTCCCTTTGATGTAGCTAATGTTAATATGTACTGACTACAAGGGGCTCTCTGATGATAATAAATTTTATAGTCCTTAATATGTTCTTTAAAAAAATATTTTGTTTTTAATGAGTGTATGTGCTTTGCCTGTATATATGTCTGTATAACTCCTACATGGCTGGAACTATTACAGGCCAGAGGAGGGGGCATAGGGAACCCTAAAACTGGAGTAACAGAAGATTCTGAGCTGTCATGTGGGTTCTGGGAATCTAACCCAGGTCTTTTTAATGAGCAACGGATGCTTTTAACTCAATAAGCAATCTCTCCAACCCCTTTTGAAATAGTCTAATTCACTTAAAATTATTTCCCAGTCCCTCATGTTCTCCCTCTCCACTACTGACTATGCATCTCAGTTAGAAGTCCTGGGCAGTCTAAGAGACCTCTGACAGTGGAACCAGGATGTATTCCTGGCGCATGTAAGGACTTTTCCCATGGAGGGATTTCCTTAACCTAGAGAAAGGAGGGAGGGCCTAGTCCCTATGCCAAATGACTTGACAACTTTTGATCATGCCCCCCTCAAAGGCCTCACCCACCCTGTGGAGTGGGTGGGGAATGGGATGGGAGGGGGGTGTCTGGAGCATGGGAGGATGTGAGGGAGAGGGAACTGGGATTGATATGTAAAGTAAGAAAAAGAATAAAAAAGAATATGAAAAAAGTGTTTCCCCATGTAATTACTTCACAGTGTTGCTTAGTTTTCATGGACACAGGGCCTGTACATCTAACAGGACTGAGAGTGGTACCCACTTCTCTATCTTCCTTTCCCTAACCTTTCTTGTCTGAAAGTATGAAGAAGCCCTTAGAAATTAGAGGAAAACTTCAAATTCCCCTGACTCTCCAAGCAATAATTACTTTCCCTCATGACTAGCTCCAAGAGATTTTGTAGACACCATTTTGTTATAGCCAAGACTCAGACCTTAGGAGTTGGTGGGGGGGGGTGTTTGGTATTGTGAACAAGGCTTTCATCTCTTTCTCTAGCGTTGCAGAGAGTGGGAGACTGGATCAGTCTCACACTATGGGTTAGAGCAGATGGTCTTCATTCTCTTAACTTCATTCCTACAGACTCTGTTTTAAATTTATTTGTACTTGTATTTTCAACCGTAACTGCAATTCTTCTAGTTATATTTTAGTGGAAGTTTTCTTCTGAGTGTGATTCTGAGTACTCCTCTGATATCACAGAGGGTGACCAGAATTGAGCTCTATTGTGTGTGTAGACGGTTAATTATTTGCATTTTGCTTCTCCAGAAATCACTCCTTGCATGTGCTACCTGAATGTACAAACCTCAGTAGTCATGCCAAACCTTCCCATGCTGTCCTGAGGTCCTGATGCTGCCATTTGCCGAAAAGGGAGCACGTAGCCACTGTGAATATGGAGCTGTCCATATTCACAGAATATGTCAGTCTGTCCTTGTGCTTTTTCTGAACAGATCTAGTTACAGATGCAGAACAAACTTGCTTTTTTCTTCTTGGAAAAGTGGACCTTGTGAACATAGTATCCACACTGGAGCTACAAGGTGGTTATTGGATATAGTGACATACCAGCCTCCCCCTGTGAACATTTGTTTCTAGCTATAGACAGGGCTGTTCAAAACAGAGATGTCTGATCATTTGACTTGGAAGGTGAAGACACTGAACAGAAGAACCAAAGATGCGATCAAACTCCCCACAGATGTGGAAGTTTGGGCAATGTCAAGGAAGGCATTTTGGAGGGAAAGCAGAAGACAGTCTCAGGACTTTGGATAAGAGTGAGGAACTCAGAGTGCTTGCCTGCCCCTGACATTCACTTTTCTGTGACCTTGGGAAAGTCACTTACCCTTGTGAGGATTAATGACTTAATCTCAGGGAAAAGTACTTTGAGATCATTGGCTGACAGGTGCTGTATAAGTACAAAGTATTATTATTAAAATGTCACTGTGCCGGCTGCATTTGCTCTTGAGGGTAAGAGGCAGAAATGACAGCCCAGGAGGAGTGGATAAAGATTATGTAAGACAAGGAAATAGAGAAGTCTGTCATGAAGAGTTCTGTCCCATAACTCTCCTCTCTATCAATGCTCACACCCTCCAGAAATCTTCTGATTTTCTGAGACAGAGGCAGCTCTTGTTTTCCTTCACTGAACTGGGAGAAACTGTTTCAGAAAGTGTGTTTATGTGTGTGAATTTGTGTAATCTGGATGGCCAGGAAATAAGAAGGAATCTCTTCTTAACCCATTTCACTAGTACTAAGATTAAAGGCACTCACCATCATGCCCAAAATTTTTTATGGATGTTGAGTTGAGTCTCAGGCTCTTATGTTTGTGAGTCACTTTATTGATAGAGTCATCTCCACAGCCAGAGTTCTAAAGACAAAGGTCCTTCTGCTCCTCAGCTAGGCTTTGAAAATAGAGATTATAAAAACTCATTTTAATATCTACAAAAGATAACTTCCTTCAGTATCCACAGAAATTTTCTTCATGTAAACAGAAATCAAAACTCAGAGAATTTGTATGCTTGATGTCACAGTTCATCAAGGCAGAATCTAATATTTCTACTGTTAGCAAATCACTCAACTTTGGGTTGTATCTGGTTTTAGTTTAATTGACTGTTTGTTGCTGACTCAAAGACATTTTAAGTAAACAGTTTATTGCTTGTATAAATCCCAAACCAACTCCCCCAGTCCATACCTGTAATCACAGCTCAGGCTGACACAGAAAAATCCGGGGAGGTCACTGAGCATCCAGTCTCAACAAATTGTTGAGCTCCGAGTTCCCCTGAGAAAACCTCTCAGAAAACAAGGATATTGATCTCTAGTTCTCACAAGCAAGCAAACACACACACACACACACAAACACACACACACACACACACACACACCACCACCACCACCACATATGCACATGCATACACACATACACACACATACACCTACATATACATACATGCACATACATACATATATACATACACATGCCTACACATATATACACATACATACACATGTACACACATGACAGAAAAACTCCCAACATTCAATAGATTCTCAGTCTAAAATATTGACAAATTAGTAACTCATATCCAAGTTTAAATCCAAATTCTGAGGCATATCAGAAGTCAGCAAAGATCTTTGGGGCACTGGATCCTTTAAGAAGCCCAGTTGTTCCCCTTAAAGTCTACTCCATATTTGGAAGATTATAGGCCTGTGTGCCATCACATCTGTTTTTGTTTGTTTGTTTGTTTGTTTTTAATGTGGAGCTGAAGCCTGAACATAAGGCTTCATGCATGATAACAAGCACTCTAAAAAACTCAGCCACAACTCCAGCTCCATTTAGTTATTTTTAAAAGTATTGTTCCCTCTTAAAATGAGTGCACTGCAAGTTGTATTAAATCATCTCTTCAAGACTTCAGGGAAACAGTTCCTGCCTGAAAACAAACTCAGGTTCCAAAGCGCGGAATGTAGCCTTCTTACCACATGCAATATTTCACAACAGGATCACCTTGTGCAAGATCAAGACTGTCTGTGCAGAGAGATAGAAAGGGCAGGCAGCTCAGTCCTGAAGAACATGGAGGTTGACCTCCACAGTTTTACACAGAGTCATTATACTGCCAGAGCAAGCTCCAGGCAGCACAGACAAATAGTCCTCTATTAAGACCCGTGTGTTGAAATGATCTGTCTGATTTTTAGATTACTTAAGCACCAATGTCATTCAGCATGTAACTTTTGGGGGAATACTTTGAGGCTTTTTTCATAGGGACAGAAACCTTGCATGTGTGAATGGAAGACACGAAGAAACACTCTTGATGTGAGGTGGAATGTGCCATGTCCATGCTTCTCCCTGCTTTTCTTCTTTTTTATCACCTGAGCATTCACTGTTGGCTGTGAATCCACCAAACATGCTTTTTCTTCCACTTTGGAGCAACCCTTTCTCCTTAACTGTTTGTTTGAGCCTCCAGGTTGTATACAAGATTAATCATCTAGGAAAACATTTGGGGGGTCTTTGCTACCACTCACCTCTTACATTCTTTGCAGTAAATTTGCTCTAACAATCGGTTTTGTTATATTTTTCTGAAGTGGAATGGTTTGTGGGAATCTATGAAGTTGATGCCTATGTTCACTAGGATTTCAATGTATACCTTGCTTTTAGTTGTGGCTTCTAAGCAACTGTCACTAGTCAAGACAGAAAACTCTATGAGAACATGAATGAAAGACTTTTCAGAAATAACTCCTCAGTCTATAGACAGTGGAATGAGTCCTGGATAGTTGACATTTCGAGCCACACTTTTGACTCCTGACAGAAGAAGGATTATAGCTCAGGATTTGCATTCCAGCTGCAACAGTGTTCACAATACCAAGCTGCTCTTTTTGCCACACCCTGCACCTGCCTGTCCATTGGATCTTCTGATGGTAACACCTTACCTGTGTGTGTCTGTTTCGTACCCAGTAGCACAGGTTGTTGATTGATGGGTCTTTAAAAGCAGGACAGGCTGAGCTTTTCTTGTATTCTAGTACTGTGTATGTGAAACTACTCATACATATTTTACATTCTTCTGTGTGTAAAGAGTCTCTGGATGGGACATCATTTCTTCAAGGCTTCCTCTGCTGTGATGCTCTGCTCCTGGGATAATGGTCTTTAACATGTCAATGATTCAAGTGCAAGGCTATTTTCTATGCCCTTCATTGTTTCAGAGTGAAATTGAAAGAGGGAATCCAGCTGTTTATATGCAATATGAAGCAATTATGAAGTTCATTTCCAGAAGCCACTGTAACCATGGCAACTTGTAAATCTGGAAGAACAGAGACAGAGTATAGAGGGACTTCCAGTGGGGCCAACTTGCAACCAGAAAATGGCTCAGGCCAAGCTGGTGAGCAACCAAGCTGTTTACTTTGAGTTGGAAGCAGTTTTTTTTTTTTTTTCCTTCTTCTTCTTCTTTTTGCAACTCAGACTTCCTTAATCCGTAACCTCGAGTCTTTTAAAGTTCAGTTATCAGTGAAACTTGAATTTCTAGATTTGCCAGAATCTGCCCTAGAGGGATAAGTAGTTCAAATGAAACAAGAGCCAGCATTGTATTGATGTTTATTTCATAGCTCCTTAAACGCCAAACTCAAAGTCATCACATCAAACTGACTGAACTGGAAGCCTGTGTTGCTGGAACCTCACACAGTTCAAATGAGGACCATGGAACCCAGACACTTGATATGCTGTGCTTCTGAGAGCATGCTGAATTCTTTGATATTTTAGGGAAAAAAATAGATAGGACTTTTGTTAGAATAGATTTTTGTTGTACTTAGACCTCATCAGGTTAGAATGGAAACCGGAGTTGCTGAAGGGGCAAGACAAGGTGAAGACAGCAAAGGGACAGAGAAAAGGTAATTTTGAATCTGAAATAATTTAAAACAATTTGGCTAGGGTACAGAGTTGATTGCCATGTTCTCGGTCACCCACATGTGTCTCTTTGACTGATAGTGTACATCTCTACATGCTCCAGAGGAAAGTAAGACAACAGGCAGGGAAGGGTCAAGCTTTCAATGCAGCCAGCGGCAGCGTGCACTCTGGGAAACTCATGGAGATGAAATGTTAAATGACTGGCAGCTGCAAAGGCATCAGAATTGGATTTTTGCTCTTTCTGCCTCTTTTGACTCTCTCTTTGATCCCTGCTGGCAGCATGCTGGGCATGTGTGAAAAACACAGCTCATAGATACCATCCCTATTGGGAAAGTGAAAGAAAAGCTAGCCCAATGGGCAGTAGGTTTTCCACTCTGAAATGTCCAGGGGAGCTAAAGTCAGGGGATGCTCCAAAAGACAAGGGCAGACCCCTTCTCCATGGGGCCATTTTTGGTTTGTGTGCTCTTTTGGTCAAAAGGTAAGCAGATAATCTCACATAAAATAGGGGCTCATTGGCAGTTTCCAGAGTTAATTTTACTGTCCTTCTGAGCAGAAATTAGATCATGGGTCCACTGAATGCAGATTAAAGAAGGTGCTAAAGCTGGGATTAGCAGAATATAAGCCTAAAAGTCCTAGGAAGTGATAAAAAAAAGAGAGAGATTTAGGCATAAAAATGTTCAAGATAGGAAGTAAATGCTCAGAGGGGAAAACACATGAAAGGATTTCAAGTGAGCTATTTCAAGTGAACTTGCAGATGTCACTGGAGGCCATGGAAAATGTGTAATGACTTCCACTATTGTCTTCATATGGATTCCCATGATCTCTGATTGTGTTTACCAAGGGTATTTATCAAGCAACCTACTGTTGCTCTTTATTCTAGATCTTGATTCCGAGGCTGAGGCTTGTTCTTCCCTAAGGAAAATCAAGGAAGAAAGCTTCTGCCTTTGCCATGTTATTAGTTTGCAGTACAATTATTAAGACCCATAGATGGGGTGGTTTAATAAAAGCAAGGAGTTTTTGCTTGAGGATCCTAGCAAACATGGTTCTTTTAGGGTTCCCTTTTGAGTTGTAGGTTGTCCATATAGCCTTGTACCCTTTTATGAATCATTAAGACAGTAATCCCTTTATTGAGAACTTTCACCTCATTCTTGTAATTGTCTCCTACTGAACTAACTACCAAACACCTTAGGTTGATATTGAACTTTCAATCTAAGAATTCAGAAACAGAAACATTGAGTCTATTGCAACCACTATTCTTCCTCTTATCTCTCCTTGCCATAATGAGCAAATGGCTCACAGGAAACCTTGCTTTCATGTTACTTGTATGTGATATGTTTACCATGCTGCCCAGCAGGGGGCAAGCTGTCACCAATAGCAGTGAACATCACTAATTCCTATCTAAAATTCACAGGAACAGCAACAGTTGCCTTCAGTATAGAGCTGACAAAATAAAAGGTCAGGTGCTCAGGCAAGTAGGCAACAGGAAAAGTCCAGAGATAGGGTAAGAGCAGTTTCTTAAGGGTAAGAAGAATCCTTTGTCATTCTTTCCTACTACAAAAAGTAAATGAGGGTGAAATTAAAAAGAATGGGGGGATGCATGTGATTTCAGAAGATTAGAATTAAATTGGATTGGGAGACTAAGGATAAGGTTACCACCCAATACTCTCAGAGATATCCCAGTGGCCAAAGAAATGTTCTTTGCATACATGCTGGAATTTAATGAATGAGTACTGTAGCTATTGGTCTGTACTGTTGGTAGAGACAGATATTAAAGCAAGACAAAACCATGCAGGAAACATTTGGTGAACCAAGTGAAACCTGGCAAAGGCTTCAGAGGAATAGCTGAAAGTGTTGGATAATTCCCCTGTGTGTGTGTGGATGTCAAGTCTAAGATGTTTCCAGGAGGAAAGTCCAGATGACTGGGAAGGATAGGTGTTATGACTGGCATTCCTAAAAGCTCCTGTGTTGAGGCTTGATATCCAATGTTCAGATATGAGGCTTTGGGGGAGTGATTAGATCCCAAGGGATTAGATCTTTTGAGTTGATTAATATGTTGATTACTAGGCACACATTTTTAATGCCAAAACTTCTCTTTTTACTTCTTTCTTCTATAAGTAATTATTTCCTCTGTTTTAGACTTTTACCATGATGTTCTGACTCTCCCAGACTGGTCTCTGAAACCAAGAGCTAAAATGAATATTTTCTTGTCTCAGTTGTTTACATCAGGTGTTTTATCAAAGTGATGGAAAGCCTGCTTAACATAGTAGGTGTGGTTGGGATAGAAATACTTTTTACAGAGGATGGTACTAAGTTAGGTCAAGAAATCAGACTGAAGGCATCTGACAGGGTCTAACTACTTATTAGTTTGTAAACGAAGAGGACTCAATGATATGACATAAAATAGGTGCTTTATTTATCTTTCCTATTGATTTATATAAGAACTCATTCTTTACCTAAAGCAAATCATGTAAACACCTTTCAAGATGCCCCATCTGTTTTTTTATATTCATGGAAAGGTTTTGTGTGCATCTAAAAATAATTATGCAAAATTGGAACTAATGCACAATTAAATTGGAATATATTTATAGTATAGGCCCTACCTGAACATTTCTGTGATTTCCTCTATCCCTTCTCATACTGATAATATATTATTTAATCTTAGATATTTATCAAAATCTTATTTCCATTACCTATATTTTCCTTGACAATTTTCATGAAAAATTTTTATTTTTCTGCTGGGCTATCCATCTTGCTTTTGTCAGAAAATCATGTAATTTAGTGACATTATCCTGGTCATGAATTCCTGTATATAGAAATAAAGGTGGAGATATTAGGAAAATTATGGGATGATGGAAGATTCCCATGACTCTATTGTTTGACAAAGTAAAGCGTTGGCTGGCTAATATTTTGGAAAAGATAAAAAAAAATGAAGGAATTAATTGCTTAGTTGTGGCTGCTGCTAGAAAGGTCAAGGGCAGAATGGGGTCACTGTGGTTGAGCAAGTCAGAGGATTGAAAATCACATGCTGTATTTTAGAAAAAGGGAATTCTGAGGGAGGAAGAGCAGGATTGTAGGAAAGATGAGTGTGGTTTGCAAATGAAATGAGTATTGAGTAACTGTGAGTTTTGATTATTAAACTATGGAACTGGGATTTAGGTTAAGGATCACAGATATTTAAAATCTGTGTGAGAAAGAATGAAGAGTGGGAGAAATACAGCAAAGGCTAAATTTTGCTTAGTAATGAGCCAGAGAATTAAATACCCAATGTATCTGAAAATATTCCAAACCAGTTGGGTCATAGAAGGAAGCTTAACAGATAACAGCCGGGAGAGAGAAATGTGACTTTTAGAGTAGGACTCTCGATTTGGCAAATAAATATACAAGAGTCCCAGTTAAATTTGAAATTCAAAATAAGTAATGAATAAGCTTTGACTTTAAATATGTCTCCTTGAATATTTGAGATATACTTAACATTTAAAAATACCCAACATTGGGGGCACACTTACCTAAAAACTATATGGCTTGTAAGTACTTCCTCATTGAAATATTCCTTGTTTATGTGAAATGTAAAGCTAATTGGTATCAGAATTCCATATGACAATCTGACTTTGTAGCTGAAAACATTAGGCACATAGTTTCAGCCTGCCTGCCCTTAGCTCTGTGAGGATATTCTTGTCACCAGCTCCAGACATGAGGTATTCTTTAGGATGGAAAGGGCTATATTTTACTATTCAAAGTATGGAGATATCTGGCCTTCTCTTTAGATGTACATTATCCACCTACAATGATCTGCTGATTGTTGATATCAGCCATATCTATTGACTCTGTGAAGAAATAATTATTGTGCACACATCATGTACATAGATGGTATTTGGTGAAATGTTAGCAATCTTCATCCTGAAATAGTGTGGCCTTCACAAAGTAGCTGCCAAAGGTTTATCTGGCTCAAGTGATCTTAATTGTTTACATTTGTTTTATCATTTTTCAGTTTGAAAATCACTCTCCCATGAACTTATAAAGGTTCTATTAAGTCTAATGGTAATGCCAGACTTGAAAGGAGTAATTAATAAGGTTCATTTTGAGAATATTTCTTGCTAATAAATAATGCACTATTTATTATCCTTAACTAGGTCATGTTCTTCACAAATCATGAAGGTGTTCTTTTTGTGTAATCACTGAGCAAGGGTGCCCTTCCTGCTTTCTGAACTGCCATTACCAACATTCATAAACTACCTTCCCATATCCAATATTTTTATTCAGGCTTCACATCCCTCTTTTAAAGGTTGCATTATGAAGAAAGACACAGAATCACTTAGTAAACTCCTCAGTTTCCTGCAGAGTTCAATCCCTGCTGTCATTGTTTTAGTATTTTTATTCATAATCACAGCTCTTGTCTTCATATCTTAAGGCAAGACCAGTATATTGGAGTAATTGGAGACATTCCGAGTGTCCACCTTTCACCTGGATCTGAAGGAGGACCATGACCATGGAGGGGAAGTAAAAAAAAAAAAAAAAAAAAACAACCTGCAGTCGTATCAGAATCAAGTACAATGAACTTTACTTTTAAGTCTCTTTAAAGGAGTCTGGTAGGAGATATTGGTGACAAAGGGTAGGTATTTCTGGTATACATATAGGACTGAGATATGCAGAGCTGGCCTTAAGGTCCAGCACATGGCTGCCATTAAACTTTGAAGGAATATAAGTCACAAAGGGGCATCTTTTTAGAGGACTGAAGCTGCAGTGCATAGGAAGACTGTCTATTTTTACAAACCCAGTGATGTGCCAGAGGCTCTGTATTATGTCCCCACCCTTAAGGAAGCACATTAGTATCTCAGAAGCAAGCTCAATGGAAAGGCAGAGAGAGCTGGCACATCATCAGGAACTAAGATATACATGTATGCCATAAACTATAATTAAGACAGAAAAATATAAAGTATCCCTGACTATTCTTAAATAAAACTCTACATTATTCTGTTTCAAACAGAACTAAAAGCAACAACGGGATCAATGGAATCTAATAAAAAATACAGCTTAAATACACACACCCATGGACACCTGATTTTCAACAAAGAAACCAACATTGTACAATACGAAATAAAAGAATGCATCTTCAATAAATGGTGCTGGTCTAACCGAGTGTAGAAGAATTCAAGTATATTCATATCTATCACCTTGCACAAAACTAAGGTTCAAGTAAGTCAAACATATCAACAGGAAACCAGATACACTGAAAGTAATAAAAGAAAAGAGTGAAGAATAGCCATGAACACATTGGCACAGGAGACAAGTTCCTGAACAGAATACCAATTGCACAGATACTATGATCAAAAATTAATAATAGGACTTCATGAATCTAAAATGCTTCTGTAAGGAAAAGGGCATTGTCAATAGGACAATATAGAAGCCTACAGAATGGGAAAAGATTTTCCCCAACCCCACATCAGACAAAGGGTTAATTTCCAAAATATATAAAGAACTCAAAAAACTGGACATCAAAAAAAAAAAAAAAACCAAAACAAAACAAAAAAATAAAAAACAAATAAGCCAATAAAACTGGGGTACATGTCTAAACAAAGGCATCTCAAATGGCACTTAAAGAAATGGTTAACATCCTTAGCCTTCATGGAAATGTATATCAAAACAACTCTGGGATCCTACTTCTTAGAGTTTCTATTGCTGTGAAGAGACACCATGGCCATGAACACTCTTATAAAGACAACATTTACTTGGGCCTCACAGCTACAGAAGCTCAGACCATTCTTACCAAAGAAGGGACAATGGCATCTTTCAGGAGACATGGTGCTTGAGCAGACAGTGATACATACATCTTGCTGGCAAAAGGAAGTCAATGGTATCACTAGGTGGTATCCTGAACATAGGAAAACTCAAAGCCTGCTCCCACAGTAAAACACTTCCTCTAACAAGGCCATACCAACTTTAACAAAGATACACTTCCTAATAGTGCCACTCCCTATGAGATTATGTGGGCCAATTACATTTAAACTACCACACCATCCCACATCTGTCAGAATGGCCAAGATTAAGATTAAAAACACAAGAAACAGTTCATGCTGGAGAGTATCACTCCTGCATTGCTGGTGGAAATGCAAATTTGTACAGTCACTTTGGAAATCAATATGGCAGTTTCTCAGAAAATTGGTAATCAATCTACTTCACCACCCATTTATACCACTACTGGGCATATACCCACAGGATGATCCATTATACCACAAGGACACTCATTTAGCTATATTAAGAGAAGCTTTATTTATAATAGCTGGAAACAACCTAGTTGTATTTTAGCCAAAGAATGAATAGAGAAACTATGGTACCTTTCTATAGTGGAATATTCCTCAGCTGTTAAAAATAGTAACATTACAAAATTTGCTGGCGGGTCTTCTGGGAAGTCAGGGGACAGTAGGACGGCAGTCTGCATGATCTGTTTGGATCACGCCAAATACCACTGCCCGGCCGGCAGCTTGCCCTACTGCTCAGTCACTTGTTTCCAGACGCACAAAGTGCAACCCAGAAACCTGGCCTGTTGAGACGAGAACAGTAGCTCCAGTAAATACAGGGTCTGAGGAAAATAAAGATGATGACTTCTATAGCTGACTTCCTCAACAGCGATGAGGAAGAAGACAGAGTGTCTCTGCAGAATTTAAAGAATTTAGGTGAATCTGCAACTTTAAGAAGTTTACTGCTCAACCCACACCTGAGAGAGCTGATGGTTAACCTGGATCAGGGTGAAAACAAAGCAAAGCTGATGAAAGCCTGCACACAGGAGCCTTTGTTTGTGGAGTTTGCAGACTGCTGTTTAAGAATCGTGCAACCATCCCACAACAGGGATTCTTAAAACTGGATGTGCTCATTGCTCAAGCTGCCCACTGCTCCTCCTAGGAGGAGGATTTTTCCAAGGCTGCTGTAGAACATGTAGATCCTCCTTCACTTGGCTTGCTTCAGACAAGTGGAGGATATTCAAGGTGCAGAGCCTGTATGAAGAGGAAGCCTGGAGTGATGGCTCAGCTCTTCCAGAGGACCAATCTTCAGCACCCACATGACTGCTAACATTTGTAATTACAGTTCCAGGGGATCTGACACCCTCATCTGGCCTCTGAAGGTACTGTAAGCATGTGGTCCACAGCCATACATGCAGGTAAACTCACATAACCTTTTTTAAAAAAGGGAAAAGGCTATGTATATTTACACAGTGGTCTTAAATTTATTTCTGGTACAGTTCAGAGTTACATCATAAATACCGAGTTTATGCATTAGGATTAAAAACTGATAGTGTTACTACATGTTCTTGATGACATTAAATAAATTTATTAAATATTAAAAAAAATTTGTTGGCAAATTAATGGAGCAAGAAAAAAAAACATCCTAAGTGAGATAACCCAGAACCTGAAATACAATGATAAGTACTCACTTAGAAGTGCATATTTAGTGTAAATTAAAGGATAACCATGCTACAATCCACAGACCCAGAGAGGCTTAGTAAAAAAGGAAAACACAACAGGGGAAACATATGAATTTCCCTTGGGAGGGTAAACAGAATGAACATCTCAGCTGGAGGAGGGGTAAGGAAGATGTGAACAGGAGCAGTCAAGTATGAGAAGGATGAAGGCCAACAATACTGGGAGAGACAATAATTGGAGATCATCTCCGGGATGTACTACAAACATAGAACAATGGAAATTCCTAGGAAACTGTGAAGCTGAATCTAGCTAATATTCCTGGGGGGGAACTAGCTTTGTCCTACAACCAGGCAAGACTTCCACTGGAGAATTGGGACACCAACCCAGCCAAATAACTTTTAATCTGTATTTTACCATGACTACAAGAAGAACTGGGGAAGAGAAGCTCAGAAATTGTGGGAATGACCAAGCAATGACTGGTGCAGGTTGACACCTATACCATGAGAGGGGAGCTTACCCCTGTCACTACCTAGAGAGTTGGGACCCAGATGCTAGACATCCCAGGGACTTAGGAAAAAACCAAACAGAACTGGCAAAAAAAGTCAATGAAATGAAATGATTCCTCATGATATTCTTCTATATTCATAGATTGATGACAATGGTTTTCAGAGAGGCTTCACCCAGCAAGTGATGGAAACAGAAGCAGGGATACATTCAAACATTAGAAGGATCTCAAGGAATCCTACAGAAGATGGGACAGAGGATTGAAGCAGTCAGAGGGGTTAAGGACTCCATAAGACAACTCACAGTATCAACTAACCTTGGCTCATAGAGGCTCACAGAGACTCAACTGACAATCAGGGAGCTTGTATGGACTGACTTAGGTTCTCTATACCTATGCCACATTTGTGTAGCTTGGTATGCTTGTGGGATTTCTAACAGTGGGAGCAGGGTCTATCACTGACTCTGTTACTGCCTTTGGGGGCCCTTAAACTCATACTGGGTTATATTGTACAGCCTTCAGCTTGATATAACATGTCTGGTTGATATCTGTGGTCTGCCCTCTTTGAATGGAAACAGAGGAGGAATAAATATGGAGACTAAGGGAAATGGAGGACAAGAACAGAAACGAGGGGAAAGGAAGGTAAACAGAGGTCAGGTTCTATAAATAAATAATTTTAGAACATTCCAAACAAAATTAAGGATATATATATGTATATATACATATATATATATATATGTGTGTGTGTGTGTGTGTGTGTGTGTGTGTGTGTGTAATTTGAGGAAAATGTACACATTGCATTGCATTTGCAAATATTCAGTTTTTTTGTTTTTGTCTTTTCAGTTCTGTAAGGTTTATTTAGAACATTCTTTGTAGATCTTAGGCAATCACTCTTCCTTGAACCATATCCAACCCCATCCTGTATCCACAATGTTTGTGTTGTTTGAAGAGAGATTGAACTCTGATGGGAGATGCCATTATGTATATATATGTTTCTCATACTGGTTAATGAATAAAGCACTGTTGGCCAATAGGAAAGGAAGATAGGAGGGACTAGGAGACAAGGAAGAAATAGGAAGCAGTAAGTAAGGAGTCAAGAAGGATAATCTGGAGAGAATAGAACTGCCAGCCACCTCTCGCTGGTAAGACCATGTGGAAATACATAGAAATGGGTTAATAATTAAGACAGAGCTAGCCAATAAGAAACAAGTACCTGGCCAACAGAATTATATCAAATACAGAGTCTCAATGTGTTATTTGTGGTTGGCGTGGCAGCGGGACAAGACCAGGCAGCAGGTGGAAAAACTCTACACCTTACAGAACTCTCCAATTTTGTTCCTCTTATTGACTTCCTATTCTTTATATTTCTTTCTCACATTTTGTCTTTCTAGACAAAGTCACCATGTCTTCAGGATGAGTTATAAAATAATGTAGAAAAAAGCATAACTTTCCTGAACTTCTCCTTATACTTTCCTAAAGTTAGTTTGCTTTCTGTCCTACTCTGTGCCAATATGATGGTTCATAATAATCAACTGTCCATCAGGCTATGGTTTCATAGGCTGCTTAATTCATGAAAGTTTCTTAGCTTAGCAGGCACAGGTTAAGGAGAAACCGCTACTCTATTATAACTGATAGGATATCACTCAGCAGCCATGGATAGTTTACAGCAGTCCACCCCTCACAGAGGACATCAGCTGACAGGAGACCAATGTCAGAGACCTGTGAACAGGATGGTCTGTGAATCCAGCGGAAGTGCCCTGATATGTTACTTACACTTTTTTCTTTTTCTTTCTTTATAGACATGACTAAGTCATAGATTTCATTCAGCCAAATTTTTGGAACCCCTTATAGCTTTCAGATACATTCTAGGAGCTGAGTATACGTAAACAGAACAGAAAATAGCCTCTGCCCACATAGAGTGTTTATCTTAAATATATTTGGACTTTGGTTTCTACATCAAAATTTTCTTTAGAAACAACAGATTATGGAAAAATAATTTATAGAAAAAGCATCTATATGGGTACATATATAGGATGACTCCAAAACACTACTCCAAAGAGAAACAGTGTCTTCCGATTTATAGTCATAAAGAGAAACCAAGAAGGAAAGAAAGCAATTACAAAATTATTCACCTGTATGTGAATAACATATGTGCATATATTTCCATATATATATGTACACATGGATTCATGCTCTTGGTCTTCTGAATGTTTGAAAAATATCATACTTCATCCTACACTATATTGGTGTTTGAATATGAAAAGTCATCATGGTCTTTCTCTCTTTGAACAGATAAGAAACAACAATCATGGATAGGAGCTGTGCTATCTTTGAAAAGAAAGTACCCATGGAAATGTTGAAATAAGAGCTGATAGGTGACTTACATCTCCTTGTAACTTCCTCCTTTTATAGACAAGGAAACTGAGACTGAAGCAGTAGCCATGATGACTTGAGTTGCCACAGATGCAATTCACAGCACCTTTGGGAGCAAAGCAGTCTCTTTTGAATGGCAGTCCAAGACTTCAATTATACCAGTCTCCGACCTATTAAAAAGAGATCACCTGTAAATCATTCTCATGTTAGCCATGTTTTTGAGATGAGGCAGGAAGCCAAAACATGCATAGCATATCTTGCTAACTTCAGGAGATGATTAAGATATCAACCGCGGGGCCATTTGCCCCAAGTGATTATTTATAAAGGCTCTAAATCACCACTATAAATGTAGCCAACGGAGAAATTTATTTTTATCAGAGAAGAGGCTGAAGGTGTTTCTATAACATAAGTTGACAAACAGCCTGAGAATGTGCAGACAAGTGCTTACCCTCATGGGTCATGCTGTCTTGCTGACAAGTACTGGGCTGCTTTCTGAAAGGCTGCCTCTGAATAACCACAGGAACGTATTTGGCTAATAGAGTCACAACTCAGGGTCTTCCCAAGAAGATCCTGTACATGCTTTGCCTGCTGCACCACTCGTAATCTTTAAATTAAAAATGTCAATGTATGTAAACTCTGCCCTTTTAAGAATGGCCACTGTTTCCATTTGCCTTCGTCACCACATGATAGGTGACAAGTTTGCTGAGTACCTGCTTTACAAGCCTGAGGAAATGGACATCAAGAAAGATGGCCTGCACTTAGTATTCCTGTCTTGAAGCCAATCCAATGTCTTTTCATATCTTCCACATATTTGTGCCAGTTCTCAGGTGCCCAACAGAAAAAGTCAGTTCCCAAAGTGGGCAATAAAACCTGTCTGGAGATGCTTGAAACAATGCCTGTATGGTAATAGCTGTGAGACAGAGTAGGTTAATGGTTGCACTCTCATGAATACATATTTTCAATGAACTAGTAAATATGGGCCTTAGAAGGCTTTGTTATCTCATACTTTATGTAGTCTCAGAATACCTGTGCTTTTTTTTTTTCTGCCTTCTATGTGGCATTCTCTGAGCTGTCTTTCCTTTTTTATATAATAAACTATATCTTCTTGTAACTAAATACACCAATGTATATGCTGGGATGTGTGTGTTTAGTAGATATAGCCTGATAATTTATTGTTGATAAAGTATAAAATAAATAAACTAATATCATCTTTGCCCCACATATCCAACAACTCTCTATTGAATCGTTAAATTTAATATAAAATAAATAGGAAAACATTTTCAAAGTAGAAGTATCCTACGTTGGCATGAATACACCCTCACTAATGACTAGACTTCACGGTAACAGGCATTTCCATGCATGTATCCATCCAAAGGAGTAAAGCAATCAACAATCTTACCCAGCTATATGCTTATGTACCACAACAGTGACCACCATGTCACAATAAACTTAAGGATCCAGTAGATGCACACACACCTTAGCAGTTACCAAAAGCTCTCTAATTAGACCTGAAACTCACCCAACAAAATGATACTATGCCTGTGGTATGGGAGACCGAGCTGATTATTTATTGCTAATGTAGTCATGGTTACTGGAGGAGAATCTACAACCTCTAGTTTATTAAACCAGCATATTCCATAACTTTAATATATAAACATACATAAATGTTTAACATCAAAGGATTAAATACTCTGGGCATATTGAAATATGCTTATAATGCCAGAAGTCTAAAATATCACAACTTTGAGCCCACCTAAGCTTACGTAGTGAATTGCAGGTCTGGCTATATACAGAGTAAGATTGTGTTTCTGAAATTTATACATGCACATGGATATGTATATAGTCTATGTCTATATTAAAACATTCCTAAGGAAAACCCCAAATTCTTTACATTTTAGTTTGATTTAAGTATTTTCAATTATTTAAAGAGGAATTTGGTCAATGGTACTGTTTTGTTGTAACACCAGCATTGATTGATGGCAGTCATTCCCATGCTCTTTGAGATAGTATCTGCTTAAAGAATGAATGAAGGATTGACACAAAATGTACAACTTTGATGAAGCTCTCATGTCTTCCTATTTCTATTCCTCATCTGCATCCTAAGTGGCCCCAGGTCACATGATGTGATGATGAATTTAAATCACCCATGATATTTAAACTTTTACCCTTGAGGAATCTTCTTAAAGATGGACACTTATGATTGAGCATGATTATATAGGCTTACAGGACAATGCACGGAAAACTGTAAACTTCAGAATTTTCTGCCAATCCTATCATGGACTTGCTGTCTATGTTTAATTCTGGTTTACTTATTGTTGACTGAAGGCTCTGAACCCTCCCTTCATACCATTGAGTCAGTGTCAGAGCAGAAAGGACTTGAAAGGGGATGGAAACCAGCATTTTATAAACTTTTATCAGGAATCACAGTCACTTCAATGGTGGTTACAAGTAAGATTCTATGGGCTCCATTTGGAAAGATGCACATTGAGTACTTTCTTGGGGCTGGAAATGTTTTAGATATAGCACTGAAAGGTTGTTTTTCTTAAATATGTAATTCATCCATAATATGCCCATAGATATTTATATGATGATTTTTCATAAATTTTCTAACAGAACAAATCAACAAAAATAAAATATTATAGTGATGAAAACTTTGTGCATTCACCATAAGCCTAGAAGTTCTGTATTTTAAAAACACCTAAAATGTATGCTAAAATTCATTAAACATCTTCACAAATTTAGAAATGGTTGCAGTCATCATTTATTCTCATGTTTTTGACAAAATTTCCTTTTTATGTTGTCTTTGTCAGATCTTTAATCAGGAATCAAGGATTTTCATGTCTAACATTTTATTGCTTAAATTATAATAAGGTGGAGTATTGAGGGATATGTTTTACCATGTACACAGGAGGTTAGCACACTATCAAACATTAATGAAAAATGTTTAAAGAACACAGCAAATAGAAGGACATTTTATGTTAATGGATTACAAGGGCTAATATTGTCAGAATGTGCATGTGAATCAATATTAGGTATCAAGATGTCAATATAATTATTTGTGGAAATAGAGAAAACAATCTTAAAATTTGTAGTATAAAAAGAAATACAAAAGGAAATAAACAAAAAGCTTCCATACCTGAAGTAATTATTAGGAAAGGCAAGACAAAGCCAATGAGGGGCCTGAGAAGAAATGAAGACAATACAATTTCTGACTTCAAATATATTGGAAAAATTATAGGTATTTAAACATCATGCTAATAATTTCAACATAAGTTCACAGACCTATGAAACACAAAAGAAATTTCAATTATCAATTTTTAGTTAATTGTTCTCTCTCTCTCTCTCTCTCTCTCTCTCTCTCTCTCTCTCTCTCTCTCTCTCTCTCTCTCTCCAAAACTTCCAGGAGCATGAAATGAAGAAGGAATTGTGATTTGTATAAATAGTCCTGAACAAACTACTGTATACAGAAGATGTTGCATGGAATTTGTCCTGCCAAGACTTGTTTTTGGATTGTACCTCTAAAGCACCAGAGAAGAAGAAAGACAGGTAAGCAGAATTGCATTAAATAATAAAATCTTCATGACAAAGAAAACAACAGAGTGCAGAAACAGTCCCTCAAATGGGAAAAATATTTTCAAGATGTTCATGTGATAAGACACTTATTGTCAGAATATGTGAAAAACTCAAAAAGCTCATCACCCAAGAACAAATAATATGATTTTAAAATAGAGGGGAAAATGCAAGCAGATATTTCTGAAGAGGACAAAAAGTGGCCACATGTTCATGGAGAATGCTCAGGCTCATTAGCCATCAGGAGAATGAACACCAAAGAGATATCAGATATCACCTTACCCAACTTAAGTGACTATTATCTAAAATATGGAAAACCTAATTTTTAAAAATAATTATGTTATGTATCTGGCAATAGAAACTAGACCATTGCTGGGAATACAGTAGTTCCTCAAAATAATGCCTCATAAAGAACATATGATCTTGTATCACTTACTCCTGAGTATATACCCAAAAGGTGAACACTGCGTGTCTAGAGAACATTTGTACTTCTGTGTTTCACAGAACTTGTATAGCAGATGGCATGAAAGATCACCAACTGCCTGGCAATGCATGTGTGGATGACTATGGAACAAACCTGTGCATATGTGCACATAATTTCTCTCTCTTCCTCCTTGCCTCTCTCTCTCATCTCCCTCTCCTTCCCTTTCTCCCTTCAACTCTCTCTCCATTCTCCCACCTTCCCTCCATCTCTCTATTTCTCTCCCTCTCATGCACACACACACACACACACACACACACACACACACACACACACACACACTCACACACTGGAATTCTGCTAAGACAGAGAATAAAATTGCATCAGTGGTCCATAGGACATCATTTTAAATGAAAATTTAGATGCAGAACACCATATCATATCACACACATGAAGAGTCTATGAAGTTAACCTCACAAGTGTGGAGAAAAGAGTGGTTTCCAGAAGTTAAGGCATAGAACCAGAGGAACATTGGACAATGGGTGCATTATTATACAGTGGATTAACAATAACACATAAAGCTTTATAACAATTTGATAGTATGATGACTAGCAGAGACAGATTCTGCACTGAATATATATATATATATATATATATATATATATATATATATATATATATACATACATGGGAGAAATGCTAAATGGACTCATCAAATTTATACATATACGTGAGTGTGTGTATGTGTGTTTGTGTGTGTGTTTGTGTAACAATATTGATTAAAGGAGAGACCACAAAGTTTACAGAGAGTGGAGAGGGACAGGGGAAAAGCTAAAAAAAAAAGGACAGTATGAGATGGAAATTATATAAATATAATATCCATGTACAAAATTCTCAAAAAGTAATACTAAATGTTTAACATGTAAAATGTAATGTCATATTGAATTCAATATGTACTTATATATTTTGTGTTTATATGCATAAAAGTGTGGGAATGCATGAGTACATGTCATTTAATACCTGTGGAAGTTGAAAGACAACTTTCAGTAGTAGGGTCTTCCCTCTAACTTTATTGACTCAGGGTCTCTATTATGCAGTAACTGTTGGGCCTGCTAGTCTAAGTGCTTCTATACTATTATTGTTATTTATTTTTCTTCTTGTTTTTACATCCTAACCACAGTTTTCCCTCCCTCCTCTTCACCCTTCCTCCATACCCCCTCTCCCCTGTTTACTTCTCTTCCTTTTCTCTTCAGAAAAGGGCAGGCCTCCCCTGGAGCTCAACAAGCCATGGAATATCAAGTTACAGTGGCAACTTGATGATATATTAAGGCACCTCCTCTCCTATTAAAGCTGGACAAGGCAATCAAGTAGGAGGAAAGGGTCCCTAAATCAGGCCAGAGAGTCAGGGACAGACTCTGCCCCCACTATTAGAAATTTCACAAGAATACAAAACTACACAATTATAACATATATGCAGAGGACCTATGTCCCTGGTTGTCTGTTTAGTCTCTGTAAAGTGCTATGATCCCAGGTTACTTGATTCTGTGGGTTTTCTTATGGTGTATGAGCTCTTTGGCTCCTATAATCTTTCTTACCTCTCTTCTGCAGGATAACCTGAGGTCCTCCTAATGTATGACTGTAGGTATCTGTTTCTGTTCCATCAATTGTTGGGTAAAGCCCTTCTGATGATCATTGAGCTAGGCACCAATCTATGAGTATAGCAGAATACCATTAAGAATCATTTCATTGACATTTTTTTCCAATTGTATTTGGTTCTATCCTAGGTTTCTGGCATATGCTGCCTCTGGGTTCACTAGTCAGTGTCTGGAGTATGCTTCCTCTTGTGGCATGGGTCTCAAGCTGGACCACTGACTTGTTGGCTATTCCCACAATTTCTGAGCCTCCCATACCACAACATATCTTGTTTATAGGAAAAATTGTAGGCTGAAGGTTGTGTGTGTGATTGGGTTGGTATCTTAATAATTCTACTGGAAGGCTTCTCTGGTTAGAGGAGAAGGCCAGTTCATGCTCCTCATCCTCCATTGCTAGGAGTCTTACAAGGGTCACCCTAATAGATTCCTGAGTTTCCATTGCAGTAGGTTTCTAGCTCACCTCAGAGAGGCCTCCCCCCAAACCTAGGTGTCTATTCCAGTACACTCTCCCTTCAACCTCCCTCACTTGATCCCTCTTGTGTTAATATTGTTCTTATTTCTAATGTCTTATCACTGTAGCAATGCTGTGATTTTAGCTAGGCATCATTTCATTGGGCCTCAGGTAATCAGGCTTGTGCTCAAGTGCATTAACCTGTTGAACCATATTCCTAACCCCTCCGTTGAATATTTAAAAATTGGCAGAAGAAAGGATTTTATTCCTTACATCAAATACATGGTAGTTATATGTGATTATGGGTAAAACAATTAACCTGATTTGATTAAAATACCTTTGCACAAATCAATATATCATGGAATATAGTACATTTAATACGCACAATTACTTTGTGATTTCAATATTAATTTGCAAGATAGTTTTCAGAAGATCAAATAGGATTATTTAATATAATCTCCAAGTTGCTCCTATCCCTAAATTTTAGATATTGATCTTGTTGTTTTGCTATAGCTTTAGTAAGAACCAAAACCAAACTTGACAGCTTACATTAACGAAGATTCACACTTGTTTGAAGGTCCTTAGGGTCAAGTTAAGAAATAGACATGCAAGCTTTCTCAATTTGCTGGAAAAGAAGCTGTTGCTTGACTTTTTCAGATTCAGCTGTCTTTGAGTAATCATTGTTTTATTGCTCTATCATTCTGATATCTCTCTGCTTTCATGGTCACTTGACCTCCTCTTTTGTAATTCTCTTATAAGGATATTTGTCATTGGATTTAAGGATCACCAAGGTAATCCCAAATGATCTCCTTAAGATCCTTATCCTAATTAGATCTACACGGACTGCTCTTCTAAATCATAGTTAGCACATACTGGTCTCAGGACTAAGGAAGGACTGTGCCTATCTTTTGTGTGGACTGATCAACTCACACTAAGAATTTTGTTTGTTTTTTCCTCTATAATCTAAGTATGGTTTGACTAAACAATGATATTAAAGCCTTCCCTTAGAATGGGGATTGAATCTGTGAAGAAATGTGGCAAGGATGTACACACTGAAAGAAATGAGCCTATTTCGCTGTCTACAGAAGAGTGAAGAGGACCTTTATAAAACTGCTCATACCGTGACAATCTCAGAAACTTATATAAAGTATTTTGATTACATTCACTCTTCTGTCTCCTCTGTTATCCTCCCCAAATGCCTACTCAATGCTTCTCAAAATGTCTTCCTCTTGCTTTCATGTTTGTTGTTAGATGACCCACTGCGTTCAACTGAAATTGCCCACATAGATGTGGCATCATTTACATGAATGTGGTCACCTAACTAGTAGCTATAACTCTGAAGAAAATGATTCTTCCTGCCCCAATAGAATATCTGTTCACTGCCAATGACTTCTAAAGGTAGAACGTAACTTTCCAAAGATGGAAGATAAGAAGAAAAAGCTTAATAACTAAACTGGATTTGAACATGATAAACTATACACAAACTATTTCAAATATTTGAAGAGGAAAGTATATTCACTACTCACATTACTTGGAAAACAAAACTGGACAGAGATGTAACAGCAAAACCAGAAAAATAGAAGTACATACATTTAGTAAAAGTGAAATGAATAGCATATTAGCATGATCATTCACTATGATGAAGTGGGACTTGTCCTGGGGATGTAATAGTATTATAGTATATGAAAATCAATAAACAAGATACTGCACAGCCATAGAGTGAAAAGCAAAACTGATATGGTCATTTCAATAGATTCAGAGGAATACTTGATAATCTTCCAAGCCATATTAGAAAAAAACAATGTACAAACTAGATACAGAAGCACAAGGTCACATATGATAAACCCATACCTAAAACCTTAAAGAACAGGGGGACATTGAAAAGTTTGTACATGACTTTGGAGAAAATGCTATTCAACATGGCATTGGAAGTCCAAGCCACAAAATATAAGGCATTAAAAGCAGAAAGGAAGTAAACTATTTTGACTCATGGACATCATAAACACACACACACACACACACACACACACACACACACACACATATATATATATATATGTATATATATGAAGCTAAAATACTAATAGCACTAAAATATTTCAGAAGAATTTGCAGAAACAAAAATCAACATTTGCAAATAGTTATCATTTCCACAGACTAATGAACCTCTGAAAAATAACAAAGCAGCCACAGTGAAAAGTACCACACAGTAAAACTATCCAAGACATTTTTATTATCAGAGCACACAATACTTTAATCCAAGGGCCAATACAAGGTCCCTGTACTCCAAATACAAAACTTATGGAATTTTTTAACCAGTCATTTATTAGTGTTGATTTTATAGAAACATAAATGTTTGATACAGTTCTCTAAAAAGGTGACAGACTCAACAATCTTAGAAAAGATTTGATTCTTGAGAGCCAACATTGTATAAGTTGGGGAGTTTCCCAAGTAATGTCAATAGTGAATATAATTTCCACTTCAAAATTTTGAGCTAGTTTGTGTATAATTTATGATGTTCAAATCCAGTTTATTTATTAAGATTTTTTTTCCTTATCTTCCATCTTTGGAAAGCTATGTTCTACCTGTAGAAGTCATTGGCAGTAAACATCCATTTGTCTCTGAATTTCAAGATTCTTTTGGATTTTTGCTTCGTTTTGTTTGGTTTGGTTTTTTTATTTTTTTAAGCTGAGTAGTACTCCATTGTGTAATTGTATCATAATTTTTAACATCCATTCTTCAGTTCAGGGGCATTTAGGTTGCTTCCAATTTTGGCTATTACAAATATTGCTGCTATGAACATAGTTGAACAGAAGTCCTGTTTGTATGAATGTGCATCTTTTGGGTATATGCCTAAGAGTAGAATTGCTGGATCTTAAGTTAGACTGATTCCCATTTTCCTGAGGAACCACCATACTGATTGCCAAAGTGGCTATACGAGTTTGCACTCCCACCACCATGAAGGAGTGTATCCCTTTCTCCAAATCCTCTCCAGCATAAACTGTCATTGGTGTTTTTTGATTATAGACATTCTGACAGGAGTAAGAGGGTATCTCAGAGTTGCCTTGATTTGCATTTCCCTGATGGCTAAGGATGTTAAACACTATCACATGTGCTGTTCAGCCATATCAGATTCCTCTATTGAGATTTCTCTGTTTAGTTCCACACCCCACTTTTTCATTGGATTATTTGGTGCTTCGGTGACTAGCTTCTGGAGTTCTTTGTTTATTTTGGTAATCAGCCCTCTGTCAGATGTGGGGTTGGTGAAGAACTTTTTCCATTTTGTGGACTGCAGCTTTGTCTTTGTTGATTGTTTGGGAGATGTCAGTCTGTAAATATGTTTCTCATACTGGTTAATGAATAAAGCATTGCTGGCCAATAGGAAAGCAAGATAGGCAGGACTACGAGACAAGGAGGATTCCAGGAAGTAGTAGGGAGGAGTCAACATGGAGAAATTGGAGAGAGCAGAACTGCCAGACCCCTCTCTCCAGTAAGTTAAGACCATGTGGAAGTACTTATATTAATAGAAATGGGTTAATATTTAAGACAGAGCTAGCTGATAAGAAACTAGTAAAGGTCAACAGAATTATATCTAATACAGCATCTCTGTGTGTTAATTGGGGCTGGCATGGCAGTGGGACAAGACTGGCGATGGGGAAACCTACTTGTAACAATTGTGTCTTTCACTTTTTGGGTTAGCATGACACCAAGATATTTTATGTTGTTTGTGGCTATTATAAAAGATAATGTTTCTCTGATTTCTTTCTCAGCCCATTTGTCATCTATATATAGTAGTGCTACTGATTTTCTGAGTTAATCTTGCATCCTGCCAATTTGTTGAAGGTGTTTATCAGCTGTAGGAGTTTCCTGGTAGAATTCTTCAGGTCACTTATAAAAATTAACATATCATCTGCAAACAGTGATAGTTTTACTTATTCCTTTCCAATTTGTACCCCCTTGTTTTCTTATTGCTTTAGCTAGAACTTCAAGTATAATATTGAGGAGATATGGAGAGAGTGGACAGCCTTGTCTTGTTCCTGATTGTAGTAATCACATTGAGTTTCTTTCCTTTTAGTTTGATTTTAGCTAGTGGTTTTCTATATATTGCTTTTATTAAGTTATGTATGTTCCTGTTATCGCTGGTCTCTCCAATACCTTAATTATGAAGGGGTGTTGGATTTTTGTCAAAGGCTTTAGTAGCAACTAGTGAAATGATCATGTGGTTTTCCTTTTTCAGTTTGTTTATATGGTGGATTTCATTGATGGACTTTAGTATGTTGAACCATTCCTGCATTCTTGGGATGAAGCATATTGGTCATGGTGAATGATTTCTCTGATTTGTTCTTGGATTTGATTTGGCAGTATTTTATTGAGTAATTTAGCATCAATGTTAATGAGGGATATTGGTTTGTAGTTCTTGTTCTTAGTTGAATCTTTGTGTGGCTTGGGTATCAAGGTAATTGTAGCCTCATAAAAAGTTTGGTAATGATCGTCTACTCCTATTGTGTGGAACAATTTGAGGAGTATTGGCATTAGCTCTTTTTTAATTTCTGGTAGATAGAATTCTTCACTGAAAAAAATCTAGTCCTGGGTTTTTTTTCTTTTGATTGGGAGATTCCTGATGACTGCTTCTATTTCATTAGGGATTATATGTATATTTTAATTGCTTATCTGTTCTTGACTTAATTTTGGTAAGTAATACCTATCCAGAAAATTGTCTGTTTCCATTAAATTTTTGAATTTTGCATAATATAGGTTTTCAAAGTATTACCTGAAGATTATCTGAATTTCCTTAGTGTTCATTGGTCTGTCCCATTTTCATTTCTGATTTTATTAATTTGCATGTTCTCTCTCTGTCTTTTGGTTAGTTTGAATATGGGTTTATCTATCTTGTTGATTTTCTTGAAGAACCAACTGTTTGTTACATTGATTCTTTGTGATGTTTTCCTAGTTTATATTTTATTGATTTCAGTCCTCAATTTGAATATTTCCTGGCATCTATTTCTCCATGGTGACTTTGCTTCTTTTTGTTCTAGAGATTTCAGTTGTGCTGTTAGTTCTCTAATGTGACTATTCTCCAGTTCCTTCATGTGGGCACTTAGTTCTTTGAACTTTCCTCTTAGTTCAGCTTTCAAGTTTAGCTTAGTGCAGTTTTCAAAGTGTTCCATAAATTTTGGTATGTTGTGTCTTCCTACTTATTGAATTCTAGGATGACTTTAATTTCTTTCTTTATTTCTCCCTTGACCTATGAATGATGTGATTGCTCATTGTTCAATTTCCATGAGCTTGTAGGGTTTCTTCAATATGTGTTGTTGAATTCTAACTTTAATGAAAGGTTGTCTGATAAGATACATGGGGTTATTCCAATTTTGTTTTGTACCTATTGAGGTTTGCTATATTGCTGAATATGTGGTTGGTTTTAGGTAAGGTTGCATGGGGCACTGAGAAGAAGGTATATACTTTTGTTTTTGGATGGAATGTACTATAAATATCTCTTAAACCAAATTGGGTCATAAATTCTGTTAGTTTTTATTTTATTTTATTTATTTATTTATTTTTGTTTCTAGGTTAAGAGTCTGTCTGGTGGAAATGTCTAGCATTGAGAGTGGGGTGTTGAAATCTCCCACTATAAGTGTGTGAGGTTTTATGTGCAATTTGAGTTTTAGTAATTTTTCTTTTACGAATGTTGGTGCCTTTGTCTTGGGTACATAGATGTTCAGAATTGAGACTTCATCTTGATGGATTTTTCCTGTGATGAATAAGAGATAAACTTCTTCATTCCTTTTGATTGATTTTAGTTTAAAAATCTAATTTGTTAGATATTAGGATTGCTGTATACCTCCTTGTTTCTTGTTTTTGTTTGAATGGAAAATCTTTTCCCAACCCTCAACTCTGAGGTATTATCTGTCTTCCAAGTTGAGGTATGTTTCTTGTATAAAGCAGACAGATGGATTCTGAATGTCTGAATGGACTCTTGGTACAAAAGAGATGTCTTGATTAAAAGACTATCATGGGAAAGGTTGAGAAGTAACCAGTGTCAGCCCTGGGCCTTCATACATATATGCACACTAGTGCATAAGTACCTAAATACACATGCATGGACCTACACTCACATTGACGTAATACATAGACATGCATACACCATACATATACACGCAGAATATGAGTTTCAAAAGAAAATATAACATAAATTGAAAGGTGTTTCAGGACATTAACCAGATAGGGTCTGTAATAATTTATTTCACTTACACAGTCTTTTTACTGTGATGATGCTTTGTTTTTCAGTGTATATGTTGAGTCTCCAATGTGCTTCAGAAGCACGAGGAGGTTAAGACCTGACTGTTTAGCACAAAATGGACAGATCAGAATGTTTAGCCATTTCTATTTGAAGAATATTATCAAATTTGGAAAATTCCTCTTAAAAGAACAGAGCCAGGGGTTCAAAGCTGGTAGGTAAACTAGGTTGAGAATAATAGAAATGATGTTAATCTGGAGAGGAAAGACAAAAAAAGGAGGTTGAGAAAGGCACTGAGTTGATTATTCTTTAACCAAGAGCTTTGTTAATCCTTAAATAAGCAGTGTATAGGGTTACAAAGAATAGCAAATGTGCTAATCATAAATGTATAGGGAAACAAAGCCAACAAAGTAAGTTACCTGCACAGAAAAGTTTCTGTGGGAGGGGATATTCTATACTATGACGAAGCAGACTTAGTTAACAAACAGTCTATCGCACATGAAAAAAAAAAAATGTAGTAAAAGCAGGACACAGGTGATGTTGGTGTCTCTGAGCTATGTGGATGTGTTCTTCTTCCTTTCAGTGAAGAAGTGAGGCCAAGTTAATATGTAACATGGAATCAGGCTGCATCTACATCCTAGAAGCAAGAAATGGCTGTTTCCTATCCTTCTTACCATATTCTCTTCTTAGGGCCCAAAAGACCTAGGTACATATATATTCAAAATGCTAATTATGATTCAGAAAAGACATGTGAAAGACCTGGAGGTGCCAGTCACTGGAGAGGTGCTTTTTCTTTTCAAGCGTGAAAATCTAAGTTCCATTCTCCAGACTGCAAGTAAAAAGCTTAAAATTGATACATGTGCCTGTAACCACAGTATTGAGGAGTAGGTACAGGTATTTCCTAAATATTTACTGGCTACCATATCTAGCTTAAACAGTGAATTTCTGGTTCAGTGAGAGAACCAATTTCAAGGCAATAAAAAACAAAATAATAAAAGAACAAAAGAGAAGGCATTTGATGGTCTGTCTTTTTTGGTTTCTATATGTGTGAGAATGAGCTGGTACATACTCATATTCACATGCATGTAGAATAGACACATATACACACACAAAGGCACATGGGTAAATAAAATAACCAGTATACACACATCTGGAAGACTAAAAGTGGAGGAGTAATTAGATATAACTTGTGATTCAAAAATAAATGAATTCAACTGATTGGCAAAAATTTAAGGGAAACACATAAATAGAATTCTAAAAAAAAAATACCACAGTGTGGCAAATTCTGAGTCAGGTGTTTTGTTTTGTTGCTTTTTGTTTTTGTTTTGTTTTGTTTTTTGTTATTTTGGTTTTTTGGTTTTGTTTGTTTGTTTTGTAAAGATTGGTGTCAATTATCTGTTGACATTATATGGGAAGACTCCTTATTGTGTGGGAAACTGGATTAGGTAATTTGTAGGTTTCCTTTCCAACCATTAGATTCAATATTGCCATGTTTATTTTTCTGTAGGCATGCTGAGAAGTTGACAAGACAGTCAATGAACATTCTTACTTGAATAAGCAGTTCAGAGGGAAGCCCGTATTTCTAAGAATTGCCATTATGTCACCTTTCTCTACCACTTTCCAAATGTTGATCTCAAAATTAAGTGAAATCCACAAGTGTAATTTCTTTATAATTGCATAATTGCTGCATTTTGGTAGTACTAGTGGGGAAAAATGTGTTGACATCTTGAAATTTCAATAAAGAATTACTTAATAAAGACTCTGGACTGAAAGAATTATTTACTTAAAACTGGAATTTACAGAAAGAAAACTCAAATACTATTTCCTCCTTCCTACTGCCACATAATTAAATAATTTCACAATTAATTAATTTCAGGAGAGATAATTTGTTTTCATTAAAATATGTAAATATGCATCCCTTGCTGTGTATTTTGTTTTTTCTTAATATTTTCTCACCCACTGTTGTGCTGATGTTCAATGATAAAAGTTCCATTCACAGGCTTTAAATCATAGCTCCTGCCCGCTACCTCATAGCTTAAGAGAGGGAGAGAACTTTACTCTTACAAAACTGAGAACCTCAACATTAATTTTTCAAACACCTTCAAGTTTAATTACCACTGTCTCTTCCTGTCTGCTTCCCACAGCTCAAGTTTGAGGACCCAACTCATCATGCTGCATGACGATCAAAGCAAATATTGAATTCAAGGATATTTAAACAATCAGTCTAGTGAGGGGGAGGGCAGAGAGTGCTCACATTTCAGAGGATCTAAATATGATTTAAATGAATTGGCTTGTGTGAGAGACCCTGTGGAATAAGTCCCTTTGCAGGATTATTATTATTATTATTATTATTATTATTGTTATTATTATTATTATTAAAAGTAAGATAGATAATACTTGCTGGCATTTCTTTCCTTGTGACATCAATACAAGGCATTGCTATCTACAAAATAAATACCTGAGAACCACAATCAAGTTACAAAAACATTCTCAAAATGCCTCAACTTTTCAAGTGATTCCTGCATTTTGTAAAGTATTACTTTCTTTTTTTTGACATATGTAAATGCAAATATTTTTATTGATTTTACATACCAACCATAATTCCCTCTCCCCTCCTCCTGTTCCTTCTCCACATCACACCCAACCCACAACCCCTACCAACTCCTCAGAAAAGGTAAAGCCTCCCATGGCAAATCAATAAAACCTGGTACATTAGGTATGACCAAGCCCATGCATCAAGGTTGATCAAGGCATGCCATCATTAGGAATGGGCTTCAAAAAGCCAGTTCATGCACCAGGAAGAGTTCCAAGTTCAGTTCCAAGAAGACTCCACAGCTGTTGACCTAGAACCCCTGAATTCCCAAGAACTTGGTTCAGCTGTCTCTGTAGATTTCCCTATCAAGATCTTGACAATTCCCTTTGCTCACATAATCCCCCTCTCACTCTCTTGCACTGGATTCCTGAAGCTTGGCCTAGTACTTGGCTGTGGATCTCTGCATCTGCCCCTCAACCAAAGGGTCAGTAAAGAAAATGTGATACATTTTCAAAATGGAATATTACTCAGGTATAAAAATTAATGACATCATGTAATTTGCAGACAAATGGATGGAACTAGAAAAAAAAAATCATTCTGAGTGAGGTAATCCAGATCCAGAAGGACAAACATGATACATACTCACTCATAAGTGCTACTATATGTAACACAATGGATACCTAGACTATAATCCACAGCTTTAGAGAATCTAGGTCACAAGGATAACCCTAACAAGGATTCAAGGATCACCCTGGGAAAGGGAAGTAGATGGGATCCCATCAGAAACCTGGGTTGGGGTTGGTAGACAGGAGGGAATGGAGGATGAGAATATGAGGGAATAAGAGGTGGAGTTGGAGCAGAGATTAAGTAGGAGAGCAATGAAAGAGATATCATGATAGAGGAAGCCATTATGACTTTAGGGAGAAACCTGGTGCTAGGGAAATTCCCAGGAATCCATAAGAATGACCCCCAGATGAGACTCCTAGCAATAGTGGCATGGGTGACTAAACTGGCATTCTCCTTTAATAAGATTGGTGACTACTCTAACTGTCTTTATAAAACCTTCATCGAGTCACTGATGGAAATAGTATTACTTTCATGGCTATCAGACTGCATACGAGACTCAGGCTTGTGGACACGTCAGCAGAGGAATGTCCATTTAGGGAACTTCAATGAGGTGAGTCACCTTTCACTCTATGTTTAAACATTATTGTCTTAATATTCATTGTGTTTCTTGAAGCAAAAATGGAAGAAAATGTAATGAAGGAAAATACAACTTTTTCTCTTGGATCATTCAGGATCATTGAGTTCCTGAAATTCTACCACTCATTAAACTGCACCAAGAAGGAAATAAACATGAAAAGTGCAAGTATGTGACACAGCTAATGACTAGATACCTCATGGAGAACCTACCACTATTATTCTGATAGTAGAACATAGCAATGAAGTGACTCCTAAAGATACATAGCTATACCCATAGATCAACCTTTATCAGAGAAGGTTCTTTTTGTAATACATGCTACTTAACACATAGCCATACAAAAGATACCATTATCAAAACTCTTTCCTCAAGTCTCAGGGATATGAGGAATAGGACCAACTGTCAGAGTCATATATGTTAGGTGACTTTGTGGAAACAGCACTTTCCAGAGAACTGGTACAAATAAACATATATAGGCTGTGATAACATGCACAAGGCCTACACAAGTCCAAATCAGATAAACTCCTAGCACTAAGAAGGGGAAATGGACCAGTAGTAGTTCCACCTCTAATTAAGAAGCTATTTGCAATTGTTACATGCTAGAAATGGGGAAAATCAGTGCTCTTTAATTTAATGTCACGGGGAATATCAACTACACTCTAGGAAAGACCACATGCCCAGGAGTATTTGACAAACACAATACAATCCATTCTATCTTATGCACTTTTTGTTTTATTTTGTTTAGATATTTTTTGTCTTTTTTGATTTTTGTTTATCTTTTTTTCTTTTTTTATATATTCAGTTCCTGTTTATTTTTTTTTAATTTTTTTTTTGAGAAGGATAATGAAAGAACTTAAATTTTAGTAAGTAGAGGAGGATCTGGAAGGTGTTGGATGATGAAAGGGAATGTTATCAAATATATTCTATGAAAAATTCAATAAAACTTACAATGATTATCAAGTTCATAAATAACTTTGGGTAAAAAAATCTGATTTCTTAAGTAGGAAGAAAGAAAGCAAATGACTTCTAGCATCTAAGAAATCATTTTTTTTTCTTTTTAAAGTTTATAGATCAAATTCCATTTGAATGGGCAACATCACTATTGACATGATATAGTTTTTATGAACCTATATATTTGAATAAAAGGTTTTCTTCTATGGAATATGTCTCACAAGAAAGGAAGGAAAGAAGAGATAAGAATGTTATAGAACAGAATTAAAAAAGAAAGGGAGGAAGGAGGGAACAAACAAATGAATGAAGGAATGAGTGGAGGAAGGGGAAGGGAGGAAAAGGGAAGGAAGGAAGGATGAATGGATAGGAAACAAAATAATTTGTAGACCTTCTTTTTAGGCTTTTAAGGTGACATACAGTAAAACACACTCAAAGATTTGAGAAGTTCCAGACAGGGAAGTGGTGGCCACTGAAGATGGTTGGTGTTTGTATGGCAGCTTAGGGCTGTCCTTTGGCACACTGTACTTCTAATAAGAGATGTAGGCTCTGACTTGGGAACATTGCTCTCATCTGACTTTTATTATAAAAGAAAAAATACTCAGACTTTAGTGGAGTGTGACTTCCACTTTTAACACACATATGAAAGTGGCTGTAGGAAAAACATTTCTCTAGGAATTGAAACAATCAAAGCTTTTTAATTTTTTTTTTTTAAGTTTTCTTCTGAGGAGAGCTGCTTAGCTATTGGGATTCTGTAATGTCATTTCCTTGGTCTTTAATTCTCTTTGTATCCACTATAACCACTTTTTAAAATTACACAAAAAGGTAAAGAAAAATAAGCATGCAATAAAATGTTATTTGATGAATTCAGGGGAAACTGTATATATATTGTTAAGTATGAAAATGTCTGTGTGTCACTCAAGCTAATTTCTTTTAATGACTTTTTAAATTTTTTGACCATATCTCATATCAGAGAGAAAGGAAATTGCAGCATTTGCACCAGCCAGCCTTTCTAAAAGCATACATGGTGTAAATTAAGACCTTTAGCTGTTGTTGCATTTTTTTCTGCTGTACACAGAACAAATTTTAAGGAGCCCAATCATTTGGTAGTTTCTAATCTGTTTTCCAAGGACCCTTTCACAGGTTATGGCCTCTATCCCCAGGCCTTTAAAATGAAATGCTAACAGACCATTAACTGTAGTGATACTGAAGGTCCTCGGTACCAGGCTTCTGCTTTGTTAATTAAAGAGATGCCATCAAGGCAGCAAGGGTCTGAGGCCTGACCTACCTTGGGAGACCAGCTTGCAAATGTCTTTTGACTATTTTGTGTGCAACATAACTTTTAAATAAACCCAAGATAGGATAAAATTTCTTCTCTTTCTTCATCATCACTAAGAGTACGTGGTGTATCTCAAAATGGAATTGAGAGAGCCCTCATTTATTTCATTTCAATGAGGAAGATAGTGCCATAGGTAAAACAGTAACAATCAAAAGAACGAAGCTTTTTCCATTAATGATTTGAGAAGTAATATTACATACTATCACTATACTTTTTACTTGTCTTTTTGTCATGAAATAAAATAAATATGCATAAAATAAAATTATAAAACTTAACAAATTAAGTATATCTTGTAAATTTCCTCCCATAGCAAATCAGAATATGGAGAAGTGCATCAAATTGTTTCAACTGATTCTCACCTTGATTCTTTGGTAATCAATATTTGTCTTGGGGCAAAGATAGAATCCTTGAAGCATATTAGTTTCTGCATATAGCCAAATTGATGAGAATTAGATTCAGTGACCATCTCAAAAAAGTAATAGTAACAAAATAAAAAAATGAGGAAGTAAACAAGAAAAGACACTTTAAATAAACCTCTGATCCACATGTGTGCATGTGCATGTGAATGCGCGCACATACACACACACACACACACACAAGTGCATATGAAGATGTAAACATAAATAACATACATGTACACACATGTGCACTCAAGCTCATATAAATTCATAGGTACACACACATGTGAACACACACACATGCATGAGTACAGTGTCTCTTAACCATTTATTTAAAAGCAAATGCAAAAGTATATATGTTTGATATATGTTTTCTGTCATCTTAGCTTTCCTGGAATATTTGCCATTTAATATTTTTTATTTAGTAAACTTTATTTTATGTGCATTGGTGTGAAGGTATCAGATCCCCTGGAATTGGAGTTACAGACAGTTCTAAGATGCCATGTGGGTGCTGAGAATAGAACCTATGTCTTCTGGAATAATAGTCAGTGCTCGTAACCACTGAGTCATTTCCCCAGCCTCTTAAATCACTCTTCGGTCTTTTTTTTTTTCCAAGACTGTGTTTCTCTGAAACAACTCTGGTTATTCTAGAACTCATTTTGTAGACCAGTCAGGCCTCAAACTTATAGAAACCTGCCTGCCTCTGCCTCCCAAGTGCTGGGATTAAAGGATGTGCCGATACCTTCCATCATTTATCTTTTTAAAAATTAATTTTTAAAGTTTGACACAATATTTTGGGTCATTATTTACCTTCTCCCAAATCTTTCCAGATCCTCCCCACCTAACTTCAGGCTCTCAATCTCTATATCTCTTTGTCTACATATCTGTCTCTGTCTGTCTGTCTATCTCTCTCTATCTCTATCTCTCTCTCTCTCTCTCTGTGTATGTGTTAATAAAAAAAGACAATGAATTTTAAACCAAAACAAATAAAGGCACATAAAAGAACAAAGAGTCTGTTTTTGTGCTGGTCAACTACTCCTGAGCATAACGTCTACCCTAGAAGGTCATTGATATAACAATTGTTAATACATTGGGGAAAAAACTGATTTTCTCTCCCCAGCAGGTATCAGTTACAGAGAACTTCTTGGTTAAGTGTGGGACTTTGTGTCTGCTTCCCTTTCTCTGTGCTTGGATGTTATCTGGCTTGGACTTGCACCGGCCTTTTGCATGTTGTCAAAATCCATGTTCATATATTCATGAACCCTGTGGTGCCCAGAAGATGCTATTTCCTTGGAGTTATCCACGATCTCTGGCTCTTACATTGTTTTCACCTACTCTTCCAAATAGGTGCCTGAGCACTGAGGGGAGAAATTTCATAAAGACACCATTCTACCAGGGCCCAGTGATCCAAGGCCTTTCACTATCTGCACAGTGTCCAGTTGTACTCAAGGTATCAGCAGCATACATATGTTCTTACAACAGTAAGAAAAAAGATTCTCTGATGAAGTTTGAATGATGAACTTATCTGTCAGTAACATAGCAATATAGGGATGATTTTACTTCAATGTTCATTCAGCAGGGCCCATGGCATATCTAGTCTCAGGTTCTTGGCCACATTAAAAGTTTTAGTTTGGGTTGCATTTCATTGAATGGGTCTTAAGTCTAATTTTAAAAAGTGGTTTGTTACTCCCACAACATTGTGTCTGCTATTACACCAGTATAGGCAGCTTACTGTTAAAGGTTCCAACATTTGAAACTGGGTGACTTTTCTATTTCAGAAGAATGAATAATACCTTCCAGCATTATTAGTGCTAACTAGTGAGGGGGAAGCTTCTTGGTTGGTATTATCTTGGTTTGTTCACTGTAGAGAATATAAGTAATTTGTATCAACAACAATTGAATTTTAATATAAGATTGTATAATGTAACCAATAGTTTTTGAAATAGCCTGTAATATTTGAGACACTTTGGATAAGTACTCCACTGGGCACATTTCATTCATTTTCAAAGAATGGACTTTTTGTTAAACTTAATTTTTGTGATGCTTTTATTGTCCATAAAAATGCTACCTGTTTTAATTTTATTATGCTCAAAAAATTTTAAAATGCTTTGTTTTTCTTTCCCTAACCTTGAGGTAGATGCTTAGCTTGTTAGGTTTTCCTTTTTCCCACTTTTTTCTTTTAAATCAATGGCAACAGTACCTAAGTGCACCCTGCCACAGTCATATGACAGACCAGTCAGCACAGAAATGAATGTGCTACAGAATTTTGAGTGTCATGGGTAAACACACTTATGGAAAGAAGCTGGTCAAGAGAACAGATAGTAGAACATCCATTCTTCTAACATTCAATAACAAGCTAAAATAAGTTAAGGTGATAGCATCAAAGTGATGGCTGCCATTATGAAAATATCCAGTTATTTTGATCATGGTCGTAGTTGCCGGGATTTATGCACTTTTCAAATCTTATTAAATGGTATACTTAAAATCAGTGCATGGTAGTCAAGGTGAAATTTTACTTCAGTGTGAAATATGATTAAATGAGAATATAAATTACATGGTGTGCTATAGCAATTGTCACACATTGTTACCTAGGTATTTTTTTGTTGTTGATATTAATGTGCTGGTTTGTATTTTAATCTCTTGTTCTTTGTCTGTAGTGGTGTGGTAATGTAGAAACTGAGCATGAGAATTTAGGGAAATGAGAGTCAGCCTCTAAGTGGCTCTCAAGCATAAAATTCGTCTATTTTAGTAAATGAACTTTTTCATGTATTGCGTGAACAATAGTACTTACTTGCTAATATGCAGATGCCTCACTATGATACAAAATGGTTTATCTGCTTGAAATGGTAGAGAACAGTCAATTCACATCTGCATATTTCAACTGTGTCAATGCACATGAATCTGATAGGATGAACAACAATAAAATAGAAATAAGGATAAGCCTCTTGTATCTAAGATATAATGAAAGTATTTCATAGCATGAAAGACTTGGTTTTATGGTGTACCTAACATTTTCAGCATTTTTACTAGTATCTTTTGGGGCAAAGTTATTCAGTAATTCATTGTCCAATTCCCTTGAATTTAAATGTAAAGTTTATTTCTCATTCCAAGTTACTATCAAAGATGAATATATATGAATATGTGTATATATATATATATATATAATATATGTACACCATATATATATATATATGCATATATATATATATGGTTGTCTTCATTAGGCACTAAAATATAAGATGTAAATTGCTTAAGACACTCTGCAAGAGTATCTCTCTGTGAGTATTCTTTGTTTTCTTTTATGTCATCACTGATTGCTGTCAAGATAAGGTTATTGTGATTTCTGGTTGTCCAGTATAGAGTAGTAAGATCTGGATTTAAGAAATTGCTGTCAGATTTTCATTTTCTGTACACATCTGGAGTAAAATGTATTTGTATTAATTCCATATTCCAGTTGTCACATTCCATACAGGATCCCACAAAGTTCCCTGTACAAGTTGTAAGCAAGTTCTTTCTATCATTTCCCCAAAGGTGACAAAACCATGTTGCTTTACTTTGATCACTGAAGACTTCCAAGTGGCAAAACTGAGCAAGATAATTGGCATGATGATTTTCCCTCAAGGATTTTCTTTGCCCTTGAACATTATTGCAGGTAACTTGGGAACATTAGAAGGTGCACCTACCCAGACCTAGCTTCATGTTATACCTGAGTCAAACTGACTAGAAATTAGATTCATTTATTGGAAAGAAATCTTCACATGTCAGCTTTTTCTATTACTTTGTCATTGACTTCTAATGCAGTCCCTGGATATTTTTTATAGGGCAAGGAAGAAAAATGAAAATATGAATAAAAAACCTTTTGATATTCATTATTATGCAGCTTTTGCTCAGAAAATCATAATTTATAGCCCAAAGTCTCTTTTTTTGTGTATTATGTGCCATTCAGATGTCCAATACTAAATAGAAAATGCTATAAAAATGTCTGTCCTGGATCAGAAAGACCCAGATGCTTGACAGTAAAGTGAGAAACTGTTCCACAAGTAGCCTTGTTGCCACGTTTATGGAATATTTATTTGGCATTGATACTAGCTTAGGCCAGTTTTGTGGTTGTGTTATTTTCAGTCATGAGTTCTTTGACCCTGGTATCGGTACCTCCCTGGAGACACTTTCTGTTAACTGTTCTCTTGGACCCACTTTACCTTCCTTCAATAAAATGAAGATGTGGTCACAGGTAAATATTCCTCACATGATGATACAGGAGAAATTAGACTGATACAGAATAACAACCCCAGAAGATAATATAAGGCAAACTACATACTAACATGAATTATGTATCTTAAAGAGAGTGAAAGGAGAGGAAAAGTTGTGTAGCAAGGCCAGAGATATCAAGAAGAGGAAGAAATCAGTTGTGCTTCCTAGGGACAGAGGTACTCCTGCTGACACTTTCTTCCTGGAGACCCACAGTTGCTATTGTACCCTTTGGACCACACTCTGCCCTTCTATCCCATGGTCCACAATGTGTCACTCTGCCCCATGGCCCATATTTTTCATCTTTATTATGATTCATCTGCCTGTACTTACTCAAAATATTGGCCAGTGATTTACATAATTTCTCACAAATGTTTATTAGTTCATCAACAACCAACAAAAATGCCCACATTCTTATTTCTACAATCCAACACATTTACAGTTCAAACTCTCTTCTGCATGAATCCCAAACTGTCTTTTTACCAACTCAGGAGTCCTCCATTGATACATGTTCTATGCTTTTTCTTTCCCTCTTTTACCCATATCATTTTTCTATCTAAAATTACTCTTATTTGACCACTGTTAGAAAAATATTCATTATTTTAATGCCTCAAATTATATGCTAACCTAGTTTACTCACACATTTTTCTATCTGTTCAGACAAAGACTTTCTCCTGTGACAGGGGCTTAAGAAAGCACATGCACATTCATGATCAAGTACTAGGGATTTTTGATCTCAAACAATACATGCTTATTTTCATCACACTATTATAATATAAATTGAGAAATATCTTTCCTTTCACCACATGTTTGTTACATACTTCAATGAATATTATATTTTATATTGTGAAGTTTTCTTCTCTGCTTTCTCTGACTTTCTTTTTATATGAATATATTATACTTTACATTTAGTATTCATTTATGTTGGATAAAATCTTTCTTCAGATGTATGTTAAACTATAAATAACTATAAGAAGGTATTGATAATTCAAGAAAGATAAGAAAAAATATCTGGAAAGTAGTGTTTTGGACTTTTAGCTCCATCTCAAAGAAACCCATAAGCAATGTGTCCATTGTATTTAAGGATTCACAAGTAGTGGCATCCGTGTTTGTCTCTTCAAAAGGAAATACATAAGTTTATATCAGCTATAATGTGGTAATAATGGTTCCAAGTGCTCTGAAATCTAAACAGAAAAAGAAAGAATAAAGTTGGTTCTGCAGTGAACTGGGATTTTAGCCCTTTACACAGTTCCCAACTAGTGTCTAACTGGCAGCCACCAATCTGTATCAAACCAATTTTCCATCTTCACGTCCTTCATCATTTTGGCTTTCATAAGTTTTTATCAATATTGATTCATTTGATTTCACTGTTTTTTTTTAGCAAGGAAAACATGTTCAAATTAAGATTTTTAATTCAGAAAAAAATTCACTTCAAATTTCATTTAATTTGAGCATTCTGATTACTTCTTATAACTATGAACATAAATGTTAATATTTAATCATATCCATAGCAAATATTTAACTGTAATCTAATCAAGATTTTGTAATCCTAATGTTACTCCAGTGCTTAAGAATTAGAAACAAAATATTAAAGACTGGTAACATATAAAACAATGGATGACACTGGAAAACTCGAAGAATTTGATGTATGAAAGGAATAGTAAAAATCATACCATTTAGTATGTTTGGAAACTTTCATATTTGGTTATATTGGATTTTGTAAGTCACCTTTGTAAATATTTTTATTGTGGAAACCAGATATTTTGGAATACATACAAAGGGATGAGGTTCACAATAACAGGTGAAATTCAGTATATAAATGGAAAGTGGGCTACTAGGAGTAGAATGTGAGAGAATGTAAGTCTAGACACTGGTGTTATCTGTGAGTCAAGACTGAACTTCAGCGAGGTGATATAGGAAGTCCTGACCCCACTTAGAGAACAAGACAACAAACTTGGGCCACATTTCTGAATCTTATGCAATCGTATGCTGATCTACTACTTACTGATACAGTTTTGGACCATTTACTCAACAAAGAAACATATGATCAATGCCTACAACACACAGGCCCAGGAACTAGATAGGATCCATTATCTAAACTTACTGTGATGAAGCCTGATCAGTGCAGAAGTAAGTCAGACATTAGCTCTGTCTTAGACTCTATAACAGGTAGAATTTTGTCCATTAATTTAGAAATGATATAAAATAGAATATTTTTTTGTATTTTGTGGTAGTATATTACTCTTTATGATGCATTATAACTATCTTTTATAGTTATTTAAATATAAGAACTGCTTTAGTCATCTAACTTGTACATGGGAAGGAAGCTTTATTGGGAGAAGGGAAGGAAGAAAGGAGAGAAAGAGAGAGAGGAGAGAGATCTCTCAGAAATCTTAGAAAAAAATGGCAAAAAGAGAGCTATTAATCTTCTTAACACATATTCATATGCATACATGTACACAAAGTGTTGGTCATTATTTGAATTGCTCTGACCTAGGAAGTGGCATCCCCTCAGCATGGGCTAATCTAAGAAGTATTTTCCCTCCATTATTGATGGTAGCTTCATGGCTGCAGTGAGATAATTGGAGGTCCTTTTACCATCAATATCAGTATTTTTCAAAGAAACTCTATGGGTGAGGGTCTGAGTCCTGCCACATTTGCAACCCCAAGTTGACCTAACCCACCCCATGTTATATTGAGAGGAAAACATTAATTAGTCCTTGTGATTCTGGGTCCTATTCTGATTCATTTGTTGTAGAAGACAGTGACGTTTGAACATGTGATAGTCAACTCAAGTCTGTAAACACATTTACAAGCCTAGAATGCTTTAAGCAAAGTTATTAGTGCTCAGTTGTATATGATTCATGAAAAAAGTGCTAGATTATTTATGTTACTTAAAATAGAGGCATTCAGTCAATTAGAAGAAATATTTCAGGTACAAGGCACTATAAACCAATTCCTAGAGGCAGAAACAAGAGCTCATACATGAATGAGTGACATTTATATGGACAGATGAGCAATTGATTATTCCTTAACAAAACTTTATTCAAAATTACAAATAAAACATACCCACATAAATTTGACAGAGTGTATTTCACTGGGAATTAAATTTAAATGTGCTTTTCTGTGAGACATTCTCCATCATTTGAACATAACTGTAAATCCATATAATGTGAGTTCTATAAATGTATCAAGAAATTTTAAAAAGTATCAAATGATATGGGGTAGCAAAAGGTTACACTATTTTGATTTTTCTAGATTTAGTTCAAATTTCTAGGCTTCTCAAGTGCATTCTGAATTCTAGCATTCTTAGATTTTTTTTTTTTTGAGATGTTTCAAGTTTTCTCATTTCAGTCTATTTGTTGTATGTTCAGTTGCCATTTTTCTTCTCAGCCTGAAGACGTCCCCTTAACAGTTTATCTCAATTCTTTAAATTCGCTTTTAAGATGTATTTTTAAGTGATTTTCTTGCCATTTCTCTTTCCCTTCTTCTTCATCCTACCCAAGTGCCATTCCACCCTGGGAAGAATCAGAGGCTTGGCTGGTGTGCTGTGCATCTATCACTGGCACTGCAGCCTCCAGCAACTTTTTATTAAAGCCAGTGATGTAGTAGGCACATTGGCCAAAGCTGTCCACATGATGGATAGGAGCACGTCTCCAGGGGCCTCTCCCTTGCAATGAGATGAGATTGGCTGATGTTGGGAGATGAAGCCTTTCCCCTCTAGGTCAGCCTCTGCAATCCATCCCAAGTCAGAGGGGAGAGGAAGTTATTACCCGCCAGTGCCTGTTTCCTGGTCACTGGGAATTCTGTGACTGGGAGAGCCTCATCCCTCTTCCTTTCTATAGGACTGCAGCATCTATAAGCTGATGCAAGCCACCATAGCATCCATCTCAGAGAAGATGCCCTGGGCCAAATGAACCACAGTCAATTAACTAAATCTTGACCTAGAGTGGAAAGTGAGTCAGATGATTATATCCTTCTGTCTCCCTCCCTGTAAGATATAGTAACAACATCTCCCTACAATATGACTAACAGTCACCTAATCTGTAGAAATTTAACTCTGAATGAAGAATAAGTGAAGATAATCTCATGGCAGGAAAAGAAATATTCACAAGCCATGCATATTCTTGTAGAAAAAAATCAAAGGTAAGTTTTTAAATGGTACTCAAGGGGGGAGCATAAAAAGGAAGAAATATTTAATGAACATTATTCTACACCAAGAGGTCTATGGTTTTATCCATCTCCATAGTGGTGATAATATTAACTTTTCCTTCTGAGTATTTGGCAGGTGCAGTTATCTTCAGATAATTTGCATTTATAACCACATTTTATTCTCCTGTGTGTGTTGTGATATAAGGATTTGTTTTATAATTATCTATACTCAAGAGATTTTTCTCAAAAAGATACTTATGAAAAGGGACAGGAAAAATGCAAATAAAATGTGAAAAGTAAAGAGCAGAGAGTTCAAATGTGATGTTCATAGCAGCCATGCTGCCAACACCAAAACTCATTTTTTATTATTATTAATTTATTTTTTTACATACCAATCCAAGTTCCCACTCCCTCCTCTCGTCCTGCTCTCCCTACTTCCCATTTGCTCCTCAGAGAGGGTAAGGCCTCCCTTAGAAAGTCTACTAAGTCTGTCCTTTCATGTCAATGACTCAGGACTAAGGTGACTCTCCACCCCCCCCCAACAATCCTGTGTATAGACTGAGCAAGGTCTCTCTCCATATAGAATGGGCTCCAATAAGTGAGTTTGTGCATTAGTGTTAGATCTCATACCCCCTGCCAGTGGTCTCATATATTTCTTGGTCTCACACTTGTCATTTAATATTTGCAGGCAAATGGACCGAAAAAGAAACAACATCCCAAGTGAGGTAATGCAAAACCAGAAAGATAAATATAGTATATCCTTAGTCATAAGCAGATACAAGACATAAAGCAAAAGATACCCAGCCTACAATCCATAACTCAAGTTTTAACATAACCAAAAGCTGGCAGTAAATAGGAGTTACAATTCATAGACATGCTAGACGGAAAGAACAGATGTACCAAAACAAAAAATAAATATAAACAGATAATAGAGATGAAGATTAACAGCAATTGTGAAAGAGATGGATGTAGAGATGGATAACTGCAGCTTTCCACTAGGAATAACGTAGTTCTCCATGCAGAGTTCTACTGCAGAATACTAGGGAAATTGATATTCATAAAAAAAAAAAAAACCTCAAGGATCCAGAAATGATTGAATGAGTTTCAATGCAAAATTAGTTAAAAATTGAGATAAAACATACAAACAAAATTTATGTACACTAATTATTTATACTATATATTGTTAGAAGTAAAATGCATATGTTGAAGAATTTTTTGAAGAAGGGATATTTGAAGAGAATCATAATCAAAAAAAAAAAAATAAGGTTTACAGAAAACTCAGGCATTGTTCAATTGAGTGATTCATACAAGTGACCTTTAAGGAAAGTTTGGATTCTAGTTCTAGGAACTACACATCTTATTGATAATTCTGTTATATACTTATTTCCTCTTAACTAATATGCTACTGATTTTGAATAGGAGGCAGTGGCTCATATTGTAGAAATTGTTCTGTAACCATGCAAAATGATTGGATTCTATGCTTAGAACCATGTAAAACCAGGTATTGTGGTAAACAAGTATATTTCTGATACTAAGTAAGTGGAAGTAAGAGGATCAGCAGTTCAACATTATCACCACAAGTTTGAGGACAGCCTTGATTTCATAAGACCCAATCTCATAAAATAGATAGAAAGTGACTGTATTAGAAATTAAAATTATTCAGTCTTTTCTCATAATTAGTCTTTATATGTAAAAGTACCCATTACTAACCCACCATGGGGCTCTTCCTAATTTTCTCCATTATTAAATTTATGGCTTCATTGTTAAATATAAAGCATGGATTACTTGAAACTGATAGGCAGTTAAGAAATGCTTGTTGAACAAATTCATTAATGGCTAGTGTACACACAGTCACATTTTGCCTTCCTTGTTACTGAGAGTTCTCTTTGGCTGAAAAGATGACCAGGGGCCAGGGGGCAGCTGCAATGATTGTGAAGGCCACAGCAAGGTCTCATTAGCCATGCGTCCTCAGTAGGAAAGAAATGTCACTGACGACAATGTTGTAGCGATCCATGCTGTCATGGATATCCACATCTAGAAAAGCAAAGGCACAAAAAATAGCCCACAACATCTCAGATATCTAAAAACTCCATCATTGTATAAAATATCCATGCAAACAAAGCACAGATATTTGAGCTAATGGTTAGTAAAGTCATTCTACAGTTTATAAAATAACACTTTTGGCATGCCAATAACAGTGTTATTTTGTGAGAAGATACATAGTTTTCATGATAGTTCACATTTTAATTAACATGTTTCTAGCTAGTTTATTAGATAAAATTTATGCTATAGTTGTTATATGGTTTCCATACAGACATTTAAGTAGTGTTTATATAAATGTGCTAAATATGCAATAGATAGCTGAGGATATGGCCCAGTGAGAAAAAGTCCTTTTTGCGTAGCATGATGTCTTGAATGCAGATCCTGAGTGACCATGTAAAATGCTGGGCATGGACAATTGTGCACCTGACTTCAGTGCTTTAGAAAGCTGAAGACAGAAGGGTCATATAACCTTGCTGACCAGTTAACCTAGCCAAGCTTAGCCAAGTTAAAGTGCAGCATGAAACCTTGTCATGAGTCCCTGTCATGGGAATAAGGCAATGAGTGATAACACAGGGCATACAAAATTATCTGTGAAAGTGTGAATGGCACAGGTACCTTCACATATGTGCACACATACTACATACACACACACACACACACACACACACACACACACACACACACACTGAAATGGAATACTATAGGGTATGTAAAATAAAACAAATAGGCCATTCGTTGGTGCTAAACTAATAAAGTAGTTCTGAGCAGACCAGTGTGAAATCCAAAATGGAATTTGAGGGTGTGGTGGTTTGAAAGAAAATGGCCCCAAAAGGGAGCACCACTGTTAGGAGGTGTGCCCTTGCTGGAGGAAGTATGGCCCTTTGGGTGTGACCTTTTATGTCCCTTTTGCTTAAGCTTGCCTCAGTGTGACAGACAATTCGACTTCTTGTTACCTGCTAGATATAGCAATCTCAGCCCTGTCACCACATTGGCTTGTACATCTCTATGCTTGTCACTATGATGATAACAGACTGGACCTATGAAACTCCAAATAAGCCACTCCAATTAGATGTTCTTCTTATAAGAGCTGCCATGGTCATGGTGTCTCTTCACAACCCTAATAACCCTAAGACAGAGTGTGTGGAAATGCAATGCAACTAATATGAAAATAATTGTATATGTGACTCTTTCATGAAATCAGGGATAACATAAAGAAAATTTGCCCTGGTATTAGAAGACTTTGACAGGTTACAAAGGCTAGTTTGGTCATTGACTTTAAAAAATAACCTAATCTGGACACTTTTCTAAAAGAGTGTAACTCCTTACTATGTTCTAAATCCTGTCCTTATACCACAGATAAGTGTAGTTACCACCCCTCATCAAAAAGCCTTTCTATTCCACAAATGAAGACTGTCACAGAAAACTAAAACTGAATACAATGCAGAGATGTTGGATCATAGGAAGCCCAGGCCCAACAGATACATCTCTACCACAGCTCCTCTGAAAGAGGAGTAGAGAGGTGGTAAAAGCAAAAATACCAGAAATTACTCATGGTAGTTGAAGACTTAATTACTGTCTCTAGCTAGTCAAAACTAGTTTTTAGAGAAAAGTTATACTGAAGTTGTTATACAATTTCCATACATACAAGTAAGTAGTGCTTTCAAGGAGGTATTTGATATACAGCAGTCATGACAAGATGTTTTATTGGGTAGGAGTCCTTGCTGCATGATCTGAGAACTTGAGTGCACACCCTAAGTGCCCATATAAAGTACTGGATATGGACCTTATGAAAACCGAAAAAATAAGCCCAAAGTGGAGCAACCATTCAACATCACTGTCCTGTGAGACAGCAATGGGGACAGAAGAGTAGGGAAATGGCTGAATGGTTAATGTCAAGTTACATATTACCTTCAGTGCATGGATTAAGGCAAACAGGATACTTCATTATTGTTCTTCTTCCAACTGGGTTTGTGGAGAGATTTACCTCTATTACTAATCACAATTTCTTTAAAAGTGCTTATAATTTAAATTTTGTTGCTTCCTTTGGGTATTTGCTGTCTATGAAATCAATGTCTTTGCTTTGTTCCTCCTGTAAAACTTAATCTGTTTTACAGAATGAACTGGCACCTGCTTCTAAATTGTGATAATTTTGTCTTTTGATATATTTCATCTATTTTTCAGTGCTTCAAATGAGTTTGTTTCAACTCCTGGAGTCTGTGCTTCAGACAATCTTGGTTAAATGTTTAAAGAAGTCTTATTTAAAGTTCATAAATTATTTTAGATTTCAGTTATAGGAACGTCCTTGCTGAGCCTTTACTGCAAAGACACAGACTGGAATGGCAGGCCAGGAAAATCCCGGGGATTTGGTATACTTAGCTCATCCAAACGTAGTCTGGGTAAGATATCTGATTACTGGGGTAAAAACAACTAAAGGTGCTCCTGGACTCACTTTCTCAGAACTCTATCCTGGATCTGCTTGGTTCTTGTCAGGTTCTGTTAAAAATAAAACACTAACATCTGGAAAGGAGTGTTCTGCTTCTGAGAATAACTTTTCTAATTTTAGCTTTCAACAAACAGTGTTATGAATTTAAGTTTTAATATACAATATAGTAAGTAAGCAAATCTTATTTCACTACTGAGATACTACACACACTTTTAAAAGGTTTCATAGATTAAACCCTACTTCATATAAACATATTACATGATTTCAGCAACCTTAATACCATAATAAAAGGCCACGAAATAAGAGAAATGCATATTGCTTTATTGTCTTTATTTTTTAGGTTTTAATTTATGTGTGTGTGGCTGCTAGTCTCTAGGTGTACTGTGTGTGCATGACCAAAAAGGTCAGAAGAAGCCATCAGTTCCTCTAGAGCTAGAGTTACACATGATTGTGAGTTGTCTAATGTGTTTTTTGGAAATGAGCTGGGGTCCTCTGCCAGAGCAGCAATCTTTTCAGTCCATATGTTACATCTCCGTAAGCCATAGCTATAGGCCACATGAAAAGGGTCTTATAAATGGTCAGTTAATGCAGAAAAAAAGGATACAGATCTGATAGGGGGACCATGAAAAGGGAAACCTTGGGGAGAGGGAAGGAGGCTAATATAGGAAATAGTGGGAGGAAGGCAAAGAGAATAACAGGCTATACATGGTCTGCTAGGGAAAATGAGGGAAAGAAAGCTTCCTAGGGAAGGTAGAGCAATAAATATAGGAGAAGAAGGGAGTTAGTTAAAAAATAACAGTAGTATGGCTGAAAAAACCCTAAGAAATCTTATTATTAACTATTTACCCCCAAATACCCCATACTACCATAATGCATATAATTTAGTGTACAAATATGCATATGTAGTTTTAATGAACTTTTCTTATCTAGGCTAAAAGCACTCCATTCAGGAGCCAAATACAATCTAACAACAACAAACAATCTATACATGAGAAGATATCTTTTGAGTTGTTGGACAGGGATAACTAAGTGATTCCTAAACCAGTGTATTGTTATTGACTGTGGTTACTCTCCAGAGGTAGAAGTTATGACCCTAAGGCTGAAGACAACCTGCAGTTCAGAAATAGGACCCAGGCAACCTTGATCTGGAAGTGAACTGAATGTCTCTCTTTGAGAACTAGATTTCATGATATTAGAATATAACATTCATGCTCCTAAAGGAGGTAGTAACATATATATATATATGATATATATATATATATATATATATATATATATATATATAACCAATACATACAAGCATGTAAAACAATTGTTGAAGAAAGAGACTACAGATTTGAAGTAGAGTAGGTACAAGCCAAGGTTTTGAGGTATGGAAGGGAAGAGACATGCTGTAATTCGAGTACAATCTCAAAAATAAACACAATAACGACAGAAAGGATACAGGGGGTACAGATTATATGGAGTCACCTAAACAAGGGACATTCTTAACTCAAATCTACTTAAGAGGTGACTTCAAAAGACAGTGATTAGGAATTCTCTCTCCAGACAGTTGTTTATATATTGTTCATTAGGTGGTTAGAATTACAGATTGTCATTCATTCATAGGTAGTGACTAAAAAAGTCATTGCTCTGGAAAGAGTAAGATTGGGAGATTACTGGTTGAAAGGTCTGTGGAAATATGGATGGACATAGTCAGTAACCTGAAAAGGGGGAAATTGGTTATTTACCTCCTGGGAAAGGACCTCCTGAGAGTTTCCATTATAAACATAGACTTCATGAGTCCCAAATAGAAAAAAAGATAACTCTAAGGCTTCCAATCATCTTTTTTCTATTAACTAACCCATTTGTTCAATAGATAAAAGCAGAAAATGTTCATTTTTTGTGGAGTTGAAGTATATATAAAGTATCATGGATATGCACTGACTTTACAGTGATGATGATTGATGCTGGGTCCCAATATGATAGCATGTTCCATAAATGGCAATCTAACCAATTAGTGGCCAAGTGATTTCATCAAAATTCTCTCCTCATCATGGAACAAGCAGCATTTTTTTTCCTTTTTTTTTTTTTTTTTTCTTTTTTTTGGTGATGGGAACAAGTTCATATTCTGGCTATGGATTTACGTTTCCTGCCTGCAATGCTTATGTGAAGAGAGTTCTAGAATTGTTGAATATTTTATTCTTCACTGTGACTTCCCATTCTAGATCTCATCATATCAAAAACCTAATTTTATGGTGAAGAAATATAGCATGGTTCTACCAAACAAGATGATAATTTGACTTCTTACTTTTATGATTAGCAATTGTCTACAAGTGGATCTCAGTAAAAATGAAGGTCACAGAAAAACTGAGAATAATGTTGGGGGGTGACGGGCAGGGGAAGGGGGATGTAATTACCTAAATGGATACATTTTTAAAGCTCATCTGATAGCATTCACCTAAGAGACTCTTCGGCAGGCTGCTTGCCCTTTATGCTCCTGACCATGTTTCCTTTTTAGATTTTTCTCTACCTCTCTGGAAATCAGTGTGGTCAAACTTTCTAATGCTGCAACCCTTTAATATAGTTGTGGTGACCCCCAACCATACAATTATTCTGTTGCTACTTCATAACTATAATGTTTCTACTGTTAAGAATTGCAATGTAAATAAATATCTGATATGCAATATATATATCCACGATATATATCGTGGATCATGTCCATGAAGTTCATTTGTCCTACCACAGTGTTTCATTTTTCAGAACTGGCTTGCTTTGTTGAATGGTGACATGGATGCTTTAGGTGTTAGTAAGCAGTTCTCTATCAATTCATAAGCCATTAAGTGGCAATATGAATTGTTACTCCCACAGGAGCACATTGGGTATGAGAAGACATTCCTAGTATTTAATGTGTTCAGGCATCAAGGAAACAAAACAAATGTCCTGGGACTCTTAACAATGATAACCTCTCAACATCACAGTCTCTGTCTTAGAAGGAATGTTCATACTATAGCTAGTTGGAAGATAAATATTTGATGAGCTGTTTGAAGTGCTTACTATTATTAATATATGTGTTCATAATAAATTATTACCATAATCAATATCATCATCATCTTCATTATCTTTTGGAAATAGAAAGAATTCATACTCTTATATTTTCATCTTCACTCTTCACAAATCCTCCTGCAGAATACCATTGTTAGCAGATATAATGAAAGACGTTTGTGCATTTTGTAGAGCTTCCAATATCTACTCTCAGAGAATCTTTGCAAAATAGGAGAATCTGAATCTATTCTCTCCAAGAAAACGAGTATGGAGGTTATGGTCCAGTAGGGCTGAACTGAGATGAAAACGGGACAAATAACAAATCTCAAATGGCACTGCATAGACTGCCTTTATTGACCTCATAACCATCCTCTCCAACTCACTGAGTATATTGAAAAATATCACAAAGCCAACAGCAAAGTACATCATCTTTATTTTGTATATATATTCTCTGCCACATCCTATACCAAGACAGGCATAGAGGTGCCTTATAGTAGAGGCTCACTGATTTTTTTTAACAGAATAAGCTACAATATTAAGGTAAAAAGTTTAATATCTGAAATATCAATTCACATATGAAACTATTGTTTCAGTGAATATAGCAGGGAGATCCATCACTCATGAGTCTCTCCATATATGTTAATAGTCTATTTATTGCACACTGTGATGTCCCTTGACCTGCATGCCAGAAAGACAGTGATCTCCTTTCTGGCACTACATAAATTTGAATTTGGTGTAATGTACACACATTGAATAATTAAATATATGTAATTACATATACTATATCATAAATATATTTGATAACATAATTATTCAATATATAGATATACAAATATGTACATACAATTATCCAATATTTGTACAAATGAATATAATCTGGCATCTTTTGTGTGTATATGCACAGCATGTGTGTATGTGCACATGTACATGTTTATACTGTATATATGTGTGTGCATGTATGCATATATGTATCCGGAGGCCAGACATCAATATCAGGTATCTTTCTCTGTTACTCTCTTTATTTTTTGAAATAGGTTATCTCAAAGAATGTATAGTTAACCAATTCAAGTAGATGGATTGACTATCAAGACCCAGAGATTTCCTGCCTGTCTTTGCAGCACTGGGTTTACAAAAGTACTCTACAATTATTATGTGAGCACTGTGGATAGAACTGGGGTTCTCATTATTGCACATTATATCTATCCTTGCTTACTTCCTTTCAGTCATTTCTCTTGTGTTGGTGAGTCTCATTGTGTGTGTGTGTATGTGTGTGTGTGTGCAGGTGTGTGTGTGTGTGTGTGTGTGTGTGTGTGTGTGTGTGTGTGTGTGTGTGTGTGTGTGTGTGTGTGTGTGTGTGTGTGTGTTCAGGTATTGATGTCAATTTTCACTTTAGAGTTTACAAGAAAAGCTATTTAGAAAATTCTTCTACAGAGCTCGGAGTGGCCACTTTCATGTCTTAGGTGACATGAAAGCTCTGTGATGATTAAGAATTTCTTCTACTCTTTCCCAAGTGGTCTTACAAATTTTTGTTTTCATTAGCAACATATGAGAACTCTAGTTCTCCTAAATAATTGAAACATTTGGAATGGTTAGTTGTTCCAATTTAAGGAATTCTATAATATATATAAAATCATTTTCAAAATAATTTTGATTTTCAATAATTTCAGTACATTTACATGACTTATTTTAGCAGTATATAATCTATAGAGAAAACTTGGTTTAAATACTTTTAAATGTTTTTATTCACATTTTAGTCTTTCATACATATTCTAAACATAGATCACTTTTAAATTAAGCTAATTAATAAATCTCTAGTCTGGAATTATTCCTTTATTTTCCTTTGTTTATACCCCTATTATCTATTAACAACAATTTTAGGGTGGTGTTTGGATATAGCTACATTTCAGATACTAAACTTAAAATAATGTTCTACATTTTTAGTTAAAATTTTGGTATTTGATGAATCACCATTTACTTAGCTTAACATATAAATATTCATTTGTTCCAGTTTTCTTGTGAAGAAAATGTTCTTTCCCTAAGATTTAATTTATATTCTTATTAAAGTTAGTTATATATGTGTATGTATTTGTGGAGTCTATATTTTGTTTTATGGATTTATTTCTATCAGTATGCTACCAAACTATCTTAATTACTATAGCCTTGAATAAAAATGAATGTGTTAGTTAAATTTTTAATTGCTGTGACTAAATACCCGGCTGTAGAAATTTTAAAAAGCGGGTATTTATCATGCTTGGAAGGGATTGGCACATCATGTTAGGAGACAAAGAAGTAGGAGCATGTAGAGTGTAAGCATACTGTTGATGGTGAATGTTGGTGCTCTGCTCTCCTTCTTTAACACTTTGTGTTCATTCCAGGTCCATATTCGGAGGCGGGGTCCGGGGGTGGAGGGTGATATTTCTGTTCATGTAGAAATGTCTTTACTGGCATTCAGAGGTGTGTCTTTTAGGAGCTTCCAAATCCAGTACGGTAAAATATACTGTAACTTTGGACTCAGTTGCCATTAATTTTTTTGTTCCTAATCCAAATGTTCTGCAGTTTTATATGAGTTTTAGAATTTATTTGTTAGTCTCTACAGACAACCCTCTAAAAGTTTCACTGGAATGGCATTGAGTCATTTGATAAATTTGGAAAAAGCCATCTCAATATTCAATTTTCTGACCATGAATATGATACATATCTCCATTACTCAGGTATTCCTTATTTCAAAAATTTCTTCATTAATTTACACACTTCACTTTAGCACACACATATGTACATATTTACATTTTAATTTTTAGTGTTCAGATATCAGAGGTCTTTATATATTCATCCCTAAACATCCCATGTGTATAATTCTGTTGTAAAGAATATTTTGTTTTTTATTTCAAGTAAGAGTTGGTTTTTTCTATTACTTACAGTTATAAAAGTTTTCTGAAAGTTATCTTTGTATTATTCCATTTTATTAAACTCACTTATTAATGCTAGTAGTTTTGTTCACTACTCAACATGATTTTTTAAAATGTGTGATCAGGACTCTATGAATATGTATTTGCAAATATGCTAATGTATTTCTTTGTCTTGTTTCAAATCACAGAAAAAAATCTAAATGTGAAACAGATATCCTTGCTCAGATTCTCAACATAGGAAAATTTGGTCAGTTCATCACTATTATCTCTGATTTTAGATGCCAGCTTCCTGTAGAAGCTCATTGCAATGTAGCAGTTAATCTCTCGTTTTGCTTTTTGTCTGAAAGTACTCTGAAAGAACAGGTATTGACTATTACTTTTTTTGTTGTTGTTGTTTTGCATAAGATGGTATGCATGTTTGTGTTTTTTTATCCTTCACATGTTAAATCATAAATGGCATTGATTGAATTTCAAATGTTTCAAATGCAGTGCATGACTTTGAGAGAATGAGTTTAGATAGTTTTACATTGTTGGATTGTTTATTAGCATTTTATTGTGTACTTTAAGTATCTATACTGTTATCCATATAGCATTGCCCTCTAATTTCTTTTTATTGTAATAGTAACTGTCAGTAATGTGAGGGCAAGTCAGAATTTATAAAATAACATTAACAGGGCTCTGCTTGCTTCTCTTTTTGTATAATAATCAATGTTGTTTCTTTAATCTTATATATTCTTTGCTAGAAAGTCTTTTGAATTTGAAGTCTCATTTTTCAAAGGTCTTAATTAGAATTTATTACAATTTGACTTCTAAACCAGTATTTTAGGACTACTTGGGGTTATCTATTTTCTTATGAATGAATTTTGTGTTTCTTTTTTTGTTGTTGTTGTTCTTGTTAGGTAACTAGTTTAAGTTGTCCAGGCACCAAGTTGATGACCTATGATTTGCTCTAATATATTAAGATATTCCTTCTAATATTCTAGTTCATAGCTTTGGGTAGTAGTGATCCTGTGTGGAGAATTTGGGCATTTTTGTGTCCTCCTCCCTCCATCAACCTGTGTGTATCTTTTCTTCTTTTACATGTCATTTTAGTCAGAAGCTGATCAATCTAATGGATACTTTTAAACAAAGTGTTTTCTCTTAATTTATTCTTGCTATTGTTTTTCTGTTTAAAAGTAACTGATTTCAACTTTATTAACATTTAATCTTTCCTGATCTTTATGGATTTAACTTGCTCGATATTTACTAATTTCTTATAACGAAAGCTTGTGTTGCTGACTCTAGCTCTTTTTTCTCTTATAATGTAATTAAAGTCATACCTTCCTTTTTGCTTAAGTGTTGATTGACTGGATATTACACATGGTGGTATATTGTATTTCAGTTTCAATATAATTCATTTTTTAAAAATATCTTTTGTTATTTTCTCCTTATTTATTGTTTATTTACAATCAAGTTGTTTGGTTTTTGCATTTGGAGGAAATTGTAGATTGATTTCTGGTATTTATTTCTAGATTGTATATTATTGCTCCAAATCCATGCCTTTTATTGTTTAATTATTTTTTATTCATTTTTGTCCCACATTTATTTATTTATTTATTCATTTAATCATATATTCTCTGCTTGGGTCAAACTCAAAAATTTGCAGATGAAGGCAAGTTCTCTTCCTGGGCACTGTACAAAGAAGTGTTTGCTTTTCTTTTAATTTGGATTTTTCTAGACAAAGAATCATTATCTATCCCAGGCTTCCCTTAAACTTATGATCTTCCTGCCTTTACTTACAGAGTGCTGGATTTACTATTGTGCACTACTCTTCAAATATTCTAAAGGAAATATCATTGTAAAGACTGTGTACTATACTGGTTGATGTTCCAGGTAGACTGGGATGTTGAAGGTCCTTTGTTGATCAGTAAGGAACTTGGCCAGTGTTACACCCTCACTGACTTTTTGGTTTATTCTTCTACCAGTTACTGACAGACAAACACTGAAATCTACATTTCAGGCCTACCAGATTCCTCCTTGTAGTTCTATCTGATTTGCCAATTTTAAACTAAATATTATATACATATTTATAGTATTTGTGTCTCATTGGAGAACTATAGTATATAAAATACCTTTTGTCTCATGCTTTCTTTTCATTCTCATCATTTATTATTTTATTCTGTACATAGTTTAATCATATACCTAGGGATAGTTTTCTTTTCTGCATCTAGGCTTCACTTTCTCTTTCTTCCTTCCTCTAAAGACTAAAGTTCTTGCAAATGGACACTCTGGTGGTGTGGACCATATGGCTACCATTGCTGCTTGATAAAGTTCCAGCATTGGAACATTGCAGAACACACTTCTCCAGCACCTTTTTACTATCATTTTTAATGATTCTCAATATTCCTTTCCCTTAGGGAAATTTTGTGTGAGGTTTGGTAAAGGATAAAAATTGTGTGATGGTAACCTCTCTAAACATAGTAATTCTTGGAAAAAAATGTTCCCCATTACCATGGAACCAGGAATTTCATTGTGCCCTCCTAATTAAACCAAAATCTGAAAAGTTAAAGATTTATTGGACACACCTGATCCCAAGGAAGAAATGCCTACAATTCAGATCCAGAGCCTGAGGCCATGATTGGCAAGAGTTCCATTAATCAATACAGAAACATTAGAATGGTACAGTATAATGGGAAAAGAATAAGTCATCAGGACTTTCCCTCATGGGAGTGTTAAGAGGGCAACCAATCCATATAGTAAGACTAAGAAACAATAGTGGAGTGTCTGCTCCCCAAAAGTCCTAATCCCAAGGTCAAGCATTAGGCTAAGTGTCTCCATTCCATTGGGAGCTTCAGCAAAGTTCCTACTTGATGAAATAGTCATTCATTTTATCCCTAGCAGGAGGAACCTGTGACCCTTCCATTAACATATGAGTGGTGCCTGTTTACAAAGGCAATGCTAGATTCCTCAACCCTCATCACAAACCACACCCCAGCTCAAATGCTCCTTTCTTCTGTTTAATCTGTTTATTCTGATGTGCCACTATAAAGTATAAAAGGTATATATATATATATATATATATATATATATATATATATATATTTTTTTTTTTTTTTTTTTCCTCCAAATCATTGCTGTTGGCTGCCATCCTGATTCACCCTCAGATAATGTCAGGCTCCTCCTTCTCTCCTTCTGCTGACTCCATACTTCCTCTTTGGGACCTGACCACCCCACCACCACACTCTACCCCACCCCACCATCACATATGTACACCCTACTACCCCACCACCTGCGACCCCACATGCCTGCTGAAGCAGGTGTTCAGCAGTTTGTCTTAATCTCAAGTCTTGAGAGTGGCTATTGATCCATCACTATCCTAAAGCTAAAGAGAAATTTTCTTTGGATCTTCCCATTTTTCTAAAAACAGGAGATAGGACCTCTAGATGAGACCTTAACCCTCCTATGTCATCTTCCCTGAGGGATTTCTGTATTTTCCAACTATGATTAGCCTTTATCAATTCAATAAAACTTTCTAGTGACATCCTTGACCATTTTTGTGGTATCCTCCCTATGAAACACATGCTTGTAACTCAGTTTTACTTTGGCTGTCATTTTAAGGATCCAGGAATAATTTTGGCCTGCCCCTGTCACCTGGCAGAATGCACTTAGGCCGTACCTTCCTCAGCCCAGAGTTCCACGGGAACGGATTTTGCTCACTGGTACAAAGGACCCTTTAAAAGAAAAAAACCCTTCCCTGTCCACTTTCGTTCTTTTTCCTACTATTCCCCTGGGGCAGGCAAAACTTTTACTGTCTCCCTCTCTTCTTCCATCCACTCTCTCTCTCTCTTTGTGTCTTTACATCTTTTTTCTCTCCTTCCCCTTCCCTTTCTAATAAAATTTCTCACTTAAGCTTTGTCTGCCTGGTAAGTCTATTCCCCACCTCAGTCACCCTAGAACCCACATGGAATCCTCCAAGGTCCCCCACATGCTTTTTTCCTAACAGTCATGATATTGATTGGTTGCTTGGACTGTGTTCTCAGTTTCGATGGATTTAGAAGGAGGTACTCATTTGTGGTGATGCAGACTTTTGCTGTTACTGTGTGTAAGTGGAATGTTTTTTCTCCTCTCACATCTTTGCACCAACAGTGGTACTGGAGATTCTCAAATTTGCTCACATACAATTTACTATATAAACAGACACAGTTACTTGTTCCTTGTCCAGTGCCACAAACTGGGAATTGTCGAGACCACCTAGACCAGCAAGGACGACGCAATGCTTGGACCCTTCTTTAAGCAGTTTATTCAGGAACCTTGAACAATCTTCTTCTGCCCCTCCCAGCCCCAGCAAGCCCTTAAATATGCGCTCACTGCCCAATCAGCTCATACTACCTGGCCATCCTGGATAGGCCACAGAAGGAGGAAGCATACCAGATCCATCAAGCACTTCCAAATAAGGCTTGTTTACAGCTAAGCTGGGACTACATGGCATCCATCCATCCAGGCACCACCTTGGGGCTGTGGCTTCCCACAGGGAATTACCTCTTCACATCTGGAAACAAATGTGGGACAAAAATGCAAATCACAAGTAAATGCTACTGTGACCCTTTATGAGTTAGTTGTGATTATAATGGGCATCTCAGCAGAGTCTGAACCAGACTGTTTGAATAACATGTACATTGGTTAATCCACATTGTATCTGTGGCCAGTACTGTTTCCTCCTTGTTTGTGCTTGAAGATGTGAAGATACTTATTTCACAAACCAATCACAGCTCAGGAAAGCAAAGAATCATGAAAGCCAAGTCCAGTACTTCTCACCATGCCATATGTTTAGTACTGATAACTAGGATGTTTCCAGTGCTCTGTCATTATAAAAATTAAGTCCTGGCAAGTCATACATAAAGAAGTCATTTATCAACTCTCCTTGATCTTTTTTCCACCCCATTTTTTCCATCTTTGGCTAAAAGTTTGAGTGGTATACTTTTATCTTTTTTTTGTTAAAGAAGTTCCAAGTTTACAAGGTTACTCATTAATAAATCATTTTATCTTGATGAGAAAGCAGAAACTATTCATAAAAATGTTTAAAGATCATGTTTTTCTTTTTCTTTTGAAACATTCAGAACAAGCCAGATAGCTCTTCTCTTACCTCCTTCCCATTGTATTAGTCCATTTATTTCTGGTAATAGTCTGCAGGAACCATTAATGGGGCTGGAAGTCATTAACACAATATAATCACAGCAGAAGATCAAGCTCATCTCCTTCTCTTTACATTGTCAAGTGTTTCAATATTTTATTTCATAATGTGATGACCAGAACTGATCACAGCAATCTAAGTGTGGATCTGGCTAATGTATTGTATAATCAAAGATTTCCTCTGGATGGTTCATTAACATTTTCTTGCTTGCCTATGTCACAGTCCAGGCCACTGCGATCTTCACCCTACAACTCCTTACTCAACATACTTATTAAGGAATGTGTAAATGGTGACAATAAGAAATGAGAGCTCACATCAAACTCACTTATGCCTCAGTTTCTTTCCATATGTAGGAAACTCGAATGGACACCACACATTCAATTGCTTATCAGTCTGCCTTTAAACTCAACTCAGTGTTCCTCCTCCATGAATTACTCTCTTAGTTTCTTGGCTTAGTCTTTTAGTCAGCTCTGGCTCCTTTACCTCAGTTTAAATTTCACTTGGGATGCTCCACACAGAAAACCACATACTACCTGGCCACCCCTTGACCCTTTCATTCCTCCATCAAACTTCTAGGAAAAGTATAACCAAGTTAAAGCTTCGGAATCAATACCTAATGAGGTGACTTTTTCTTTTAATAAGTTCTGAGTAGAAACATGGAAATGATAGCAGAATATAGAGTCTGTAAGAGGATGTAAGCACTGATAAATTTTTCTGTCCAGAGAGTGATAATAGGCAATCACCCCCCTCTAGCTCATGACTTCCTTCTCCTCCTTCTCCTTCTCCTTCTCCTCCTCCTGCTCCTTCTTCTTCTCCTCCTTCTTGTCATCTCCCTCTTCCCACACCCCTCTCTTTCCTTGCACTCACTATGCAGTCCATATTGGCCTAGAACTCCTGATCCCCTGATGTGGGAATGTTGAGATTTGGGAAACACATATCACTTTCTATAGCAGCTTGCAGACAAATGCCTCACTTTGTACTTATTTCTGCCTATCTTATTAGAGTTTCACTAAGGATCCTCCCAACTCTACTTTTTATGTTTAAAGATTACAGGTCAATATGGGTTTTAAAGGAATCAAGTGAATTAATTGTTTATGCTGAGACCATTCACAGAAACAGCAGCCTTCTCCAGAAGTGTGAGTGAAGGGTCAGATCACAAAGAACTTTATTAAGGGTACTCAAAAAGTTTAAAGATAATGTCTTTCCTTCCAGGAACACAGAAGTTATTCATTGGCCCAACAAATATTTATTGTGTCATGAAAGGTCAATATGAGTGAAATAATTCAATTTACTTTTCATTCTCCTCTAAGCTTATCTATAGTTTCCTACATTCTTTGTGTTCAGACTGCTGCAGTGCCATATGTACACTCATTATATTCTTGCATCTCTGTTTTCTGCCTTCTCCAGGGCCTATTAATTACACTCTTAGTCTTTTGGTTAACTCTTAATTTCTATGGCTATTTTTTTTTTTCATTTTAAATTTTGCTTGGGATTTTCCACATAGAAAACCATATGTACCTGGCTCCATTCCTGCTTCCTGTCATCCCTTTCATTTCCTTGGTTAAACTTGTAGGAAGAGTATCACAGAGTGGTCACTTCTTTTTCCTTTCTTCTATACTGGTGAAACATGAAAGAACAGAAGACAGAAGAGGGAGGGTAAAGGAACTGAGATCTTAGTTCACAGTCTGCATTCCAATGGTCATATGGGAGGGAGACAATCTGACTCAAAGGCATATGGATTTATATAGCCTGTGTGTGAAGCATCACCCTATTGTCTTACAGCTGTGCTGTAACCATTGGCTGATGTTTTTCATTTGTTCCTTCATCTCTTCATCCAGAAAGCAGAACTCAGTGCATGACTGCCTCAATAATCAAGTTCATTAAAAATTGTAAAAGAATCCCTCAGAATATACCTAATTCTGGTAAACTAGATACAATGATCTGAGAAATAAAAATAGAAACTTTTAGTCTCAAACTAAAATAACATAGGCATAAAGGGATTATAGGAACCTGCCAGGGCCAGTTCGGTTAATAAGGGGCAGAGCAGAGCCCAGCTCCTCAACCAGCAGTTAAGCTTCTCCATCACATTGTATGGCCATGAACAAAGTTAAAAGCACCACTGTGATAGATAAAGGTCATATCAATGATATTTTACATGTCCCAAGTTAGTAATGAAGAGCACCATGTTATGATGTTATTAATTTCCTTTGCCTGTCCCTCGCTCTGTAGAGTCTTTTCACAATTTCCCTCCCCAGCAGTTTCAATAAGATGCTTGAAAATTTGTTTTGCTTTGTTGCAGATAATATGCTTACTAAGAGGCATTGTTTTCTTTATGGGGCCTGTTCTCCTTCTAAATGTTCAATGCCTTTCTGATTTTATGGCTCTGAGTAGTTGATTGTTGACTCTGAACTCTTCCCTCCCACTCTCCAGGCTCTGTCTCCCACCATTCAGATTCCTTTGCATTTAATCCCAGAAAGGCTAAGTTGAATTCTTGAGATAGAAAATGCTTCAAAAAACACGTACTTAACATACTTAGTGTCCTCTCCCTCCCTCTAAGTATCCATTTTATGGACTATAATTTTTGCACAATAATATGATCTCCTTTAGCAGTTCCCTATAGCCTGGGTTGAATCAGCTGATTAAAAATGACCAAAAATTTGGAATGTATCAAAGAAAAGGGGAAATATTGAGGAACTGGCAAAAAATATTAGGAAAGGTATCATATTAGTTCTAGCTACAGCAAACAAAGAAATAAAAAATGAAACTATGAGGTATTAGGGGAATAGGGCTACAATTGTTTTTGTTTTTTTGATTTTTTTTTTAACATTGTTAATTCTCCAGCATGATGGATGTGTAATCTGGGCTATGGTATGGTTAGAATTTGGTATGCAAGGCTTCAGATTTAGGGCAAAACTCTTCAGCCTGGCTCAACTTGCAGTTGTACATGTAGTTGTACCTGTGTATTCCTTGTATGTTTTCTGTCATTTCTCCTGCTCACACCCTTGAGGACTTCTAGCCTAAGGAGCCAGTAATTGTTCTTAAAATTTGTTCTCCTTTCACCTAGATTTTTTAGTTAGCCAATTTGTTCTTCTTGAGGGTGTTCATTGTTATCATGTTGTTTTTAAAACCATATCTTCCTGTCAATATTTGGTGTTGGGGGGGGCATGGCAGAGATGGAGACACACAGAAAGAGATGAGTTCTCACTGTATGTACTGAGGCTGACATGAAATTCCCAGTGTAGCTGAGGTTTGCTATGGCTTTATGATCTTCTACCCCAGGGTTGCAGAGTAGAGTAATTAAACATGTATGCACCTAGGCTTGGCCACCATTAATACTTTAGATGAATTTTCTTCCCAGGATTCTGGTTCTCACTGATATCTGATTATACTTCCCAGGCTTCAACCCTCACTTGCTTGTTTAAATGGAGATGATGATGCAGACAAGTAGCTATCAGAGTGATGTGATGTGCCTTGTAGCAGATGACATCAAAGACAACACACAAACAAACACACACACACACACACACACACACACACACATGCAAAAAAAAATAAAACCAATGGATTATTTATGATAGAAAATGTGGATCTCAGTTGTTGACTACAATAATGAAAGACAGTCTGGTGAAGGAGGGGAAGAAAGGAAACCATTCCAAATCCTTACTGAATTCAGATGAAGAAACTCATGTAGACAGTTGTACCTTCAAAGGAAGCCGTTTGTTCTCTTTATGTTTAAATAGCAGAGTTTGTGACTAGGAAAAAAAAAAAAAAAAAACAGGACTTGCTTAGGGTCTGAATAATCAGGAGTTTAGTTTCCAATATTTTACACAGACTCTGTCAGTTATGAGATGGAGCTGAAATATATCCCAAAGGCTGAGGTGATGATGATTTGGTCTATAATACAACAATATTCACAGTCTAGGCTTCGAGAAGTGGCTGTGTCTTAAGAGCTCTGATGCACTTGAAATATGATGCTATTGGAAGATAGTGAAAACTTAGACCTAATTAAAGTAGTTGCTCACTGGGAACTTGCCTTTGGGCACTATACACTGTCCTGGCCCTGTTCTTGTCTATCTTTTTGCTATTTAGCTGCATGGTGGATGTATGTTCCTCTGCCACAGGCTCTACAACAATGGTTTTCTGTATTCCAGCAGGCATTTCAAACCATTAAAACCTCAGAATCTAAAATCATGAGCCCAAATAATCATTTGCTCTTTGCTTTTCTCCCACAGGTATTTTCTTGCCGCAATACAAAAAGACACAAAATAACTCTGCAAGTTATAAATTCTTTCTCAGAAAGATGAATCAGAACTTGCTGGAATGTTTGAAATCATGGTTGTTGGGACAATCACATTGAAACTAAAAGGGGTTTGAGGAGGCAGTGTGTGGTGGCCATGCTGAGAATGAATAAACACGTTTAAGCTTGTAATAGAACCTGGACTGAACGGACATAGAGAAGCCTGGCCATGACAATAATGAGAGGGAAATTGAGGGAAGGCAGACTATCCTGAATTTCTCTGGCTAGCAAGTGGAGATTGGATAAAGTCTCTGGAGATGTAGGGTTTCATCAAGATAAAAGACCTCAATGAATTCGTCATGTATATTCAAAAAGGATTTGTTCCAAGGCCCCTCATTATGTTCCTTATCCATCAAATTCCACGCATGGATGGTTAAATCCTTTGTATAAAATAGCATACTATTTGCATACAGTACCTTAACATATAAGTTATCTAGGGATTACTTGTAATATATATTTCAATGTAAAAGCTATGTAAATAATGGTTGTACTCTATTATTTCAGGACTAAGGACAAGATAAAAAAGTGTATGCATTCATTCTGAAACATCGTAAGGCTAACTACGTTTTTGATCTGAGGTTAGTTTAATCTTCCCATATACACAGAAGGCCAGCGCATTTGCACAGTAGTTAGATAAAAATTTGTACAGCATTTTCTTTCATTAGTTTCTGAGAATGTAGTACTGCCCATTCTCAGCACAAGGGCAAAGATTCAAAACTTCTCATGGCAAAGAAAAATACCAAATTGAGGCTCATTGCCATCAATCCGACCACTTGATAGGTAGGAAAATGAGGATCTTTGGTTCCATATGGAGTCCAAGGCCAGCCCAGGATACATGAGATTATGCCTAAAGTAAATAGAAGAAAATCAAAAGCAAAATAATACCCAGATAGTGTTTGGGACAGTGGAGGAAATGTACACATATAAATAAGATCATTTCCAATTTTTTTTTAGATAAAACAGATTGTTCTTAGGAATCTTAATGCCTGGGGAAGCTCTGCTATCTAGGCACAATCATTCTTAGTTCATCTCATTCTATGTAGGGACTTACGAGCACCTGGTCTTGTTTAGAGATGATAATCCTTGTCAAGACATACTCTGGCACTTTGGATTCTGAGACACATGCTGGCTAGGAGTGTCAGAAAAACACACAGCAAATAGTGTGACTTTCCTCTAATATTACCACTTTGATCTCAAAATGGCCGTAGGAGTATCCTAAAACTACATTTAAATTTATAAAATCTTTCAAAGGTAAGTATTCAAGTGTTCCTTTAGAGATTCCAGGGAGTGGTCTCCACTTGCTAACTTTTTACTGTTGATAGGCAGCTACTCTTCTTTGCCCTCGAAGCTGCCCCAGATTCTAATATGCCATTTTTACTGCAGAGTTTCTTCTTAGAGATATCACTAATTATCACTACAGCTTTTCTATCAATGGTCTCTTCATCCTTGTACCAAGTATGCGTTTTCTGGTATTCTAAGACTTCCCTAGCTACTGTCTGGCACAATTAGTCACTTTTGAGTCCCTATAGCACTCTGTCCCTCTACCTAGGAAACCCTAGGTCCTTACTCTCTCATTACTTACTCTCTCATTACTTCAGCAGCCCGTATAGAAAAGACTGTGATTTACTCCAAGTATTCTCCAGAGTATACATCTTAGTACCTTAAATGGAGTTCATACTCTACCAAATATTGGCTAATTGAATATCCATTTCCAGATCTTCTCAATCTTTACAAGTAGACCCTAGCCATAAAGAAACAGTGTATATACATTGAGCAGCAATTTATCAACAACCTCACCAGTAGCTTGAAAGAGTAAGTGACCTTTTCCAAAGCTCAGAGATTTCCTCACTTCCAATTCTTTAAAGAGAATCTTAATGACAGTGGTATTGAAGTCTCTGTGCATATGCACTTTCTAAATCCAATGTGTGTGCCATGCAAGGATTGCAGACACATTTACATTTAGTTTCCAGAATAGCATAGGAGGCTATTTCTCAGGTCTCTGGAAGTTTTTACAGGATCAAAAGAGAAGCTGATATCTGGCAAAACCAAGCTCAGACAATGATACATGTCTTGTGGCCTCATGGAATACAAACAGCCTGGAGTCAAGAAGCCTGCAATAGCACTGTGTCCTTGACGGATCACTTCAATTATCTAGAACTCTATCTTCTTGAGTAGATTGACATGTCTGCTCTGTGTTTATTCTCATTTCAGAGCCTCCCAGTCTCATTGCCTCTTTCTGTCCCTCTCGGTAAAGTTCTGTGGGTTCCATGCTTTCAGCTTGGACAAACTAAGTACCCAACTTCTATCCCCTTGGCAAAGTCTGGACACTGGAGTCTATGGCCCAGTGCACATATCAGCGGAGTTCTGAGCACTCAATTTCTAATGGAATGATACCAGAGAGGTAGCCCGGAAGCACTCCTTCAGGCTGTCAGTTCCCTGCTTTCCTTTGTTACAGAAACCACCTTTTTGTTTGCTGCTTTCCCACTGTTCAAACAATACTGTCACATGTAACCCATTTTCTATGGCTCTGTTTTTGAGAAACAGGTTGAGACATATCAATGTTTCCACACCACAAACCTAACAAATAAAATACCCGATAGAAAACATAAAGACTGCAAGCTGGATGTATTTTTAGTAATAAAAATAGGACACGGTAAATACCATCAAATCACCTTTAAAAGGTTTGAAAGTTACAGTGAGCTGTACTTGATAGGCCTCAATCCAAATGTGCCAATGGTTCAAAAGACCATTGTTTGTAATCACCAGGGTCCTGTATTCCCTTGGTGTGCAGCTACTCTGGCCATAGTGAGTATAAGTACCTCGAAATCACAACAGGGATTGTAATCACAACAGCCAAATTAACCCAGGCTGACCATATTGCTCTATGCCCCAGGAAAGGTTCTGGAAGCTGGGAAAGGAAGGCTCACTGTTAGAAAATAACCAAGAGGCTAAAAGAGAGAGGGACATTATTTTTTGAACGTTTAAAGAGAACATTATAAATAGGAAAGGAAGTAGAAAAGCAGAAATTAAAACCAATAAGAACAAAGGCAAGTTGACAGCAGCCCTGTTAATATGACAATTTCAGTGCTGCCAAGGCTGAACCTTATAGGCATAATAGCTGAGTCCTAGCAAAACAGCAAAAGACCATGGGTTCGGGGCACTTAGTCACAATGGCATTTTAGGTTAAACAATCATTGACTCAGCAGTGAAAAATGAGATAAATTAAAATTATTTTCTTCACAATGGCCAAGGGGCTTGGCAAGTAATATATTGACAAAATTTCCTGGACATAATAGGTTACATTAATTTTGAACAGCAAAACAATTCCTTCAGCATTATTTTTCAAGGAAAGAGAAAAGAAGAGAGTAGAAAACCAGCCTGTGACTTGCACTATTTACTTCTAGCCTAAATGAGGAAACACACTTCAAAGGGAAGATTAAGAAAGATGTATGGAGACACAGAGCCGAATCCTAACTGTAAAGAATTCCAGTTAATTGGTTACCCATTTGGCTGTGGTCAGTATTAATCCAGGAACAATAGAAACAAAGGTTATGAAAATCATTACAGTGTGAGCCAGATGCTAAGCCCTCTACTGAATGACTCACCTTTGTTTGCAATACAGAACTGGGTTATTGGATAGGTTGGTACAAGAGCTCAGACCCTGCTTCTTACTGGATATTCAGTGGGTGCTTTAGGTTGGATTCTGCATACTTCCTACAGAACTGGGCAGATAGAGCTGTACAGGGAATTAAGTGGGTGGTTCTATAAGGTAGTGACAAAGAGGAACAAAAGCCCTTCTTCCTTTTCCTTTAACTGTTTCACAACTTCTTACTAGACAGTTCCTGTCATCACAACCCACTCTTCTTCACTCCTAGTTTGGAGGCACCCACAGATTGCCTGCCAGTTAGCAAACTCAGCAGTACTTTCCTTAAGGACACTGAAATTGTGGTTCCTTATAATTTCCATGTGTCCCTATGTCTCCTCTCACAGTTTAATGCTTTTTCAGTCATTTAAAATGTGAAAGCCACCCTCTTAGCTCTCATTCTGCCAATAAATAGCCAGAAGGTAGATTACTTATGGAATTTCTTTCATTATCAGGAATAAAGGACTTTGCTTTATTGGATAATTGTTTTCCAATAGCAGAAGCAGTGTCCTTCCATCTCTTTGAGCTAGCTACAATGTGGTGGCTGCAAGTAAATTATACTTCTAAGTTCTATTCCTATTACCAGAACTTTTTCTATGTATTTTTTATATCTTGAAAATCAGAAGAAATAAAAAACTCAAACGCAAACCCTAAAACTTGTTCACTTGCTGGTTTGTAAGATGTAAAACTTTTTTCTGTAGCTAACTGAAATTATTAGGCTATATTTATTATGCTAAATGAATTAGTCTATATAAGCATATTACAAGACTAAGGGTATACATTTTATTTTTGTTTTTATCTTAGTCAGTTTTCTGCTACTGTGAAACAATGCCTGGGTAAAACAATGAAAAGAGAAAGGTTTTATTTTGTTCATACTTTCAGAAGTTTCAGTGGAAGGGCAACTGGTTCTATTGCTTTGGGAATGACAGGGTATCATAATGCCAGGTGCAACGGGCAGCCAAATTCTCTACTACCAGAAAGTATGGGGGCATGTAGAATGGGCCAAGATATAACCGACAAGTCACAAACTCTCAAAATATTTTTAAATTAGGTCTTCCTAAATTTTCAAAATCTCAAAATATCCCATCAAATTATGAACCTATCAAAAAAAAAAAACATGGAAGAAGCCAAAGCTCTTATGATACAGTCCCATGTTCAAAGTCTATCATCTATCAGTCAAGTCTATAGCTCTTTAGTGAATGGTTTTGCAAAGAGGCATTGTAGAAACAAACTACAATAGGATCTATGCAGTGTTGCATATAGTATGTGCTCAGTAAAGAAATACTGGTAGGCATTGTATCCCCTAAGAAGTGCTCAAGCATGTCAAGCCACTTTAAGTGGGAGACATATATCTGTAAAAACAAGGGGTCTATTTCCTCTAGCTTCCAGTGTCATTAACCTTAAGCATCCACATCTAGTCATTATTGAAGCTACTGGTAGAGGACTTCCAGTTGTAGACAAAACAGTTGTTTTATGTCAATTTTTAGCACTGTCCTCTCTTCTTGATTTCCTTGCACCTTCTCCTTGATAGTTTTCTTTTTGATAATATCTTTTATTTAAATTTGAAATAGTTTTGTTTTACATGTCAATCCCAGTTCCCTCACCTTTCCCTCCTCCCCTGTACCTCTTCTAACACCAATTCCATCCCCTGTATGCTCCCCAGGGAGGGTGACACCTTCCATGGGGGATCTTCAAAGTCTGTCATATTATTTGGAGTAGGGCCTAGCCCTCCCCCATGTATCTAGGCTGAGAAAGCATCCTTCTATATGGAATGGGTTCTCAAAGTCCATTCATATACTAGGGATAAATACTGATACATTAGCAAAGGCCCCATAGACTGTCCAGTCCTCCTAACACCCACATTCAGGGCTGGTCCTATGCTGGTTTCCTAGCTATCACACTGGAGTCCATGAGATCCCCTTATTCAGTTCAGCAGTTTCTGTGGGTTTCTCCAGCCTGGTCATGACACCTCTGCTCATACTCCTCCCTGTCAGCAACTGGATTCCAGGAGTTCGCCTCAGTGTTTAACTGTGGGATAGTTTTCAATTTCCATCTTTTAGCACCTTTCATGGTCACATCACTACTCCAGCATTCCCTCATAATTAAGCATCTGTTATTCCATTTACTTGGAAAGGGGAATGTGGTGGATTTGCAGATGGCAATGAAACTCAGACTTAAATTACAAATTTCCAATACCTGAAATTTAGTTAACTCACATTTTTTTTTTAACTCAGCTCCAGTTGTTGTAACCAAATGCCATGGATGATCTACTTTAGAGATAAGAGTCTGGGTAGTTCTGGAGGCTGGGTAGTTCAAAGCTGACAAGCTAAAAGATTCTGCCTCTGGTTCACAGTGTTGGAAGGTGGCTGTTGGCATCTTTGCAACCCTTCCCTGCCATAAATTCTTTTGTCATCCTCATCATTCCTTACTACGGTACCCTTGTGATATGGATTTCAACACAACAATTTAAGAGAATACAAACACCAGACCACAGCAGAAGTTCAGCATGCAAACATTTATGTGTGGGGTTTTCTGTGAAAAAAAAAAAAAGTACAAGTGGCAATTCAAACTAACTTGTATTCCTAATAATTTCAGAATTCTTGTACAAAGTAAACAAGGTAGTTGTTCTGTTGCACATAAAAACATGTATGTGTATGAATTATGATGTAATATATTATTTTATAGGTGCATATATGTATACTGATGTTAGTTTACAAAAGTTGCCTCCTGTTCCTCTGAGCATGCTCTTCCTTTCTATGAACTACACACCCTCTCATTGTCCAATGCATAGCTGTCAGTATAGCCAGACTAGTTGGTGGCCTTAGCTTCCTACCTACACTAAGCCATATCTCCTGTAGTCCTCTTGAGCTCTTATTGCAAAGGAGGCTCAGAGACCTCGTTTCTATTCTGATATCAACTGACATTTGCAGTAGTCGACTTGCCTTTCTGCTGGACTTAATCAGTATCCACCCATGCACTGTTAGTCTTTTGTATGATAACTCTGTAAGTGGCATCCACAGCACAAAACCATTTAGATTTCCTGGAACCAAATTACTTTCCAGAAGTGCAATGCATGGAGCTGATGTAGCTATTGATTTCTCGTTTGTTAGTTGCTAGTGATGAGGATCCCCAGATAAGTGCAGGCTGGTAGCAAGCACACCTCTTCACATCTGTGAGCTTCTGGGGTCATTGTCACTGGATGCTGAGGCTCTGCCTTCTGCTGTGTTCTTTACCCTCTCTACAACCCACTAGGCTGGTGCCTGCAGCTGGGGATCTCCTGGGCCTGCTGCCACCTTCAAGCCTATTTTGCCCTTTGTCTGTTGAGCCTGATAACAGCAGGGCCCAGACACTTCCAATCAGCTCAGCAAATATGGCCTTCTCTGGTAAGGCCAAACTGAATGGAGAGTGTCTTTCTGCTTGCCAAAGTGTCCACTGAAAAATGACTCCAAGATCCCCAGTTAGTCAGAAACCCAGTTATTCTTTTTTGCTTTTCCTTTTTAAAAATGTTCTCGCAGAATTGTCTGGTGCAAAAAATTCCTGAACAAGGAGGAGCTAATGGGCCCCCAGACTGATAGCTGGGAAGTCAGCATGGGACTGGCCAGGCCCCCCTGAATATGGGTCTCAGCCAGAAGGAGTGAGCAGTCTAAGGGACCTCAGACAGTGGAACCAGGATGTATCCCTGGTGCACAAAAGGACCTTGCAAACACATCCCCCATGGAGGGATAACTGCCTTAACCTAGAGACAGGAGAGAAGCCCTAGACCCTACTTCACATGACCTGTCAGATCTACATGACCCCAACTGGTTGGCATTGCCCTACATATGGAATTGGGGTGGGGGGATGGGAGGGGAGGGTGGTTAGGGTGCATGTGAGAGGGCAGAGAGGGTAAAAGGGAGAGAGGGTTGGAGGGAGGAAGGGAGGGAGGGAGGGAAAGGGAACTGAGATGGACATGTAAAATAATAAATTTAAAAAAAAATCAGCACAGTAGCCAGTTGCTCTTTTTTGTTTGTCTGTTTTAATCCCATGTAGTTCAAAACTGGGTGCAACACATGTGTGGCCAGGGCCCAGTCACAGCTCACTGGGTTCTAAGTGAAAACACATAGTGTCTTAATGCATCTTTATAGAAATAATACTGTTTCATATTTCTTATGGTTCAACATGCTTTCTTTTCTTTGAACCTTATAATTAATTTGGGGATTTGCTCCATGACTCACCTTCAACTTTCTCCAACTCCTCCTATTTTCCACCAACCAGCTCTGATCAAAATTACAACCTCTTCTTTTGTATTTATTTTTACAGGTATATAGCATTCTGAGTCCAAATAGTGTTTGATTGTTTGTGTCTTCTGAGGACTCACTAAGAATTGAAGTCTTGTCCAATTGCCCCCAATATAAAACAAACAAAACAGTTTATCCATCTGTCAGTATATATCAAGTACTAGTATCCTTCCATTCAGGCCTTGTGAAATTTTGTTCCATCCATGTTGACAGGTAGACTAGTGTGGTTTTTGGAGGTTTTGTGGCACCAACTTTGAGAGTTCATTGAGGCAATAATATAATGACTAAAAGATACAAGAAACACTATCACATAGCACATCTATTTAAAGCAAATATTAGGGGACTAGGAAGTTTGCTGAGGGGAGGAGAAGAGAGGTATATATTGATCTATTAATTTTACATTCATGCATAGAAATATTACAATCAATCTTATTAATGTGCACAATTAATACCTGTTTGCTTTTTTTAAAAAAAAAATTACATTAGAGAGTGAAAACATAAGCCGGTCAGAGAATGAAGATTAGAAATGTTTATGATTTTTTTCTACAGTAGATCATATTATTCAAGTGACTTGAATCCCTGCTTATGGGCCATTTTTGATTCAAAACAAATCATTCTTAATTCCATATGTCACAGAGTTATTTCTTCTGTTAACACTATCCATATACATATCAATTTAGCCAAAACACACAGACACAAGAGAATTACATAAGCTCCCAGTATACCCTGTTAAGTAAAATCAATACTTGAAAATCTAGACTGTGGATGATGTAATGGCATTGATGCTCAAAAATGAAAATGTAAATAGTACTAAAAATACTGAAGCATTGATCTCTTCTGGTACTTCCATAAATCTGCATATGATAAAAAGATGTGATGGCATTATTTTTAAAAGTACTGGGCTCTTCACCATGATCTATGGCTAGGCTACCTACTCTGAAATAATAAATTGTCCCTAATATAACATTGCATGGTTGCAAAATGGCATTTGATTAAGCATATATTCTCTGAACCAGTTACTGGCTTGGGTTTTCTTACAACTTGGAAGCACATTGTGTTATCATAACTCTTTTTACCACACCTCAAAGTGGGTACTTGATTTTGCTTCTTTCTTCTGTGTGTCTCCTCCCATTTATAAATGCATAAACAGATTGAATGTACTATTGTGAATGTGGGGAGACATCTTGAAGATTTTAATGTACTGTGTTAAGATAAGCATATATAAATGAATGCGGTTTAATGTTCTCACCCCTCTTAATGTCAAAACAATGTATACCACCTCAACTTTGGGAAAATGCAGTTAAATATCTCCTCAGTTGTACCATTTAATGTTGAGCTCCACCCTGTGAATTTTAAGTAACTCTGTAACACATTCTTCTCTCTGTACCTCTCACCTGTCAGACCTCTATCTTGAAACTATTCCCTGCCGAGTTTGAGGAGAAATATACCCTGTCAAACTGATATCCATTGTCTTAGTTGGGTCTTTGTCATGAATTTTATCTCAGAGCTTCTTGCAGTTTTTGCCTTTTGTTGGTGCTTAGACCTTCTGGAGATCTGATACCCTGTGTCAGAAAAAGAATCATCTGTCACTTCAGATTTGTTTCCTCCATCTCCTCATCTTGTCTGTCTGAGACCCTTCAACTTTCCTTATGAATGGAAAATACCAATAGAGTCCATGCCAAGTCAAACTTATATTATAAGAGTGGGAATTAAACCTTGGCTATGTAAATTTACAGTGTGGACTACAATATGTTTCCCTAGTTTAAGAGTAGGTAATACCTGCCATGAATTCCTTCTAGATTTCCTTTAAAACCGATGTGTTAAAATCTCTTGTATCTTATGAGTGTCTCTTCCACTTTTCTAATATATCTGCCTCTCCTTTCATGATGTGAAACATCCTTCCACTATGGTTGAACACATCACTATCTCTATGTCTGAATTGTTTCCACTTTCTGCATCTCAATAGCTATTGGTCAAGAGGAAAATGGACATATTTGTTTGTTTCCCCTTTAAGTCATATTCTACTAACTGAGTAGTCATCAATTGACAGATTTCTTCTTCTTAACATGCTAATATAAGCACAAGAATAACAAACTGTGCTGCACAATGACAGAGCACACCCCCACAAGTACCTCTCTATAGATATTCCAAATGTTCTGCAGAGAATTTAGACCCTGTGACATTCTTATGGAACTTTCATCACAGTATACCAGCAAAAAGGATTTCATCTGCCATTCCTGTCAATCTCACAGGAGATTCCCAATGACCAGATGGACACTTACTTATGTAAAACACACAGTTCCTCCTGGCAGGGCTCAGTAGCTGTGCCTTGATCCTTGGTATCAGTCTTTAGATCACTGAGCAGTAGAGTGCTCTTGTCTAGATGCTGCAGAATGCTCTGAATGTAAGCTCTGTCTTTGAAGACACTGATACTACAACAATAATACAACCAGAATCAAGCAGACATGTGGGGGAAGTTAATTTGATTATATTACAAATACAAAAAAAAGCAAGAAGACATTACAATCGAATAATTAAATAATATGAGGTACTTATAAAATTTTAAATTATGTTTATTCTTAGTCTGGCATGATATAGTGATAGACAAAATTATTAAGATTTCCCCAGTCTGCCAGCTGGGGAACCAGCATAAGACCAAACCTGACCCCCTGAACGTAGGTGTTAGTTGCAGGGCTTGGGCAATCTATGTGGTCTCTGGCCATGGAACCAGTATTGTCCCTAGTATACGAATGGATTTTGGGAACCCATTCCACATAGAGGGATACTCTCTCAGGCTAGACACAAAGGGGAGGGCCTAAATTCTGCCCCAAATGATGTGACAGATTTTGATGATTCCCCCATGGGAGGCCTAACCCTCCCTGGAGAGGGAATGGGGGTGATATTATAGTTGGTGGGAAGAATGGGTGGGAGAGGGAACTGAGATTGGTATATAGAATTGTTTCAAATTTGAATAAAAGTTTAAAAAGATTTAAAATATAAAAATTCTCTTCAAGCATTTTATGTACCTCCTCCAAGACTTCTTTGATTTTTCTAAGTCAGTTTCTACTCCACAAAGGTGCATAAATAAAGGTATCTTCATCAGTCTTCAACAGTATGTTTTTGGGAGGTTCAAGGTAATTCTTGTGATATTATTTCAAAACCAGTAGTAGCTACTAGAATCAGATTTATGTCTCTTCTTTCTGGAGACATTGAAGGAAGCAATACTCCCAAGGTCTGTCTGTTCACCCTGCTCTTTGTCCAATGACCTTGAATAACATGAGCTTAGATCAGTGAAAACATTTTTAAAATATGACGTATCAATAGATCATGAAATCATCTTTGCCTTTTAGCCTTATTTAAGGAACTAGGTTGCTGGTGCTCAGAGGTCCTGCAGAGTTCACCTGGGATAACCCTCATTTTCCAGATGAAGAACCTGCCCCTGGGAGAAATTAAGTGAGTTACTTAAGGTCACACTGAAAAGTCACATACAGTGCCCAGCTGACAGTCATGTCTTTTGCCATCAGTTCTGTTTCCCACATGTGATGGTGGCACAAAACCAACACAGTGGGGTTGTATTTTATCAATATTTGAACCATAAATTTCAATCTGTCCTTTGATTTCAGTTCTCCTCCAAAACTTTAAAGCAGGAAAATCTGGGTGAAATTTCCCTAAGGGCAAATAATTCCTTAAATCATTGTCTCCTCGGGGATGACTTTCATCTTTACTTTGTAAAAGAATATCTTAAAGGCAGAGATTTTTTTACAAGAATAAAATATTACCTGGATCCATTTTCTGTTCTTTAACATATTAACAAATAGTTCTAGAGTCCCAGATCTTAGGGATTCATACGATGTGCTAGGCTAAGTGTAGAGACTCCCCAGGAGAGGCAGGCTCAATGTACAGGACTGTAAACCTTGATTGTTCTTAGGACTTGGATAGAGAATATTTTCAATTTAGTTAAAGCACAAATAGGGTCTAGTCAATATGGACTTGCTCTGGGATGCTCCAAAGACTGTTACTGGTGGTAAGCAAAGATTTAGAGAGCTTATCGGGAAGATTACTGGCCAGGGACAAGAAGGTATAGTACTGACATGGTGAAGGATGTCTTCAGAAGCCAATGAATATGGCATTCACAGCAAGGCTTCAGAAACTTGATTGCTAGAACAAAGTTTCAAGTATAAAAGGGAACTCATTGGAGCTTCTAGAACAATACACAAATCAATCGAAATCTCTTGTGTTATCCACTTCCAGTGTGGTTTACCTCCCCATTTGCCCTCAGCATCCTTCGATCCAGCACAACCCTTGTCTTGCCATAGCCATGTGTCTCCTTCAGAATTTCAGCCTCCAACATACCACTCTGACAATATCCTCTACCTCTCTGGAACATTAACACCTGTACTCTCACAATTCAACTGTTGTGCTATATTCCATGAAATATGCCAACATCCCTCTATGGAAAGCCTCAGACTCGTTCTGATGGGAGATGTCATTCTGTATATATGTTTCTCTTATTGGTTAATGAATAAAGCACTGTTGGCCAATAGGAAAGCAAGATAGGCAGGCCTAGGAGACATGGAGGAAGGAGGAAGTAGTAAGGAGGAGTCAAGATGGAGATACTGGAGAGATGAGATGCCTGCCCCATTCCCCGGTAAGATGAGGCCATATGGAAGTACATAGTTTAGTAGGAATGGGTTAATAATTATACAGAGCTAGCCAATAAGAAACTAGTACCTGGCCAACGACATGATAAAAGGGGGGGGGGGGGGGGGGTTGGGGGGGGGGGGGGGGGCGGGGGGGGAGGGCCGGCGGGGGGGAAAAAACCCTCCCCTTACAGTTCTGTGCCTAAATTAGCTTGTATTCCAAGGCCATTTGTTATGACCACTCCATCAGTAGACATAGCCCCTTTAACTCCTTCTAGCATCATCTATTCCAATCCAAATCAGGCTAATATAGTGTTCTGTCTCTATTGTGGCTCCATAGGGATAGCAGCAAGCTGTAGGAAAATGCCAGCCTGGCAACAAGAGAACAATGGTGATTGACATGAGCAAGTCCCAATGTTTCATGGCAAAAGTCATTCAGGTTATGCTCCTCTCTGACTCTGATGATTTCACTACTTCTGGTTACCTGTCTTCCTCTTCATCTCTTCATTACTCACCATACCTCCCCTGAATAATGCAATAGGTTACTTTTTACCATTGAGGATAATCAGAAGATAAATTATTTTGTCTTGCCATATGGAACTGCACACACTGTGTTGACCTGCTTTAGTGTATACCATTATCTCTTTGACACCTTGTACATATTTCTTGTTCTTTTATCTGATTATAACCCACTCCTACTCTCATGGTCTCCTACTTCTGTGTTTCTTTTCTCCTGTATTTCTTCTCTTTTTGCTCCTTTTAACACAAACAGAATTGCCCAATTCCTTTGTTCCTCTCTACTGATCATGTCTTTAGAAAAGTCTGAGTTGAAACTAGAAAAAGATAATCTTAACTTGAAAGCAGTGTAGTATATTATCAAGCTTAAAAGAAAGATACAGATTAGCATGTAATTGCAAATTATATTGTATACAGTGATTAAAAGAAAAGGTTGATAGTTGAGTAGCTTGATGTATACACACAGGTGAAAGGAAAGACAAAGGATTTCTAAATAGATTTGAAAAAAAACTGTGAAGGCAGCAGGAACACAAAGATGTATCTGTAAGCATATGATACCTGCATAACTGTTGGAAAATTCTTACCCCTTTTATTTTTCTACCACAAAATAAAATGGGATTCATTTAATCCAAGGAAGTTAAGACAACATGGGAAACTCGTATTGAGGATGTTGTATACGAGAAGCCAGCAGCAAGCATTGGAACAATGGACTCATGAATTTAAAGTTAAGTAATCATGGTGAGATACATGCTTCACAGCTCTGGAAATATCATACAATCAAGGTCAGAATTTTGGTATAATAGTTGGTTGCAGAGATAGGAGCTCAAAGCAACCATGAAATAGGGAGACAAGAGGAAAATATCCGCAGAAAGAAATGTGAGATGCACAAATTTCTATTTTCTCAGTAAAAGTAAGAAACTATTTCCTGATTATGCTGATTTTATAATAAACAAAAATCCTCATCTGAAAAGAAGGAACTCCAAAAATTACAAATAAGATGCATCTCAAAAAAGATTAAGTAATTGCATTTATACTGAACATAAGCAGACATTTATTCTTGTCATTCTGCAAGCCACATTGCACAACTATGTACAAAGTATTTACTTTTTCTTAGGTGTTATTGTTAACCTGGAATTGACTTAGAGTATATGGGAGGAAGTGCATGCATTATATGAAAATGCTATGCCACTCTGCATATGGGACTTGAGTATCTGTGTGTTTTTTTTTCTTTTGAGTCTATTCTCTACAGATACTATTCTCCACAGATACTATTCTGTGCAGATACTATTCTCTGCAAATATTTTGTGTTTATATCCTGAAGCATTTATATGCACATACACATATAATGTATGTGTGTATGCATGTATGAATGTGTGCTTACATGCATCCATATACCAGACATGTTACCAAGCACTGCTGGTGATTTAAAGCCTCAGAACAGTATAAAGAGATTATATCACCAAAATGATTGCAATAGAAGCCACTTAATTGGGCTGTTGTAAACTAACACCAGCTAACACATAGTTCAAAGCTTAGAATGTTTCTGGCATACTAAGCTTCACTGGATAACAAAAAGGATGTGGAAGAGGAAGATAAGGAAAGAACTCAGTGGACAGAGTGATGAAGGAAGAAGAAATCAAAGTTTGCAAGCAATATTGATTTTGTTAGCGAGGCAGATAGAAGATGAGAACTTAGAGCAGTGTTGAGAACAGGAAGCTGTAGTTGAGGGTAAAAGAACCAGGAGAAATGTAGCCAATTTCCTCTTTGTCTAAAAGCTGGAAATTTCCACAGCCTCATTCTTGCCAGAGGCCAAAGATGCCAGGAATATCTAAGCCAAAATTTTCTCTTGTTTCACCATGATTGATTTTATGTGTGTGTATATATATATATATGATTGATTTTATATATATATATATATATATATATATATATATATATATATATAATTTCATGCTTTCACAAGAAGCCAGAAATTTTCAAACCTGTTTGGACTTCCTAAACCCAAAGTCAGACACTCCATGAGTAATAAGGATATATTGGGTTCTCAAACTACAACCTTAAGAAATAATTGGTTGAAGAGCTGGAGAGATGGCTCAGCTTTTAAGGGCACTTGTTACTTTTGCAGAAGAGAGGACTGACACTCAGTTCCCAAAACCAATATGGCAGCTCACAACCATCTCTAACTCCTGATCCACAATGCCCTCTATGGGCCTTTGTGGGCCCACCTGGCACATGGCACACGTACATATATAGAGGAAACATACTCAAAATAAAAACAAAGGAGTGAAAAACTAAAGGCACATGGTAGGGATTCACAGAAATAAAAAGTAACAAAAAATAATAGAATTCTTAAGTTTCTTCATAAGCCTCCTGTTTTGTATATAAATGCTGCTATAATTCTGTAGGATAAATTGTAAGTTCCCCATCAAAATGTAGCTCTTTGTTCCTGTGTATATTTTGGCCTTAGAATACGAACTTCTGGGTAAGGTTTGATAAATTGTTACTAGACTACACAATGTAATTTGTGAGCTCTCGGAAAGCCTTGTGTCCTCCTGCCCTTCTCTGTAGATGAGGTGGAAGCTGCGCTGCCTTCCCATTTGCACTTGCATCACCTTAGGAGATAAAGTATTCAGGTGAGCTTTATTTATTAAGTAATTGATATTTTACAATCTTGTTTCACATGTCAATCCCAGTTCATTCTCCCTCTCCTCTTCCCCTGCCCCCCACTGACCCCCGTACCTCATCCACTTTCTGGTCCCCAGGGAGAGGAAGGCCTTCCATGGGCGATCTCCAATATCTGTCATATCATTTGGAGCAGGGCATAGGCCCTCCTCTGTTCACTCAGATATACCTGTAGGCAAAATACCAATGCCCACAAAACAAAACTAAATAAAAGCAATCTATTCTTAGAATTTCCATTATAAGTGAGATGATGAATTTCAATGTAGTTTTGGTGAGCATGTCCACATGGGATAAAAACAGTGATGTTGCTTTACCTATTTACCAACCATTTGTACTCATATTTTGAGATGAAATAGTACAATTTCCATGCCCAGTTGTCCTCATTAAAATTTCAAAGCCCATATGGAGAAAATAAGGTGTAAAACATCAATGCCCCCTTTCTTATTTTAGAAGATATATTTCCTGGGATTCCCCATTTAATATGGCATTGATTATTAGTTTATTATGTATTATTTTATTGCCGAGAAACAATATCCTTCCAATTCCAGCATTTCTGAGCATTTCATATAAATGGGATTATGAAATAAAAAGTTTAACTTGGCTCAAGCCAAGAAGGTCAATTACACGCACAAATTGAACGTTCTCAAGCTCTGCAGCCTATTTCTTGCTGTGCCCTCTTTCCTATGTGCCCTTTTGACAGAGCACAAGCTGTGTGCTGTTTGACCTTTTCCTCTTTGTGTTATTTGCCTGGCAAGAGGAGGAGGGGTGTCTTGTGGTTGGCAACAGGCAACAGTTATAGTCAGTCAGATACCCTGCTTATCAGTTTGCTATGATTGTAAGGTGATGCATATTCTAGCAGCAGTGTTTTATTCTCATTTCATTTCTCTGTGTTACTCAGGTAGAGTTAACAGTCATGGTGGTACACCTTGGTCTTAACACCTATGCCCTTTATAGGCAATGGGAAGCTGTGAGGTGGCAAGCATCTCCACTGAAGTTAGTAGCAACTGAACCAGAACCCATGAGGATTCTAACCTTTCCCAGAGAAAACTCTTGTTTTATAATATGTAAATACTCATTCCTCCTGGGACTAACATCCAGAATGGCCTTATTTCTTCATGTGTCATAGATTCCCTTCCCACTACATTGAGCTCTGCAAATTTCTTTAAACAAGTAGCTCTGAAGGTCAACAATCTCTACATCAATGATGGATATTTGTTATAGGTTCTCAAAGACATCAGTAAGCCCAGACACTTCTTTTCAAGGTGGTTCACATATACTTGGAAACAACTATCCCTGAGGTAGAAATGACAAGCAGATTCCAGTTCCTGTTTCTCGTTAGAATGTATTTTCATAGTGTTCATGTCTGTGGTCGCTCTGGTTTCTGCCTTCCCTGTCACAATTGTAATACCTTTTGCACTGGAGATAACTTTCTTGTCCTCCATGTCTTTTCCAGTGGTTACATCTTTTGCACTGGGGATCACATTATTGATCCTCCTTCTATTCTCAATGTTCTGTTTTAAGCAAGACTCTGTCTTTTCACCATGGAATTCTGGTGTCTGTCCATACTGACCTATCTCATCAGCAGCTACTCTCATATTACTTTGAACCCTGAAGAATCTGACGATATGGTGGTGCTTCCACTTGCTCACATTGGAATCACCCTGTACGTTTATCTTAATGAAAAAGCTAACTTGCTAGGAGCTCACAGAACATCACATATTTTTTTTCTTTGATTTAAAAAATGTCCCTCAAGTCTTCCCCTACCCAGGTGCCTGACATTTCTATACATCTCCTAGTAGACTGGGTTCCAAACTATCTATCTACCCCAGGCAGTGGCCACTCACAGGATCCACCCACTCTAAATCTTGAGTTCACCATCCTGTAAATCTTACCCAAAACTGGATATTATTGTCTTATATTTTTATTGTGTAAGTCCAGAGTGTCACTTCTAGTTCCCTTGGCTACACAATTCCATTACTGCAATCCAGCAGAGCCTAAAAGTCTTTGCAGATGGCTCTGAGTAGCCTTTGACTAGGAGACCTAGAAGCACATAGATGAGTAATTTTTTCAGCAAATACACATCAAAGATGAACTATTTATATATTAAATATGACTATATAAATTCTAACTATTGTCCTTCCTAACATATATTTAAATATATGAATTAGACCATGCATAATGCATGAATAGATAAATATAGGAGCTGGTTGAGGTGAAATACATAATAGAAATAAGAGATGATCAAACACTCACTAAAATAATAAAATCCCATTCTAATAGTAGCTTCACTAAAGACCAAAGCATGCATAAGCCTGTCACTTCTTATCATCATGTCAGGGCCACAGAAACCTTTTTCTGACAGGATTCTGTCAGCTTGGATGCCATTTAGACCTCGGCACCTAATTAAAGCTCTTTTATTTCTTTCACAGCCTATCTTTCTTTGACATTCTTCACCAGCTTGCTCAGATATCTCCCCCCTGCTCCCCCACCATAGGATACTGTCTTTGCATATATACTTAATGCAAATAAACATGGCAATTGGTTTGTATAAGTGTGTTTTCAAGTCCAAACAATTGAAGCATATATTTGTAACCCCATATTCTTTGCAGTGTGGATTCAGTCAACAAGTGTAATTGCTTATTCATTTACTGTTTCTGTAAAGCAGAGGTTACCTGCTCCATAAAAAATAAAACTCAGAACAAAATATAATTAAGAGACCAAAAGTTTGTATCTTTTCAGTACAACTCAAAGGTTCTAAAGCATCATTGCTAGTACATAACTTATTCGCAGTGTTCTACCCCTTATCAATGAAGTTACTGTGTTTGAGGCAGACAGGCAAGAATATACCCACTGGACTCTTTATTTTAAATTTTTACATTTAGGCAAAACGTCTCTCAGAAGAGGTTTCTTATTTTCCTAATTATGCTATGTACAAACAAGGTACAATTCTGATATAGTCATTGCATTATGATCTTTATGTTGGAAAAAATGGGTATCAGCAAATCTCTCTTGATGATGCAGAAGATTCAAGCTTCATGAAACCATTTTCAGACACACTTGCAACCTCAGGCAGGGAGCTGAGAATTGGAGATGTGGAAAGGAAAAATTGCTGCATTCATGTCTACCTTCACCCAAATAACCGAAATAGTTCACTATGTACTTTAAGACTTTAAACTGTGCATGATACAAATAAAATTAAAACTATTTCCTATAGTTTAAAAGTAACCTAATTTACATTTATAGCACATAGAAGCAAACAAAATAAGATATTTGCATCATAGTTTCTAAGTAGGAGCAGAGAGGAAAATTAGAGTTCTTCAGAGCCCCTCTCTCATCCATGATGGACTGTTGAGAAACTATAAGCTGGTCATGGTTTCTGTGGAAGTAGAAGTCATATTGTCCAGTGATAGGCACTAGTAAATTGCTGTTGATCAGGTAAATAAGTCCCTATCCATTCTTATGATTCAACAAATAGCAAATATCAAAAAAGCTTATGGTAGCACACACAGTCAATAGGTCCATAAACTAAATAACTCTATAGAAATTTGGGGGAATGTAATAGGCCATAAACAAAGTCAAGAAAATAGTAGCAAGATTTGTGGGGAAGAAGTTAGTAGAAAGGAAAAGATATACTAGGAAGAATTCAAAGAAAATTTGAATGTATGTATGTATGTATGTATGTATGTATGTATGTGTATGTATGTATTATTAAAATTGAGGAAGATGGTAGCATTTAGCAATTATTTTCTACATAAGTATCTCACACAGATTTATTGTGTGTAGTTTTCAGTATCCATGCATTGGAATAGGGTTGTTTGTAATCACAACCCTCTACACACTAGAAAATAAATTGATAGTGAATGGCATGGACTGATCGGAATAGTCAGTACTCTATTTGGATCGTATTTACCAATAAGATATTTAAAGCAGGTGGGAATCTAATAGTTTTTAATCTTATTACTTATGTAAAATTATTCTGGTTTTGAACATTTCATACATGTATACAATGAAAGATGACAGACAGATCTACTGTACTTTTCCCTTTAGAATTTTTCACCTTCTTCAAAAACAACTTCAATTTCATATATTTAGTTTAATAATGTACTAAGTATAGTTAATGGTGTATATATGTATATGGTTATGAGTCTATTCATTGGACACTGGAAATTTAAAAATATCCTAGAATTAATAAAAATGAAAATGTCCAGGTAGGCTTCTGGAAAAGGTGCCAATCTTATTACACTCCCAGCATATTGTAATGCTTGACCTGTCAGACAAGATGTGTCTACTTTTGTGATAATGGCATGGTAATTAGGGGGTCTCTTATGGATTAGATTTGTGATTTGCTCTACAGGAGAGACTTTTGTAAAAATAATCAAAAACCCATGTCTAGGGAAATTACAGACACAAGGGTAGATACTATTATGATTAATGTACCACATGGACAAAGTACCTTCTAAGTATTTATGTTTATATCCATTGCTATCTATATTCTATACCAGTGAACTTTTCTTATGGCCTGGTTGGGGGATAATTATTTTATCTTTGAAGAATTTTCCTGGAACCCAATTATTAATAAGTGTAAGCTGTTTAGTCTCCATGTAGATTTTCTTGCTTTACATATCTACTTTTATGGCATTGTTATGAAGCACAATACATTTTTCAATTTCCCTATTTGTCCTAATATATGGTTAATTTTGAAGAATACCCACAAGTGAAGAGTAATGTGGGTTCTTCAATGTCTGAATAGAATGTTCTGCAAATGACTTTCTGCAAATGTCTTTTAGGTCCATTTGATTTATGGTATCATTTAACACCAGTGTTTTCTTGTTTAGATATTTTCAGATGGCATATCTGTTGGAAAGAGTGACATCACAAATGTCACTGTGATAGGGACAATCTGCAGTTTGACATCTAGGAGTACTATTTTCATGAAACTTGGTACACCTGTGCTTGGTGTTTATACATTTAGATTTGCAATATTCTATTTGTGTCTTGATATCTTGAAGAGAATGATTGATCTTCCTTACATATTTTGAATCATTTTGGTCTGAAATCTACTTTATCATATTTTAGAATAGTTAAACATTTCTGGTTTCCTGAATTCATTGGTCTGGAATATCATGTTTCTTCCTTGCATACCAAGCTGGTATCTATCATTGATGGTAAAGGGATTTTGTTTGTTTGTTTCTTTCTTTCTTTTTTGGTAACAGCAAAGGGATGCATCTTGTTTTCTGACTCTATCTGTTAAATTGTGTTCCTTGTTGTTGATAAATTGAGATCATAAATATTCAAAGTTATTGGAATATATTATTAATTCCTGTCATATTACAGATCATCTAAAATTTTAGAGAGTTTAAATCAACTTTCTTGTTATTATTTCTTTATCCTCTGTGTCCTCTTGAGTCTTTACCTTTTTCTTCATAATGAATGAATTATTTTTTCCACTATCATCTCTAAAGTTGGCCAAATGGTCATAAATTCTTTTATTCTGTTTGTATAATGGTTTTATTTCTTACTAAATTTTAATTATTTTTAATTTTTTTTCTGATGAGTCCAATAATTTAACTGAAAAGTTGTGATCTTTTAGAACTTGGAGTAGATCTTTCCAGGCTTTCTGGCTTTAAAATTTCTATATAATAATCAAGTATGATTATGACCTTTCTCTCTTGCAACTCCCAATACCCATTGTTTATTTTTACCTGATTTTAATTATAAAACTTCATTGATCACAAGTTCTAATAGGTTTTAATAATAAAAGCTCAGAGTCAGATGTCAGATATAGGGGAAAATGCTGAGAGATCAGGAGTAAGCCAAAGCCTTCTTTACCTCACTAGCTTCCCAGTAGAAAAGAGAGTGAGTTCCTGTGTCCTCCAGCTTACATTATTTTCTGCATCTAGCCATCTTACTTTCTGTCTGTCTGTCTGTCTGTCTGTCTGACTGTCTGTCTGTCTATACAGACCTCCAGATCTCTATGGTTAGCTAGTGGCAAGACCCATCCACTGATCTTCAGGTATGCCTTATTTGTATAGACAAGATATCACCACATGTCATGGAGAATTAGTTTTTTGAACCTATCTGCTTAGAGGTATGTAAGCCTTTTGTACCTGGATGGGAATGTTTCTCTAGACAAGGAACGTTTTTCTATATCTTTGCTGAAAATTCATTCTATGATTTTTGGTATCATATTCTTCTCTTTCTACCAGATTTATAATAAAAAGTATTCAATCTTTTCCTGGTATTCCAAAACTCTTCCATGTTTTGTTGTTGAGCACTATCGCCTGCAAGAACGATGCTCAACAACAGGATTCTTCTGTAGAGTAGCTTTATTGTGTGGCTCTAACCGCAAGATGAGGAAGGACCCCGAGGAGGAAAAATGGCTCTGCTTATATATGCTCAGAGGAGTCGTGTCTGTTATTTATTGGTGCAGCCCATGATACTCCTGACAAACACCCCAAGACATGTGTTACGCATGCGCATTGCTATCCTTCCAGTGGAAAACAACTGCACCTTGCTGGCTCATGGACAGGAAATCTGCGCCATCTTCGGGAGTGGTACCGGTGGCTCTCTACATTTTGTCATACATTTTTATAAGTTTATCATTAGCATTTATAGTGTCATCCAATGTCTCTACCTTGTTTTTAAGCCTTCCCAGCCTTTCCAAATTATTCTGTTAGTGAGGCTTCCTATTAAGGTTTTTATTTGACTTGCTGAGGTTTTCATTTCTAGTGTCATTTCAGTTTGGCTTTTCTATAGTAATCCTCTCTTTATTAAATTCCATTTACATACCTTATCCTGAATTCTTCATTTCCTTCATCTTCATATTTTTATCCTTGTAAAATGTATTCATATCTTCTTCATGTTGTCTCAACACAATTATAATCATGTTTTTGAATTCTTTGTCTGATAATTATTTGAGGACATTCTCATTAAACTTAATTGTTATACAGTTAGAAGGATTTTTTTTTTTTTATGAAATACACGCTACTTTGGGTTTTCACATTGCTTTTGTTTCTGTATTGGGAGTGGCCAATATGGAAATAGTTAGGTGGCTACTATAGACCTGGGCCTGATGGTTTGGCAACTGCTTGCTTTCTGGTGCTAGCTAAGGAAACTGCATAAGTGTGAGACTGACAATCAGGGTTCAGGGACCAACTTCCTGTATAAAGCAGGAAGTTGTCTGATAGGAAAATTTGGGCTCAGAAGTTAAGTCTAGGGATACCTTGATAAATTAGGTGATGGTACAAAACAACAGAGAAGATCCATGAGACCTCAGAAGAGGACTAGAACCAGATTTCAATGAGGTTGTATAAACATCATTATGTTGTGCCCTGGGGCTTCACAAATTGTGTGGTCTCTGTTTGGCCTCTGAGGTAATGTTAATGGCTAGAGAACATCATGGTGGTCCATTACACCCACTACACGTACAAAACTAGGTCAGCTCAGTTGAATGAGTGTGAGCTCGGAAGCATGTTAAGGTTTTAAAAAGACACATGCACTCCATATGGCAAATCAGAAGCTTATGATAGGTCTGATACATAAAAAAATCTTTTGAGATATATGTTAATCTTAGATATAGTTGGCAATTTCTTCCAAGGCACTGGGATATTTGAAGTTGTATCTTCTGCTACAAAAAAAGACAAACACAACCATTGGAAAACCCATGAGTTATCAACAAAAGGAAATTTCACACGTGAAAATGCCACACTGATCCTGTTATTGACATCAAAACCTGGCAGTTTTGAAGATAGCAGAGAATACCACAGAACTGTTATTATAGACAATGGGTTTTAAAATTCTGTCATTTTAGGCACCCAGGAGAATCCTGTCTTAAATGCATCCAAACATCCATGAGAGAACAGGACAGACTGTTTTACTTGCAAACAATATATGCACATTTCTCACTATTCTGGAGAATGCGTCATCAAAATCAAACTCCTTAAGTGTCTATGGAGGACTTCATCCCAGGACCAGAGAGAGTGGCTTCTCACTGTAACGTGATAGAAAAGAAGAACATAGACAAGAATTTCCCACCAAGAGATGTAGGAATCATTCCACTAACTTTATTCTTTGATTTTCTTGGTTCACATTGGCATTCTAGCCTTTAGTAAATCTCAAAAAACATAAGGGAATTTTATCTTCATCATTATGAATAGTATCGCTGCTACTTACTGAGATAGAAGGAAATAGCCTACATTTCAGGTGATTTTCTAAACAAATTTTAATATCTATGTGCCTTTTCATTATTCATGAGGAGGCACTCTGCCTCATCAAAGGAAGGGCATAGTATCAGGCTTCATATCTGTCCAAGATTAGGGTCTGAATCACTCCATCATCCAATCCAGGAGTTTCTGTTGAAGCTGTGGCTGATTTTAGAGATGTCCATGAGAGAAAATGTTCCAACTATATGAACAGGGTTTTACATTCACCAACTTTTGCAGGTGTTATGATTTGCAGGCGTTAAGTTTTCCTGGACCATGTGAGCTAAAGACAAGAGTCAGGAAAATCTGAGCAACATAGGAAGTGAACATTATTTTTCACTATTTGTACTCTAGCAACCTCTCTTTGAATAACCTAGGAAATATCAATGGTATCTGAGTATAACTACTCATTACTTACTTCACCACAGGATTCATTCTCTGTAATGAATAGGAGCTACCTCAATTACATGGGATTTTACTGAAGATGGAAACCCTGTAATCCCATCCATGTTCAGCATGCAATAGTCAACTGATCCAGGCATTCTCAAAACATCTTTGTGAGAAACTTACTGGGGGCATTCCCTGACTGGTTTCTCTATGTAACACACAAAACAAACTTCGGTAAAGAGAATTCTGTGGTTGGTTCCTTCCTGTCTGAACTCCTCTGTCTATAAACCCCTTACTTTTCGAGATGGACCTCATTAAATATCTTTTATTAAAAAACCCTCCATATTGTTGTCTCATGTGAACCCATTCTAAAGAATTCAATTATTTTTTTTTAAAAACGTCTGACAACCAGAAAAAAAAATAAAGGTTTGACAACAAGTATGAAGTATTTTCTTCTCTTGGTGAGATTATGATCTCCTTGCACGAAACATGTAAAACGTTGTCCTCTATTTTGTTAACTTTAAGAGAAACAACAATTAAATTATGTATATCTGTGCTATAATTTGAAGATAATATGCCCATAGGTATGCTTATGTCCTTGAGAAATAAATGTCTACTTGGAGACTTAAACTTAGGACTAGAAATTGCTATGGTTAATGACCATAATTTAATTAAGCAAATGTTTATTTCTAGATAGATATTATCCAGGGTCTAGAAAGTAGATGTTCTAGATTGCAGAGAGTTTATGAGCAAAACATTACCATTGAAGTCATAACTGGCTTAGATGGGAGTCTATAAATTTTTATAATGATTTACATGCTTTCTTAGACAAAGGATATTGAACATAAATTTGGTTGTTTTTCATGGGTGTACATTATTGTTGTTAACAGGTATCCATGTCCTGATGCTCCACAGTAAGGATACTTTTGACTGCATGGAAGAGTGTGGATGTGCACCGAGTGACCAAAATGATTTTGTTTTTGTGCTTGCATCTGGTTTAGATTGTGTTGTTTTGCCTTGCTATCGCTATACTATATTTATTGCTTTTATTTTTCATATTGTAATATAATTAAATTATTTAATTCTTCCCTACAAACCCTTACATATACCTCTTCTTGCTTTCTTTCAAATTCATTGCCTATTTTTCATGAATTATTGTCATGAATCTCCAAATTCATTTTAGTATCCTACTTCCTTCCATTTGTCATTGTTAGAATTTTATTGGCATGATAATCAGAATATGTTAATAATTATTGAATGTGTACTATGCGCCAGGCATTTTGTAATGGGTTTATAGGCATGAACTAATTTGACTTTCACAATATCAAAATTAATTAGAGTATTCATAAAAATTATAGTGTAAAATCTTATACATGAAGCAGTTGAAAAGTGGAATAAGGTTTAATACATGAACTCACTGATATTGTTTTCAAAGTGTTAATTGTCATTCCCTCCTAGGCTCCTAGAAACATGAGGAATTGAGAGATACATAGTTCTTTACAAGTAAACAGCAAAAATGATATGTCTGTGTCTAAGAATGCTAAGACGTTGGAATGTAAATCACACATAGTGGTGTGGTAGAGATCGGCATATTCAGGAAGACCAGAAAACATTCCATGTAAGAATGGTGGAACTTGATAAAACCATCCTGAATGAGGTAACCCAGTCACAAAAAGAGGAACATGGTGTGTACTCACTGATATATGGATTTTAGACATAGAGCAAAGGATCAACAGCCTATACTTCACTGCCAGAGAAACTATGATACAAGGAGGATTCTAAGAGATTCATACAAGGTCCCACACAGAAGGGGAAAGGGGCAAGATCTCCCAAGCATATTGGGAGTGGTGGGGGCAGTGAGTGGAGAGGGAGCTAGGAGAAAGAGAAGGAGAAAAGAGGAAACCACATGGGACTAGAAAGATTGAGCCAGTGGAGGAATAAAAAAGAGAGAAGAGAGAGAGAGAGAGAGAGAGAGAGCATAAAAGTGGGAACCATTATAGGTTTGTAGAGAAAAATGAATCTAGAGAAATGTTCAGAGACCTACAAGACTGACCCCAACTAACAATTTGAGCAACAGTGGAAAGGCTGACATAAATGCCCTTCCCTGATAATGATAAAGCCCTCATCTAGTAGCTGATGGAAACAGAAACAGATACCCACAGCTGAACACTGAGACAAACTGGAATCCAGATGCAGAGAGGGAGAACAAGATCAGGCTACAGCTACATAGAGGCAGCTGACCTGAACAAGGAGGAGCTAAAGGACCCCCAGACTGATAGCTGGGAATCCAGCATTGGACCCACTCAGACCCCCTGAACATGGGTCTCATTTAAAGGCCTGGACAGTCTAAGGGACCTCTGACAGTGGAACCAGGATGTATCCCTGGTGCAGAAAAGTACTTTGGGAGCACATTCCAAATGCAGGTGTAGTCCCTTATCCTAGAGGCAGAAGAGAAGTCCTAGTCCCTACTCCTAATGACTTGACAGATTTAGATGACCGCTCCTGAAAGGCATTACCTTACATGTGGAATGGGGGTGATGGGACAGAAGGGTTGTTGAGAGGCATGGGAGGGTGGGAGAGAGGGAAGTAGGAAGGGAGGGAGAGGGAACTAGGATCAATATATAAAATAAAAATAATTAAATAAAAAATACCATTTTTAGGATGGTGCTGACTAAGTTACAAATTTACATGGTAAAACTTTCAATAATGACAAGAAACTGTAAATGACCTTCATTAATCTCATTAATTCTAAAAAGTCATTTGTTGTACATAGGCCATGGTGATATAATGTTGACTCCTTTTCCTTTGTTACTAGTTTGATATTCATCTTATTTATGTTTGTTTACATCAATGATATGGAAATAATTTTATATACATATATCCCTTAATAGACTCCCAATCATCTTGAGTCCAGCAGAAATCTGTGATAATAATCTGTTCTTATCCTCAGATATCTTGAGAAGTACAGACTCATTGACCTTTACATGTCTTTATCAGAATTTCAGAGAAAGAAATACCTATATTATCCAATAGAATATAACCAACTTTCTTCTCTGGCTGTGTTCTTAAATATTCCCTCAGGGGGTGCTGCATTGGTGTATTGTAAGCCTCCCATTAATTTAAGACATTCTTTTCAACCATGTGTGTAACACTCCCCAATGTACTATTGGCTTATAAATTATACTTGTTGTTTCAGGGCAATAAATGAAATGATGAATGCATGCTTTGTTCAATCACCTTTTTATTCATGAAAGCCAAAACAAAAATTCTACAAAAGCATTTATCTACATCAGGAATAAGCTATAAACCTTTCACAAATGCTCCAAGTAATCCAGAAAGAAACCACTAATTACTGTCATGACAGAAAGGATTCCATAGCTGTAAATGCTCAGGAAATCATAAAGTGTTAGAGATGGTACCCTCGTTTTTCCAAATGGGAAGCTGAACAGAAAGCTTTAACATAGGTCATCCCAGCTCTGATCAATGGTGTTATGTCTGTGCCTAATGATTGAACATTCATCATGGGTTCCTGAGGTCAAAGATGTTGACCTCCAGTAAAATAGATCAAAGAAGTCACTCCACTTGCTCCTATGTCATGACTAAGGTTATTTTCCATACAGATTTGTGCTTGTTCAGATGGATGGAAGTATATAGAAGCCAAAATAGCTCTACAAAGATGATAGCCTTAGAGGAGAAAAAAAATACCCTTTAAAGGTTTAAAGTAAGTTTATCCTAAAAATTTCATTGTCCTAGTGACATATGAATGTTAATGTGATATGAGTGAGCATTCCCTATTACTATCAAAGCTGATAGAGAGATGAAAAATGACAATGCTTTTTTAAAAGCTGGATTCCCAGATGCTAATTTTAGAATTATTTCAATTTATGTATCTATGCTTTGCTACATCACTTCCTCATACTATCTTTATAGAAAAATTTGTAAGAATTACCTTTGACATTTCTACACACATGGTTTACATCTGTCCACTCAGTGTGTTCTAGATGTGATATCAATCAATGTGGAAAGGAAGGAACAGGGAGTATTACAGAAAGCTCAAGCTTCAATTTCACACTAAAACCTGCTCCAGCATGTCACCACCAACTCATTTTCCATCTCACAAAATATATTTGTACCATTTTACCAATTTTTATTAAATATTTACATATTTACAGATAGCCTAAAAACAAAGTCCCTCAATAGTCCCTTCTCTGTATTTAGTGAAGAGGCACTACATAGAATATTAGAAAATCTTTGGTAGCTGTATACTTGACAGAGAAATAGGGTCTGGAATGCACACAGAACTAAAAGAAACACTAAACGCCAAGAAAACAAACAACCCTTCTTTTAAAATAATGGACTACAACTAAACAGACAGTTACCAAAAGAAAAAGTACAAATGGCTAGAAAATACTTAAAGGATGTTCAACATCTTTAGTTAATTAAGGAAATACATGTTTAAAACACCTTGATACTCCATCTCATCCCACACAGAATGGTGATCATCAATATACAAATAACAGCAAATGTTGCTGTAGATGTGAGAAATGGATACCCTTACATACTATTGATGGGTCTTTAAACAGTCAAGACACTTTAGAAATCAGTCTAGAGGTTTCTCAAAAGCTGATAAGAAAACTCTCCTGGGAATACAAACCTATCAGAGGGATATCTACATATCCATATCTACTCTTTAGTGTAATGTGTACATCATGGAGTATTTGTGCAAGGCAGAAAACAAAGGATGAACTTATGGTAGAGGAAATAGTAGAACATATGAAAAAAGAAAGTGAATATGGGGAATATTGTGATGTGAAGCATTTAAATAATGAGATAGGCAAGTAGATTGGGGGAAGAGAGTATGAAACAGGGAGAATTAATTCGTGTAAAGAAAACACTAACCATTTGAAAAGCAAAATAGGCTCATCTGTGCCATAACAACTTGGTTGTTGTCAGACTAACCTACTGTCTTCTGAATGGTTTCAAGACTCAAAATGGGGGTATGGAGACCCAATACATTGTGGCAGTGTAAGCCTAAACAACATCGAGGTGTAAGGAGGTAGTAGGTTTATGTAGGAAACCTACCTGTGACAGTTAGCTAAGCTGGAATACCATGTATCTTATAAATATCTACACATATTCCCATGGACAAAAGCTTTTCACAGCCTTAGCCAGAAAAGTCTCTCCTTAAAATGAACAGGGATGACTGAAGAGACCCAGGAATAAGAGAAAGATGTATACTCAGACCCACACAAATCACTATACCACTGTGGCTAAAAGTATGTAAGCATTGGAAGGTAAGATAAAATGTTACTAAACATCATTCTCTTGACTCCACACAACAAACTACCTTAATATTAATACATATCAACTGTTCTTATCTCCCCTGGACCTACAAAGACCAGCCCTAACACCAGACAGTTAAAAAAAGGGCCTCCCGGGTTGTGATCTTTACTACTAAATTATTTGCTATCAATAGAATCTGAGAGACTGCCATTTTCTTTAGTCACATACCCTCATTTCACCACACCAGGTTCCAATGGAGGACTCCAAATTCAAAGACTTACAGATGTCTCCACTTAATCTTGATGGATCCCAAAACACAACAGATCACTCTAAGTGCATGTGAGAGATTTGCATAAAGAAAGGAGTAAAGACAGGTGGCAGGGATGCAAGAAAACAAACAAACAAACAAACAAAAACCACTGAAAAAAGCCTTCATTAACTACAGAAAAGAGTAAAGGAGTCAATTCACTTTTCTTAATGCATGCAGGAATTTACTAACTTTGGCATATATGGATGCATCTTAATAACTTCAGAAACCACCTTCAGCTCTGTTCTGCATGCTCTAAAAACCCAATAGTTTCTCACTATTCTCTCAGCTCTAATGATCAGGTTCTCAGAGCTCTGCTAGTCTTGCAAATGCTAGCCAATTCATTAAAAGAGATAAAAAGAGTCAAGATTCACTCTCTAAATCACAGTTAATTTAGAATTCTTAGAAATATTTTCTTTTACTATAAGTCCCCCCCTTTTTTTCTTGCTTGAACAGTAACCTATAGTTCTTCTTCCAACCCAGACCCTTTAAATGTGGGTGTTAGTTAAGAGGACTGGGCAGCCTATGGGGCCTCTGGTAGTGGATCAGTATTTATCCCTTGTATATGAATGGACATTGGGAGCCCATCCCACATAAAGGAATACTCACTCAGCATAGACATATGGGAGAGAGCCTGGGCCCTATCCCAATGATATAACAGACTTTGAAGAGTCCCCAATGGAAGGCATCATATTCCCTGGGAAGCAGAAAGGGGATGGGATGGGGTTGGTGGGGGAGACAGCGGGAGGAAGTGAGGGTGCATTAACTGAGATACATATGTAAAACAAGCTTGTTTCAAATTTCAATAAAAACTCATAAAAGAAAAAACAAAACAAACAAACAAAAAAAAACAGGTACAACCAACCTTTCCACTGGGAGGCAACTATCAAAAACATGAAAAACATGTAATTTTTGAAGATGAACTGCATGAGCAACCTATTCTCAGTCATATCAAACTTTTGATGATTTAATAAATTATTTTCATAAACATAATTTATTGAAGTGTTTTCTTTTAATTCCAAACTAAATGGAAAGTTGAATGGTGAAATAAAGATTAAAATATAGGAAATAATTAGTAAGCTAATATCAAGAATAAATGACAACCTAGTGAGAAAATAGTTCTTAGGAAAATTTTCATTTAACATGAAATAGGCATGGGGTAATCTATTAATAGAGACTTATACTTCCAAGGAAGCAAGAACAGTTTCAGGTAATACTTGATCAAGAAAGAAACAAAAACCTAAATACAAAAACTCAAAAAAAAAAAAAAAAAAAAAAAAAAAAAAAACAAAAACAAAACTAACTAGGACTATGAAGAAAGCTAAGCCAGTAAAATGCTTGCTGTATAAACTTGGCAATCTGAGTTTGAGCACCAGAACCCACATATAAAACCCAAGTTATCCAATGCTCTTGTAATCCTAGTGGTTGGTAGTCAGCGAGAGGTAGATCCTGGGGCCAAGGAACTAGACAGCCTGGTCTACTTGAGTGAGTCCTGGAGCAATAAAGAAACAATGTCTAAAAAAAAATGAAGTAGATGACACCCCCCCAAAAAAAACACCTAAGATTGTCCTTAGGACTAAGCATTCATACACACACACACACACACACACACACACACACACACACACACTTGCCCATCAAATGCACACTTACAGTATGTTAACATGCATACACACATATGCACCTGGACAAAAACTTTCCCCCATCTTTAGTGAAAACACCCACCCATATGCACACATATCCAAAGAATTAACTAAGTAAGTGTACTCACTGATATACTTCTGTGAAGATGGATCTGACACTCAAAGGTGATATCCATTGTGAACACAGGATAGGGACTGAAAAATCAGAGTTCCCCCTGCCCCACAGAACCATAAGATGCCATCTCACAGGGGAAAAATTTGAGACTCCTAATGAGAAGAAAGGAAGTCATCCATGGGAGCCTCAAGTTGGCTGCTCTCAATTTTGGGTGATGTTCTTAAACTGATTGATTAACTTTTGTTTCCAAATACATGACTCATAGCAGGAATAAAATTATACAGCTTAGCAGGGGAACAATGAAAAACAAACCTTGACCATCCATAAGACCCTAATTAACATGAAGTCACATTGACCATCATCAATGACAATTTCAAAGAAAGAAATAAGGAGGATTATCTGTTTCAAGATTTTTGCTGTGACTAGTTGTGAAAGGGGTTATAAGTACCATGGTCACTGTAGAAGTTTTTTTTTTTTTTTTTTTTTTTTTTTTTTTGTGGGGGGTGTCTTATGAAAATGCAATTCTTACCTGTTAACACTTTCTATTTCTGGAGGCCAGAAGAGCAAGAATACTTTAAAATAACAGTTTCAGTAAGACCTCTATCATTTAAGCTTATCGAGGAGAGCTGTTGCATCTTCTAGTTTCTAGTAGTACCCAGATTCCTTAGCTTGTAACATTATCACCTTTGTTCTTGACTCTGGTCATGTGGCCTTTTCCTAGTGGCAACATTTTCTTACAAAACACTTGAGTGAACCTAGCTTAAGGCTTTTATAGATGTCTTATGTTTTGTTCACTGAATGGCTCCATGTTTCTCCCATGTGACAGCATCTTGCCATTCTGTTCTGTGAAGTTCTCATATATGGAAGGATACGTTTGATTGCTAGTTTGGAAAATTAAGAATAATTGTTCCATCTCAAAAAATTTACTCACAGTCAAGAGTTGAAATGTATGTCTGCAATACTAGCATGGGGATGATGGAGGCTGAAGCATCAGTCATTAAAGGGCATTCTCACCAACATAGGTTAACTGAAGCCAGTCTAGGCAACCTAAAGCCCTGTTTCAAAAGTATTAAAGCAAACAAAAGGTTCATTCTCATCTTCAAAGGCTTTTGTTTTCTCACTTACAAGTTTTAAGTACCAAAGAATAGAAAAGACAGGAGGCATTTGATCTAGTAGGGTCAAATTAGTAAAAAAGTGAAATATAGATGTTATCCCTCTTCTATCACCTCCTCACATACAATTCCAAGTAATCATGTCTATTTAGTATGAGCAAAACCTTTTGTTTTAGAACATGTGTTCGGTTGCACTGAGAACACAGTTGAGAAGGAGACCATGTTCACTCTCTGCACTCTACTTTCTACACCGGGCTGGATAGCTCACCACTCACAAGCAAGTATTTCAGAGTATACGTAGGGGAAGCTAGGGTATGAAACATCAAATAGTTGGCATTGCAGTTAACATCATATTCTGTGTTTTCTAAATATTTGGTCAAAGGGGCTCTAACTGTGTCAGGAGGGAGAAATACATAAATTGGATAGGTTTTATAAGCCAACTGATTTAAGATTCCTTTGTACATGCTTTTCATCCTGATGACTAAATAGTTGCTGGTCTTATCCTCCTTTTATACATGGAAAAAATAATGAAAAATGTCAAGTCATATTTGGCTGAAAATCAACATAATCTGTCATGAAAGTGTCATTTTCCTTAATTTAAAATAAGTGGTAGGAAGCTCAGAATTTAATATGCCATAAGCGTATAGATATGTATGGCAACAACAGAAATTGAAAGAATATCCTACTTCAATAAGATATTCCTGAAGACAAAGGTGAAAAGAAACATTTTTTCAGGAAAAATTAACTGAGTTATGTCACAGAATGCTCAATTATTTTGATGTGGTACCTAACTTGTCTTGCTTAACCCTTTATACTTTGAGTTGAGATGCTTTCTTCTAATGACCTATTCATGTCACTAAAAAAGACTGTACTGTATATGGTCACTTCTTATCTTAGACTAAATTGTAACTCAAATAAAGAGGAGTGTGGAGGACTCTCTTAAGTTTAAAATCTGGCAAAGGAGAGTATTGATTCCTGGCATACCAGAAAAGTGGTGTAACATGAAGAGTTGGTATACACTAGGAGCTCCAACATAGTGAGCAACACAGCATTTAGCTTCATGCTTTTTGACATGCTGCAGATAAACCTTGGCTTAGTGGTTCATTGGCTGGAGCTCCATCCAGTGCATCTTGGAACTGAACTCCGTACTGGCTAAGCCTCCTTTCTGCCAGTTGGTGCTGAGGTTGAACACCACAGTTTAACGTTTCTATGTATCTTTTAAATGTGAAAGCACATTAATAAATTGAAAGTCTCATGAGTAAAGCTGTCTGTGAAATTACCCACCTTATTTGAGTGAATACACTCAGTGAATTTATGATGATTAACAGTAATACAATGAATACCACATTGTATAATAATGATTTCAACATCTTATAAAAAAATATTATCAATATTTTGTACACCCAAACAAGCAGTACAACGTTGGAGAAATTCAATGAAGCAATTTGACCACTTCATGGGAAGGGGGAGATGGAGGCCAGCAACATCCTCTCTCAGGACAGTGGCCTCTCTTCTATTTATAAATGTGTTGCTTTGGCATTTTTGAAAGGCAGTGGTGCAGTTGGGGAACTGTAGAAAGAGAAATGGGTGTCATAAGAGAAGTGGAGACAGAAAACTGCCTCAAAGGACTTAAGTGCCCTCTAAGCACATGAAAGAGCACAAAGACAGAACTTCCTGGAAAATTAAGAATATTTAAATTCTACTTCTCAGAAAAACATGTCAGAAAGGCAGCATAGAACTGTACTCCTTCAGCAAAATGTGAAGAGATGCAACACTGAGTGTCTGAAAAGAAACACGCTTTAATGGAACAAATCTCAGCAACCAATCTTTTAAATTCAAAGAAGAAGAAAAAAAAAAAAAACACCAGGAATGAAAGAAGAGAGTTAATCCCAGAAATACTCCTGACATCGAGCACCAAATACACTGTCTGCCCCTTATAACTGTGTATAAAAGTATTATGTACATTTAAAGACTTCTGCTAGATCAGAGCACATGCTAACAGCCCACATGACAGGGCTTTAACAAGAGCATAAACGAGAATGGGAGCACTTGAAACAATAAGTTTCTCAGGAGCTACTCAAAGCAAAGAAGAAAACAGAGTTTTTCCCAATTGAGTGGAGAACGACAAGAAACACAAGAGAAAAGGCTCAGTTGCATTCAAGACAGAGATGAAAAGCAATGTTTGGCACATAGACATTCCCATGACACACAGGACTGGTGCTAAGGGTGTGGTGTGTGACACAATGAGGAATGTGTCACCAGCAAACAAAGAATATTAGTCTATATCATTTTCAAACGTGAATAGTCAAGCAGGGATGTCACTTAATGATTAGTAATCTAAATTTCATGAGAGTAAAATTTCTCATTAACCTTATATCAGTAGAAAATGTGGAAAAGCCTTCAAATAAATACTTCAGGATAGATAATAAAACCAAGTCAAACCTTTATATCAGAAATTTAGCATGGGAATTTGCAGAAGGTTTGGGAAGATCAGTTATTTTAAATCAATTTATTCTAGTATCAAAGATTAGTTTCCAAGGTAAGCAAATAATAAAATAATTATTTCCAAATATCATTGAAACCTCAGCAAAATGATATTAAGATAAAAGAAGACCAAAACCCCACAAAGATATAGAGGAAAGAGGGAAAATGAAGGATGACTACAGAATGAGGAACATTAGAGAAACTAGGTTTCTCTAAAAAAAAAACAAAAACAAAAACAAAAATGTGCTCAAAAATTCCAAACTTAAATGGTTAAAAGTATTTAAATGTGAAACTCATGATTATTCTCTGTAATTAAACTTCTGTATCTAGAGGACAAACATGCCAGGATTGTGGCAAAAGTATCCTAGAGGGATGAGCTATGCAACATATATAGTTGGGGAAATAAACCAAACCAAACAAAGCAAAACCAACAAACAAACAAAAAAAAACAGATGAACTCTATGAATTAATATGAAGGACAGTTAGCTGTAATTGGAAGGGTCAAAATCAAATTAAAAAGAAGTATCTTTGATCTCTGACATTCATTGTTAGAGATTAGTGAATGCAAGATGTGTTATTAGCTGGTCCTCTTTGCAAAAACAAAACTGAGCAAAGCCACTTGAAGTTTGGCAGAAGGGAAAAGAATCATGAAGATGGTGTGGGAGGTGGGTGGTACATGCACAGATGTTCCTTATTGTAGGTTTCTAACATTTAGATCAACGCTAGAATTTCACAGAATCAAAGAAATGAATAATTCAACCATAGGTAGAATTTGTGTGAATCCAAAAAGGATTCCAAACTGTATCTTCATTACAGATAATCCAACCACAAGGAAGGCAAGGAAGAAAACTAAACTAGTCCAAATAACTTGTTTTTTTTACTTTGCAGGAGGAAAACACCTTTCTTCTTCTTCTTCTTCTTCTTCTTCTTATTATTATTATTATTATTATTATTATTATTATTATTATTATTATTTTCCATGTCGATCCCAGTTCCCTCTCACTCTCTCCCTCCCTCCCTCTTAACCTCTCTTTCCCCTCACATGCACCCTGACTACCCTCCCCTCCCATTCCATATTTTTATATGCATAATAAAACAGTCTAAAACTGAAGGAGGCCAGATATTATCCTTTGTTTAATGAATTAGTTTATCAGAGTTGTATTGGTTTATTCCACTAAGTATATTCAAAGATAGTTAAAATAAAAAAAATATAGGCACTTAGATCCCAGTTTCTTATGGTAATAATTGGAATCACAATCCAGGTAGGGTAAGAGCAAGTGGAGCTGTTGGGGGAATATTTCAACCTACAGAAGAAACAAAGCACCTGAATCTAACACAAGTGTGGAGCAAGAAATCCAGAGGACATTTTTTTTACATAGATAAAACTGTATGTTTGCAATATATTCCCATGTGCAAATGCATGCAGTGAATGCGTTCCTGTGATCTATTCTAGATGGAAAAATGACACTCTAGTTATAATGATCACAACTGACAGACAAAAATTATTTACTAAATATTGTGCACTACTGAATAAATTAAGGTTGTTTGAACTAATATTTGCTTCAGAATTTGGGTCAGGAAAGGTCCACATTAGGTCTAAAATATTCTGATATGCCATACAGAAAAAGCAAAATATCGCAAACATATTATATAGAAATTGTAGAGAATCTAATGATTTGGTAGTAGATCCATGGTCCTGTTTCTCACAAAATACTGACTGTAATGGATTATATTTTAGAAAGTAAGAACTAATTTTATTAGTCTATACTTAAATGAATTAACAAATAAGTTAAACTTGAATGAGTATGGATGTTTATTACAATAGGATATTTAATACATGCAGTGGGGAAATATCAGAGGAAAATCATGATTTGCAAACATCAAGTTCTCAACATCTCAGATGGAAACCAATTCTAAAACTGCTGACCAAAAATAGCCTAAGCCTATCTTCATCATCTCATTGCACCTTCCTTTAAGGACATATGAAGTGGAAGAAGGAGTATAGATTATGATTGTACTGGTAAACCAGGCCACCACATTAAGTAACTGTCACCTGGACTGTGACAAATCAGGACTACGTAGCTTTTAATAAAATTCTCTGCAAACATCCCTTTCTAGAATTGTTGCTACAAAGAAGAACCCAATTTCAAGCATAAGATGATTCAAAAAAACAGGGTTGCACTACAGTGTGTCTACAGAATCACTGTACAAAACCTGGAAAAGCAATAGTAATATAATGTGGACGAACTATGGCAGGCTACCAGAGAGTAATAAGAAATGGCAGCTAACTGCAGTGTGCCATCTTGACTTTTGTCCTAAAACAGAAAAACAACATTAGTAGAACAGTGGTTAAATTTTTAATAAGGTCTGCAAGTCAGTTAACAGTGTAGAATCAATATTCATTTCCTGAAATTGTCTACTGAACTGTGGTTAGTGATGATACCAATATTTGGGAAAATTGGGTGATAGATGACAGGGAATTATGTTTGTCAATAATTTTGCAACATTTCTATGACTATTAAATTATGTTTTACATTTATCTGTATGTGTGTATATGTATGTGGAAGTTAGATAACAACATTTCAACTGTTAGAATCAGTTCTCTCCTTTACCACTTGGGTTTCTGGTACTAAACTCAGCCCATCATGCTCAGATACAAATATCTTTACCCATTGAGCCTTCTCAGCATCCCAGGAAATTATTAAAAACGTAAAACCTGAAAAGTAAGAATAACATAACTGCATCATTATTGGAGTAAGGTTCCCTTGGGGATTCTCTGTAACAGTCACTCCTTTCCCATTTCATTTAACTTATAGCAAATGTTGAGGGCCAATCTCGAAATATCAGTTAGGTGATAGAAAAAACTGGGGGCAGTTGGGATCATTGAAATTTAAAGACATTGCCAGCATCACAATCACAAATGTTCCTGAAGGCTATTGGAATGAGATCTTGTTCTATAGAGGGTACTACTACAAGATCATCAAGTAGAAGGTTGAAGGAAAGACTGTGCAGTCTTGGTCATTTCCTCTTTCTCTTTTCATCCATCAATAAGGCAAATAGGACTTGCTGTTCCTTTACATGTTCTAAAAATGTACCCACAGGGTCAAAAGGAAAGGGGCAACTTCTCTACATGAAAACATCCAAATGATCCTCCCCTCTTTTGCATTGACTTTCAGCAAGTTTAGGTTAGAGTGTGTACATGGTAGGAATAACAGCTGAAGCTGAAGTTAGTAGATACAAAAGAGGAGGAAGAGGACACTAGGAGAGCGTTGTCAAGGTCTGGATCAATGAGGAAAGGGATGAAAAACTGAAGTGTCTGTCACCATGTTTGAAGAAACAAGCTCCAAGGAGCCCTTGGAATACTCCATGTGTACCTCCTGAAGAAAGTGCAATTATTTGGTCAATGATAAGAACCTATTGGCAGTTGTCACAGATTACCAATCTTCCTCCTGCAGAAGAAGATGAAGAAAGTTTCTCATTTAGTGATGGTAAGAAGGTTATTAGATCCAGCTGTTAAAATTAGAACTTGATGTTAGCAAGGTTTTTCAAGATGGGATCCAAATAATGTTTGCAGATTGCCCTCAGGCCCACCACCCTGTCAGAATTTCCTACACACAAAATCACTGCTCAGTCAGAAACACTGCATGCTACTATGTCTTCTTCTCCCCTACTACCCCCATTTTTCTCTCCTCTTTACACCTCCCTCTCCCTCTGGTATGTGCATATGTGTATCTTATGTATGTACAGGCTAATGGTCAACATGAGGCATCTTCCTCAGTCACTTCGATTTATTTCTGAGATAATCTTTTACTGAGGCTAGAGCTTGACATTTGTCAATGGTACTGACTAGCCTGCCCATGGGATCCAGCCATATGTGCTCCTCTATTGCTGGGTGACAGATGTGTGCCTCACTGTTTGCTTTTATGAAGACGATGAGATTGAGAAGTCAGATCACTGTGCTTGTGAGGAACAGCACTTTATACAGACAGCCATCTCCCCAAAACTTAAACTACCTGCTGTATTTTTTACTCAAAACTTAGGTACATTTTCAAATGAAAGTTAAAATAAAGATGCCAGTATCAAACATGACACGTTGGGTTTTTTGTTTGTTTATTTGTTTATGTTTATTTGCTTGTTTTGTTTTCATAAAATATGTGGGCAAAAGTTATCATGTTCAGAAATTCATTGCCATTTACAATAGGAAGGGATTTATCATATTTAGGTTTGAAAGCTTTTTATGTAGTTCTAAATTGTTGAGGAAAAATGTGCAATACTCAGAAGATAAGATAGATCCTATACTATTTCCACTTTCATAAGGAAGAAAAAAATACACAGATATTCTCAAAATTGAGACTTGGAAACACCCTAGATGTTTTGCCTCATAAAATGGTCTTACTTTGTAAATTATCTTTCTTTCTCTCATGTCCTTTAATTGAATTTATTTAAAAAGAAAATTAGCTTTACCTCTTAGGTTCCTCACACACATGTGCCTATATTTTACTTCTTGGCCCACAAAATTGTCCCTGGCTTAAAGTCACACAGTTCATGCCTCCTGATATTCAACAGGATTGGTAAACTGTAACTGTTCTCAGCATTTATATGTGTTGTCATCCAGTAAGCTGTTGTGGATTAATGCTTCTGTACACTGTGTGAATATATGTCACTGTGATTAGTTTAATAAACAAGTTGACCAGTCAATGGCTGAACAGGGTAAAGTTAGGTTGGAAAGTTAAACTAAGAATGATGGATTGAGGAAGGGTGGATTCATAGGAGTCGACAGACAGAGAATGAGTCAAGAAATACAAAATGAGATACACGTAAAAGCCATGATCCTTAAGACGACACATAGATTAATAGAAATGTGTAAAGTTATAAGAGCTACTTAGTAACACACCTTAGCTATTGGCAGCATTTGTAATTAATATTAAGCCTCAGCCTGTAGTAAGCTAAATTATTGACTCCATTGCTTGTAGTGTACCAAATCAATTCCAACTAGTGTTCCTCAGTGCTTCCAATTCTATTTGCATTCTGCTTCTGTGTCCATATAACTTTGTGCTACGAACCCCTTCTATCAAGATTATTGGTGACCTCTAATCTACCCTATACTACAAGTTGGTGTCAGAAACATGAAAAACATATCCTGTCCTATTTTGTACCTTTAGGAATTTTAGGAATGGCTATAAGCCTTATCTGTTCAATAATATTTCACAGCTCAATGTCACAGTGAACCTTGTGAATTTGCTTGTTTCCACTTCCTTGAACTTAGGTACAGGTCCAGGACCTAGGTGCCTTAACTTCACACGCCTCCAAACACTCTCAGGTGTTTATCTGATTCTCATTTGATTATCAACAGCATGTTTGTTTATCTGTCTTGCTTTCCTCTCACTTGCCCTGTCTATCTCAAGGCCACTGGTGACATCAGTCCCTCTGTAGGCAAACTGGCTCTCAAGTAATTGTGTATTCTCTCTGGCTGTGTTAATTATGTAAAGAGCTTTGTGCTTAGTCCTCAAGCTCAAGGCTTTTGATCTTCAAATGCCTTTCCTTACCAAAGTCAATGCAAATAAATAAATATATATATAATAAAACCTTTCCCTCAGACTTCCTGAGACATCACCTAAGTAGCACAGTAGAAAGCACCCTGTGACAAAACAAAAGGAGACAATATAATAAACAAGGAAATATGCAGCTGTAATCTACCACAAAACACCCATCATTATCTTAAGATTTTAAGCACTAATGAGAATGATCATGGGATATTCACAAGAATCTATTTTGTGATTATTGTTAACTGTCCAATACCTATGCAGGATAAATTCAAATGTAATTTTACATATTCCTGTTGTTGTAACCAAATACCTGGATTCATCATTCATCAACTTATTTAGAGGAAAGTTTTAAATATGGCTCACAGTTTTCAGTCCCTAACCACATAGTGATGTTGCTTTGGCAAGCCTGTGATAGCACAGAACTTCACATGGAACACGTGGAACAAGAGAAGAAGCCTGTTCAAATTATAGACTAGAGCTCAAAGATGAGGAGAGAAGAAAAAACAAAACAAAAATAAAAACAAAAAAAAACCAGAGCTACCTTTTGAGTTTTCCTTTCAAGGGAATGTCCTCTGACGCCTGAGTGATTTCCTACTATAATCCAAACCCTTTGCATAAGGACCGCTGAGGGACCCTATATATCTATAGTCTGCCAAGAATGAATCTCCACCATACCAATTTGTGATTTATACCTAGTTGTGTTTGATGTGTGTCTATTGCCAGTTTCATTCAACCTATGATTTTTTTTGGCATAAATTTTGCCATAAATAGTTCAGTATAGATTATTAAATATATAGAGATATGTATAGATAGGTCAAAATTTAAAACAACCACAAAATCATCATTGTGCTTACAAATAAAATCTGGGAGAAAGAAGAAGCAGAAAGAAAGAAGGAGAAAAAGAGAAGAAGGAAAGAATGCAAGAGGGGAAGAAAATAAGAAAAGAAAGGGTAAAGAAGGCTGAAAGGGGAAAAGACAGTATGATGGTAGGAAGGAGAGAGGTAGAGAACAATTAAGAGAGGAAGAAAAAAGCCTGCTGAGATTCAGTGGGTCTCTCTGGAGCAGGTGGACCTTAAGCAGGGGGATGGCATGAATGTCATTAGAAATAAGGAGAGAGCTTGCAGAATGTGTATGGAAGACAGCAATATATAGGACATAAAAACCTAAAATGTTTGTTGGTTGAGTAACTACAGTTGATGAGAAAGATTGTAAAGGATTAATTTAAGGTTTTATTTTGTAGATATTAAGCACTGCTGCCCCATGAAACACTGAAGGAGACAAGGTTTGGAGCAGGCAGCTTAGAGGGTCAGCTCAATATTTCACTGTGGTGAGATAGAAGCATCTTTTATATATTTACTGAAGACATTTGTGCCCATGGGTTTTCCAGCTCAGGGGAGTGAGTGACTAAGGCAGACATGGAAATGTTAAACCTCAAAGGAATTATCAAAGCCATGTGTAGATTGAAACAAGGATAGCAACAGAAATACCTTCTAATTAAGCATCCTGAAGCTGATGGGAGACCAGGGCAGGCAGGGGGACATAACAGCAGCAGACGAGAAGGAAGAAGGGCGACCAGAAGGAAGTTGAAACATAGATTGCAGCTTTCAAAAACCTGAAAGAGCTGTGCTTCAGAGGGGAATGAGGAACGAAAGTATGAAAATATACAGAGAGTTCAAGAAAGATCAGAATAATTTGGCAATGTTACCTGGTGGATTTTTCACAGAGTGTATATGGTACTATTGTTTAGATACCTGTTCAGGTTCAAGAACTTAATAACGTTAAATGAACAGTGCAGTAAAGTTTCACTTTAAGGATGACAGGAATTGGAGAGACAGCTCAGTGGGTATGAAGACTCAGTGTTCAAACACAAGGACATATGTTCAGATCCCCGTAGTCATGTGAAAATAGCCAACTGTGGTTATGCATGCCTTGACATCTCTCCACTTTTGGTTTGAAATTCATTAACAATTTTAACTAGAATTATACATTTCTGCATTTTTATTTACTTTATACTTTTGATGATCTGAGAAGGGGAATGATTTCTCTAATTATATTTGCTGAATTATGCTGGTATACCAAGATGAAATTGATTATATATATTGATTTCCTAGCTCACAACCATGTGGACATACTCCTTTACTGTGGCTAATAATTTTTAAATGTTCTGCTCTCTATGTAGGCAACCATAATACCTGAAAATAAATAGTTCTTTTTATGTTTTACTGATTCTCATTGTTAAAATTATCTTCACTTACTTTATTTGCTGTGCTCCTCAACCTAACCTGACACAGTCGGGAAACACTAATCACAGACACCATTGCTCTGCTTTAAAGAAAATGCTCTAATATATGCGTTTTATAAAGCAGAATATTTTACTCCAGCTTCCATTGTAGTATATGCCTCTCTTCATCATGTTAAGAAGAGATTTTATGCATTTTACTTACTCACAAGATTTCACCATATACTGATATATAGTTTTCCAAATATGTTTTCTGAGAGTGTTGAGTTATGAACATAGTTATTTTCTAATTTCTTCAGTTGAGAAGCCATTTTAATAGTCTGTTCACTGTTAAATGAACATGCTCTGGATTAGTGAGCTACTACCTTTGATTCATTGCCCTGTAAAGGACAATGCACTTTTAATCTGGGCATACACTAACCTACACAACTCAGGCAGAGAGCACTAGATGGGAATTACCTGTTCTTTAAAAGTCTGTGAACCTATAATTCTAGTACTTAAGAGTCTGAGGCATGAGTTTGTGAGTAACTTGGACTTGACTTTGAGCCCTGTCTCAAATTACAAATAGTATTTAAGTTTCACATGGATAACAACAGTGCACAAATATTAAAATGAAAACAACCCCACATTGATAGGTAACTGTTTTTCTCTACAATAACCCTGCCTGGAAACTTTCTCTGATAGCTTGTAGCAGGAGACCCATTTTAACACACAAAGCAAGACTTGTGGAATCAATGCACCTGAAAGCATACAGAAAAAAAGGAAAGGGTCTAACTGCCCTATTTTCCTTGTCCTTGGTAGCAAAGTCATTGAGGTTCCTTTAGGCCTTTAGATCAGTTCCAACAGGCCTAACCAAACTCTTGTTTGGATTCCTTCTTCTTTCAGCCTTTCTTTCTAATTGCCATTACTGAGACTTGTATAAATTCCTAAGGAAAATGCTTTCTGGAAATCCTTGATTGCAGGTTGACTTTAGAGACAATTCCCAAGACAAAAAATTTCTTTGTAAATCTATATGGAATTTTGTGTATCAATTCTGTCTTCTGCTTTGTCAAAAGTGTTTATACACTGTAGGAGTTTTGTGTTTAAGTTTTAAAGAGCTTCCCCCTCCCAACCCTGAACTTGGGAGGGAAAAGTGGTAGGGAGGACGGTAAAGGAGCCAGCAGGAGAGAATAATGGTTAGATTTGATCAAAGCACCTCATATGCATATATGATATTTTCAAGTAATAAAAGTGAAAATAAATATTTTTTAAATATTAGGAAAATGAAAAGGAATAGGAGCATGCAAATTATGTGGATGTGATATTTTGTCATTGGAAGACAATTTTAGCTAGTTCCATATGCTTTTAATTTATTTGTTTTTATTTTATGTATATTTTTGTTTTGCATTCATATATATCTGTGTGAAGGTGTCAGATCTTGGAGTTACAAATAGTTGTTAGATGCCATGTGGGCTCTGGGCACTGTACTCAGGTCTTCTGGAAGAACAATCAATGCTCTTAACCACTGAACCATCTTTCTAGTCCCTCAATATGCTTCTAAATATTTAGTTATTCTACGAGTATTAGAAGAAACTTGGTAATTTGTATTTTTGACATTTTTTTTCTGTTACATATAACTTGTCAAGTAAAGCAGAAAACTTAGTTCACATTGTTTTCCATCTCATATTCAAATCACTTCTTTTGGGTCTACTGTGGTTCCCATGAAGCTGACATTTACTCAGGAGTTTTGTTTCTCTTTATTGATCATTCCCAACAGACAAGTGTCAGCTGTCCTGGTAATATTAATGCAATTTTAATTTTAGTTTTGTGATTACATATTTATTTCCATGTTAATTCCTACTCCCTCCCTCACTTGTCTTGATCCTCTGGCCTCAGACATTTTAGTGCTAGAATCAAAGAAAAGCCTTACCATGCCAGATATTCTCATCGATTTTTGAAAGAATTCCCAAGATAGGATTGGTGATACACATCTCTAGTGCAAGTATTTGGAGGCTGTAGCAAGAGAATTGTCAGAGTTTCAGGGCATCCAGGGCTTTCTATGGCTGCATGTTGAGACAAGATAGGTAAGCAGAGGAAACAGAGGTTGATGAACAAGGAGAAAGGATAAAAGTTACTATCTTTCTGTTGTTATGTGTTTATTTTGTAGTTGTTTTTCTAATTTTTAAATTATTTATTTTTACCCTTGGGTAGGTAAATATATAGGGTTTTATTTTCCATGGTTTCTCTGACACTTTTGACACACAGTTTTGTTGTTGTGGTCTCTAAATATTTTAAATATCCATTATACTTTCTGCTTGAGACAGTTTAATAACTAAAACTATACCTTAATATATCAATATATAGTACCTTACCTTCTTTTCTTGTCTGAGTTTTTACTTGACTAATAAGTCAGTGTTAATCATCTATAATGTCATTAGAGAATATGCTAAATTTTATACTCCTCACTGAGATATGTCTTTAGGCCTAGGCTAAGCTCAGTTTTCTAATAGGCTTTATGCATCTTAGAAAAAGATAATTTACATTCCCTACATGCTGGGAACTATGCTGTTAACTCATCCATCCAGTCAAAGTGTGAGTTGTGCTGTTTATATTGACTCTACACACTGCTCATTTTTTTTCCTTCTTGATCTATCATGGTTAATATATTCCTTTTTTTACATTGTTATGGTAGATTTATTTATCTTTTTCATAATTCTTTAAATTTGTATTTCATATATTTTAAATCTATAGAATCAGATGCACACAGCTTTAGAATTATTATGTTACTTTGGCAAACAGAAGTGTTGTAGCTACACACGTTGTCTCTACACACTGTATTTATCATGACATGAACCTATTCTATGTATCTACAGAAGTTTTGCTGAATTTCTGATGCATCTTTTCCACCATTATCTACTTGAGGACTGTTTATTCCTCTTGATATCTCATGTAACTACATTAATATGTTGCATAGGACAGTCTTTGATCCTGATAAAAATGTCTGATATACTTATAAATACTTTAATAAGTGATGAACAAGGTGTAATGATTCAGGCATTGTGCTGGCCTGTCCCCTAGTCCCCTATCACCCTACAGAATGCACTCAGGCAGTAAGTACCCTGGTCAGTCCAGGGTTCCATGGCTGGTATGTCACTATATACCAGGCACTCAGGTGCAAATAACCCATTAAAACGGAAAAAGCTGCACCCACTTCTGCTCTCTTTCCTGTTCCTCTGAAGGGGTAGAAGACAGGACTTTTCCTGTCTCCCTCTTCTATCTTTTCTCTGTCTCTCTGTCTCTGTCTCTGTCTCTTCTTCCCTTCTCCCCTCTGATGGGAGATGTCATTCTGTATATGTTTCTCATACTGGTTAATGAATAAAACACTGTTGGCCAATAGGAAAAGAAGATAGGAGGGACTAGGAGACAAGGAGGAAATACGAAGTAGGAAGGAGGGGTCAAGATGGAGAGTCTGGAGAAAGCAGTATGCCGGCTGGCTCCCCGGTAAGAGAAATACATAGATCAGCAGAAATGGGTTAATACTTAAGACAGAGCTAGCCGATAAGAAACTAGTACCTGGCCAACAGAATTATACCAAATACAGAGTCTCTGTGTGTTAATTGTGGCTGGCATGGTGGCGGGACAAGACCAGGCAGTGGGTGGAAAAACTGTACGCGTTACACCCCTCCCTTCCCTTTTTAATAAAACTTCTCACCTAAGCTCTATTTGCCTATGTGTTTGTGTCTCACAAGCCATGAAATCTTCCAAGGTCCCCAGTGCTTAATTCCTAACAGTAGGGCTTGTTTTAATTTTTAAGATTTGTGACTTGTGTTTCTTTTCTCTGTGCTATTGGTATTATTGTTGTTCCTGTGGTGGTTTGTGTAGTGTGTTTTATATCTACCTATGAAAAAAATAAATTTAGATATAATTAAGAAACACCTAATTAAGACCTTGAAATAAAAATCTCAAAGACATACACACACACACACACACACACACACACACACACACACACACACACACAGATATACACTTGTAACACCAACACTTGGGAGGATGAGGCAGGAGAATGGCCATGACTTTAATACTAACCTTGTCATACACCTGCAATACCAGCTCTCAGAAAGATGACACAGGAGAATTGCCATGTTTTCAAAATCAGCCTTAGCTATGGTGTTTCATGACAGTCTTGGCTGTACATTTAAAGCTTACCTCAGAAAAATTAAGTAAGTATAATATAAATATACAGTATAAATGAAATTGTAATAAACATATTTTTTTTCATTGTAAAAACAATAGTTTCTGATGGCTTCAGTGGATTTCTGGTATGATTTTATTTAGCTTCCTGAAGATTTTTGAAATAAACTATGATGTTCACAAATATACCTCATTAAATGGACAAAACAATGTCTTCACAACCCAGATATGTGTTAAAATGCTCAATATTGTTTTTCATAAGAGTTTCTTTCTCACAGGTACAACTACAAAATTTGGAAGAATGACTAAACCTTTTCAAAGGACACAAGAAATTCAGTGAACTCTCAGACAGTGGTGAAAACTCAGTGGCAGCTTGTAATAAAACTAACTGTAAATTTCTTTTCAATGATTTATTTCTAGTCATTCACTTAAAAAATAAAGACAGGAGTAGAGATGGGCTGAAAAGAATGTGGAGGAGGACAGTGGGAGAAGAACTATGGTGGTGTTGAGTATAGGTCCATAGCAGAAATGGCTGCCAAGCACCAGGGTGATGAATATGGGATGAGCTAGGGTTACCTGCATTGGTAGGTATAGCAGTACACTAGGCAGATCATACTAGATGAGAGGAAAGTGTACAGCTACCCCACATGGGACCCCGCCAAGTGTGATGGGCTGTATGATTCTTGGAAGCGGGTGAAATTGGCTTCACTGCAGAATCACAAGGAGTGGAGTTGAGCCAAAAGAAATGGCTGGAGAGAATGCTACAGGAAATCCTAGGAGGACTTTGGGTTAATACCATGTGATGGCAAGTTCCAAGAGGATAATTATTATACCACAAACAAATCCATAAAACAGCAACAACGGTGCCTCATGAAAACAAAGACTACAATATTTTGTCAGAATAGAGAAAAAATGGGGAAGCAGGTAAAAACTTTTCATAACAACTATTACCTTGGTCATATAGTAGGAAAATTAAGTCAGAATTTGAAGAACAAAGTTGAATATTTTTTTTCTTAGCCTTTTTCTCCTGTTAAATTAAATCTATACTAAAATGAGAAATAATGTCTCTGCTATGGGCTCTCAATCCTGAGTGTACATAAGAATGATAAAGAGGCATTTGAAAAACATGCAGTTCATACTTTTTCCCGTTGAGTCCTATATTGTAGTTTAGTAGGCTTTGAGTTGGTAGCAAGAACGTCAAGCTCTCACAAAGTCCCAAGGAATATTGGCAAATGACTGAGCACCATACTTCTAGATACCCTGATATATGTACCACAGAATAATAGTTTTATTAAAAGGAAAATGTTGGTAAAATTGTATGTCTCAATTAGAAAGACACAGAAAATGAAGATTCAAACAGCACATTGTGTCACAGCAGTGGGCACACAAATGATTTGATGTGTTAAAATAGAGCACTGTAAACCTGCATTCCTTTACTTTACTTGGATATACCTACAGAAGAATAAGAAATGGCCAAAGAGCCAAACAAACTTTTGTCTACCAGTCCCTGTGCTTCTCCTATGATAGTGTCACAAGCCCTATCACTGTCTTCTAAAGCTAACTCTGAGCAAAGAGCTTGAAAATTTTGGATTATCTTGAACCATCGATGGAAAGTATCTAAAAAACCTCTTGCTCAAAGCAGCCATGTTCTAATGAGACTAGAGTACAAAATTGTTTTTAAAGCGAAGAAGCAGTTTGCCGTTGCTTCCAAAGGCCATCTGCTGTCACTACATCAATAAGAAGATACTGAACAATAACATCATGCTGATCAAGCTATCTTCCTCTGTGACTCTCGGTGTCCTGATAGCTCTCATATTTCTGTCCTCCTTCTGTGGCCTCAATGACTTATCTCCCTTACTATTCTTTAACCCATAAGGCATATCAAACTGTGAGTAACAGTTCTGCATGTCTGTGTGTCCATTGGATTCCCACTGTTTTCTATTAAACTGATCTGTAGTTTTGAAACCTAATATTGTTAGTTCTAATTAATAATAAATTAGTAGAGATTAGATCGATGATTCAACAATTAAGAGTACTTTCTGACCTTCTAGAAAACCTGGGTTCAAATTCTGGTACACACATGGAAGCTCACACTTCCAAACGCTAATTCCAGGGTATCAGATGTCTTCTTGCTTGCACAGAAACACCAGTTCCTTAAGGGGCTCTGAATACAAGTTGAGTTTGGTGAATAAAGTTAAATTCTATTCTTCTATACTTCCATATTTGTGCTTTTACATATTTTGCATTTTGTTTACCTTCATTAAATTGTTTAAAACCGAGGAATGGAAAATCCATTTAGATCATTAACAATAAATTCTATCATTCCTCAACATCTAGAAACACATTTGAGGTCAAAAGATCTAAGGATGAAATCATGAACTCATGTTCTTTGTTAATTATGTGGATCAACCCCTTTGAAATTCAGGTTCACCTAAGAAAAGATGGTTTGAAAACTGATCCAGGCAACAAATTTTTATTTTTAGTTAGTTTTTATTTGTTTTTCTGACACAGGCCACATATGGGACCTGTCCAGGATTGATTATTGAGCTTTTGTTGACTGATTTGGGTGTTCTAGGTTAAAACATCTTTGAATAAATATTACTCTTCTAATGTCCTGCCATTTTACACATTTTGTAGGGTCTTTTGGTACATGTCTACTTATTCCATCTGAGGAAATAGTTCAGGGCATTCAGGAGTCCAAAACCAGCCATGTATATGTTACTTTGTTTATAAACACCCAACATAAGAAAATTCACAAGTATAATCAACAAAATAAGGGTATCATTTAGCATGTTCCAAAATATAAACATAGAATGGCTTTAGAAAAGTTAAAACTGGTTGCCACCTCCCTCCTTGCTTAGTTTTCACTGATCTAACCTATCCCTGTAGCCACCACCGTGCATATCTCATCAACAGGCCCATGTGTGACAGTGATGAAAGGGTCATGTGGAAACAGCACAGCAAGGTAATAAATCAAAGTTGGGAAGGGAGAACTAAGCCAACAGCAAGAGGGTGATGGTGTTGTAAACTATCAATGTGACAGACTCTAGAAACATGGCAGAACATCTCACTTAACATGCTTAATGAAGCCAGGATGAACAAAACTGGCTTCAGGATTGCTGGAGAAGACTGGCTCCGCAGGCACAGCACCTGATGTGAATAGAGCAGGGCTATTGCTCTATTGCTAGACAGATAGAGCCCTGACACTCACTCCACAGGGCTCAGTGTATGGGATGGTGAAGTCTATGTTCTTCCTCTTCCTTTTCCAGATAAAACTTCTAAAATAAAGAGATAGGAGAAGGTGGTGAAGTGTCTCTAACTGAGGTTAAATGTAAGATACTGCTCTAGGGCAATAGTGCCCAGGCATCCTTTGTAGTAACATGATTAAATGATCATTTAGTGGAGGTTAGACTCTTAAAGTGATACAAGCCTGGCCTTTGTTCTTGAAAGACAGTGAGAAAAAGTATTCCTGCAACTGTGGAGCATCCTTCTTTTTCTTACAGGAGAGAGAACAAAAGTTCAAGCCATGTAAATAGCTTGTGGTTAGGATGGACTAGGTTTGAGTCAGATAGTTTATGGTATTATATTCCACAGAACGCCTTGCTCTCAAAAGACACCACATAAACTATGTTCAATTATTCTCTATTCAGTTCCTCCTTTGCTTCAATGCAATGCTCAAACTGAGATAGGAAATGTAAACAGTACTCTGAGTATAAAAATCAACAAAGGGCTCAATTGGTAAAATGATGTCCTAACAAGTTCTTGGTTCGATCCTCAGCACAGCACAAACCAGGCAGTGTGGCTTCATTCAGAGCTTTTAATAATAGGACCATGGAAGTAGAAGGAAGCAGGTAACTATCACCTGTAACCAAAATTGCAGGGCATCCAAGATCTCTCTTCTGGATTCCCTGGGAATCCACATGCATAATCTGTTAAGTTCAGCCTCAAACACTCAGCAAATCAGATAATTTTGGGGTACATGAGGACAATCAAGCAAAAACAAAAGTGCTTTTATTATAACTGACTTCTTCACAAAATAGTATAATTTGGGACAAATCATTGATCTTAGATTTTAAGTTTCTTCACTTCTCAGTTGAAGTTTCTACACGGCTTGAATGGTTTTAATAGCTATCAAACTCTTACTTTGAAGCATTCTCCTTTTCACATTGAACATGGCCCCGTCTATACAATTCAAAGAGTAGAGGCATGAAGAAAGAAACAAGCCTATGATGTTTTAATTTCCCAACCCCTGGTGCCTTTGGAAAAGCATGTTGTTATTAAATTTGGTAGAACTGTCTTTGCAAGGCAAACAGAAATTTAATGTTTTAATTGAACCATAAAACTTGTAATTATCTTTGATGAAAAGGAACACAAAGTCCCTGAGGAGTGAGTTTTGACTGTATTGGTTTTCAACAAAAGACAACCCTCTGTAGAAAGAGCCATTTCAATTGTTCTTGGGTCATGAAGCCTGCAGGCAGATTGGAGGACCCACAGTCCAAGGAGAATCCATTCTTGTATGCTGGAAAAGAAACAGTGAAGTCATGAAAACCGATACACCAGGATGTAGGCCAGCACAGGATTCTAGAATCTCTTTAGTCAGAACCACAACAGGGTTGAGGAATAACATGTCAACATGCTCTCTAGAAGAGTAATTTCTCCACTCACAAAAGGTCATCTGCATTGTTTGACTTTCATGGTATCTAGGGTGCTTTATGGACTGTGCAATTTACAGAATTAATAACATAACATCTACTGTCAAGAGTTATGATGTACAAATGGTAGAGTCCATCCTTTCCTAAGCATTTCCATGGGCTGGTCTTCTACTGTGCTTGGAAATATTAAGTCCATCTTCAGAGACACTGGATGCTGAGAATGGTTCTCAGAACTTGTTCTCCAGGAGGGACATGAAGTATGTTTCTAAAGACCTATAGTTGATTAGGGTTAAAAACTCATGTGAGGAGATTATCAAGGCTGCAGAGCCTGTGGTGCCAGCTGAGCATAGTCAGAACTTGTCTCAGTAGCTGTGGCCTGAATGTAAGTGGTCAAAATAGTCTGCCAAAGTCTGGGTGATGACATCAGAATGAGGGGTTTATATAAGGTGAACAGAAAGGGAATTAATCCTCCTATAAGGAAAGGCCTCTGATTGGTGCTTCTTTCTTTCCACTATTGGTGGTCCCAACAAGAAGGCACTGTCTCTCAACTAAAAAACAAGGCCTGACTAGACTCTTGAGTTTGACTGTTTCTTGATCTTAGAAATCACATCCTTTGTAAGTGTGAGGTTAAATATCTGAAGTTTATAACCCACCAAGTTATTTCTGTTGTCCATTTTCCTTCAATAGCAGCACAAAATGAGACAGTAGTCCTGTGTGGATACTAATCCAAGCAAAGGGTTAATATTCAGACAGGAAGGCTGTGATGGTTTATGCTTGTGAGCATCAGGCCAGCTGTGGCCCTCAGAGGAACAAATCTCTAATGGTACCTAGCCACCCTGTCACCAGCATACCACTTTTTTTTTTTTTTTTTTAATGATTAAAGCCCCACTTTCCCCTCTGCACTAAACTCTCACAGGACATTTTATCATCATCTCATGGACACCATCAGAGCTATTTTTGTTTATCTGCTTATTTGTTTGTTTTCTTCTGAGTTCTCCTCAAGCCCACTGGTTATCAGGACAGAATTGGTACTCAAGAGATGACTGCTGATTGAGGGATTAGCCAGAAGGATTTGATTGCTCGACTGATTTAAAATAACATGTCTAAATCCAGTTTATCACAAATACTCACAGAAACTTAGGAGAAAAGCCATTTTGTCATCTAGTCTAAGATATGTGAGAAATTTGTTAGGGCCTCTTGTCAGAATATTTTCAATGAGTATTTTATTATACAACAAATTTTCCTTGGAGACCCCATTCCTATTGCTTGCAGCTCTCAGTTAACTTCTAATTTTAGCTCAGGCTGTGCCTCCACAAGCTTCTGCACGGATTTCACTTCCCCTCCCTGAATAGCCCCCTCCTCAACCCAATCAAACTCATATTTTTTTCCAGAATGTAAAATATAGAAACAAGCATCTGTTTGGACAAAATCAGTTTTCACTTGTGAAAGTAGATGCTTTCTAAAATCACAGGCAACAAGAAAAATGTCAGAGAATGAAACCAACTTTTAGAGGGAGGGAGAAGTAAACCCCCCATTCCACACTGAATGAGTCAGGAAAGAACCATGCTGAGGATGAAGTGGGAACCTGAGTTTTGACTCCTGATGGCCACTAGATTTCATTGTCTCCAGCTTGCCTTGAGACTCGGAACCCAGGAGGTGTGATATCTCCACATGAAAAGAGAATGCTGGTCACCTTGAGTTTGGAACAAATAATTAGGATCAAGCCATTAAGTGGTATTCTCCAGTTCTTTTCAAAGCCAAATGATACAAATCCAAAATTCCAGATAGCAGTGTTTTGAGAAACTCCTGGCTCAGTTCAATATGATTGTATATAACTAACACAAAGGAAACAATGTAATCATGGGCATTGTAAGTTCCTGAGTTCTGTCATCAATTCCATTGCACCAGACTCCAGGATATTATCTAGCCTTGAAAATTCTAGAATATAGCTCTGACGTGAAGCTTGAATTATCTTATCTGCTCTTGGAAATTACTTGAATAAGATCTCCATTACCTGGAAAATACACTCAATGAAATCTTGTAAGAAACCTCTTCATATATGCCAATTCCAAGTCAGGCAGAAGAGATGGTGCCCACAATGGGCAGCAGCAGTCTGGAAGTATAAACAGGAAGCTTCATAGATAGGCATAACTATTGGAAAAGAACAGTGTACAGGGGACATTTGGAGCAGTAGCAAAACATGTGCCAGTTTCTGAGACTCTAAATTTTCTATGTGCTTCTTCACACCCCCCCATGGCATCTATTCCTGCACCATCCCATGGTAGAATCTCAATACATGTTGAACAAATAGTCACATTTTCAAAAATCTAGGCACTTTCTGCCAAAGCTGTTAATTATTCTACAAACTTTGAATCACAAAACTAAACTCTAAATCTAAAGAGTGGTCTTGAAATGTCTTCGGATATTTTCAGCTTTGTTTTCAAAAGTCATTTTAGAGAAAAAGTATGCTATTCTCCAGCATGCATTCCATTTCTTAAACAAGTCTAGAGTAAAAGTTGAATGATAGGAACTATATAGTGGGCTGTAAGAGTCTCCATTTCTCATGGTTACTGATGTTGTATTTCACTGACTTTTCCTGTGCTGAAGGCATATCTTTTACCTACTAACTGCTTTTCTTTTGCAAATCAACAGAATATTCTTAAACATAATAAAGGAGCAGTTTGAAATAATGGTATTGTTTCAAGTTCTGACCTGAAGGAGTAAACATGTGAAAAGTGTCTCCAATGCACAGAGAAAAATGATTTACAAGATATAGATGGCCATGCTATCTAATCAGACATGTTCATGGAACACAACACACACACACACACACACACACACACACACACACACACACACACACGATTGCTGCATACATGGAAAAAGATTCTTATGAGACATGGAGATGGTGTTGAATCCAGTAAGTAGAATTAAAATGTATCTTGCTTTTTGTTCCCATTGGTGTGATACAATAGCATAATAAAAGCAGCTTAAGGGAGAAAGGATTTTTTGGTTTGCAATTCCAAGTTACAGTTGATCATCTCAAGGAATTTAAGACCACAGAAACTTGAAGCAATTGATCACATCCAGAACTAAGAGCTGAGAAGAATGAATTAATGCATTAATGCTGTGCCCAGGTTGTTCTCTCTTGTTCCCTCAGACCAGAGGACAGTCCTGGAAATGTCACAGCCCACATTCAGGGTAGGATTTTGCACATCAGTTGATCCAATCACCAAAACCCTCCCAGATTTGCCCACAAGATAACTTTCACAGTACTTCATTGAGGCTCCCCTTCCCAGATGAGTCTCTGATATGACAAATTGACAATTAAAATTTGAAAAAGAGCATGAAGTGCTTTTCGGGAGGTTTTAAGGGAGGGAAGGGAAAGAGGAAATGATATAATTGTTCCATAATCTCAAAACAATAAAAGATAATGAAAAACCAACCATTACACTATTGTTGTGGGAAAGAGTAGTGGATAGTACTAAAAATCAAAGCAAGAATGAGAACAGCATGGCTGAAGGTAAGCAAAGCACGAAAAATGTTAGTACTTTCTGAAAGGTGTCTCTTCAATCTATGAGGAAAAGACAAAAATCCACAGAAAAATCTAAAATATCTTGAAAATATGAGTATCCTACTTTCCTCTTGTTTCTCTGCTTGTTCCCCAGTCCAACAAGAGTGTCTTTAGTTAACAATGAACTTTCTAACCCTCTTCTATTAAAAAAATACATTAATCTCTATTTTAAGTCTATTTCCCACAAAAGCCAATAACACTGAAATTGTGATAGTACTTTCACAAAAGAAAGGTTCTTTTTTTCCCCTTCTGAACTTTTTTATCATTATTGCCTGTGTATTTATATATATTGCACTAAAATTTAATTATTGTTTCAGATTCCACTCTAAGATAAAATTATAAATATATCTCAAGGGCAGGGCAGTAATGAATTTTCACATTATTAAGACTTACATTACAATGCATTCTAAGTACTCAGTACTCTTGGTGATTAGTGAAAGGACAAGAACAAAAACCACCACATGGGCAGGCATCATTTCCAGGTCCTGCGTTCTCAATGACACTTTCTCTTCTGATGTAACTTCAAGTCCTTCACTGGGCTCTCACCACCACACTGCCACACACAATCGTCTCAAGTCTTGTGTCTTCAGAAGTTTTATTTTTACTTATTTATTTAGTCTTTTAAACTTCATGTTTCATTCCAACCACAGCACTTCCTCCCAACTGTCCTCCCTCCCCTTTCACCACAATTCCTAGACCATCCCCAGTCCAATCCTCTTCACAGGTAAGGTCTCCCATAAGGAGTCAACAAAATCTAACACAATAGGTTGGGGCAGGGCCAAGCCCCTCTCCCATACATTAAGGATGAGCATATTATCCCAGCATAAGGCATGGGCTCCAACAACAAGCTAGCTCATATACCATGTTTGCAACATTGCCCTACTGCCAGAGGCCACTCAGTTAGTCCAAGCTTCACAACTGTCTCCCATATTTGGAATTCCTAGTATAGTTCCCTGGAGTCTCCACAGCTGGTCAGCCCAGAGTTCATGAGTTTCTATGAGCTTTTTTCAACTCTCTCTGTAGATTTTTCCATCATGATCTGTACCACACCTTTTCTCATATATTCCTTTCTCACTCTCTTCGACTAATAATTACTTATACTGCCGAATGTAAATGAAGAAGTATGTCTTGGAGAAAAAAATCTGTGGTAAATTTTGACTCTCTATTTCAGATTTCTCATTGGGATTTCCAAAGCCTGCTATGTGGCCAAAAGACTACAGAACCTTTGGATATAAATACAGGCAGACATGAGATCTGAGAAAACTGAGTAGTGTCATTGCACACTACAATGACAAAAAGAAGACTGTCGTGTCCTATGAAGCACTAAGTGGCTACAATATTGTCCCTTTGGGACTCTTGATCTCAGGAGAAGGCTGCTGCAGTTAATCAGTCCTCAGAGCAGACATAGTCTGCATACATCATGGCTCAGTTTCTTGTGGACTGAATTTGGACATGAACCATCCTTGTCATTCTAATATCCTCTCACTCTCAAAAGGCTCCTGTGATCACAGTCATGAGACTTGTGACTTTAGATGTGAATGAGCAGCAGGGCCTGGGGGCAATGAAGTTCAACTGAGGAAATGAAGTTTGAAGGCAAAGATTTGGAGTCAGAACTTATTTTCTGATGTATGTGTCTGACTATGGACACCAGTGTCCCATGCCAAGACAGCATTTAAATACCAAGATACGAGACATATCACTGTACAGGCAGGATGCCTGGCACCCACACTATCTCCAGATGGCTTGATGTGCAGAAATAGCCTTTGGGATCAAATTCAATGTGGTGAAGTCCAAACTTATGATCTGTTTCTCAGGGCTTCACTGTAGAATATTTCCCCTCTACTGCTTAGAGACTCAGTTTACAGTCTGTTAGGGTGCAGATGAAAACCAGAAATTGCCCTCATTATGAACACCACAAAAACATTGTGAGCTCCTCCCACCAAGAAACCCAGCACTAAGCATTTGGAAAATAGAGGAGCACGCATGATCCACACTTTCCATTCTGGTATAGGATAGATGGAAGCTAAGCTCAACAAAGCTTAAACATCTTGGTGACTCTGAATAGTAATGCCATATAATTTATGTGCTGTGAAAGCAATAAAGAATTTCACAACAACAGGCTTCAGGCTGCATCTTGAATTTTACAGTGAAACATCCAAAAGACAAACATCACAGATATGAACACCAAAAGTTGTTGTTTAGCACTAGGATCTGTCTGTGTGTGTGTGTGGGGTATGGTGTGGTGTGTGGTATGGTGTGTGTGTGTGTGTGTGTGTGTGTGTGTATGTATGTGTGGGTAAGTTCTGTTTTTCAGTGTCTGGTATGATCACTATCAGCTCTACAAAACTGTGTACAGATGAAATGCACCCAGTGAGACTGCAAAATTAAACTTTTACTTTATTTAATAGTAATATATCCATTGTGTTTACTTAACGTTAAATATTTTATTTAGTAATAATTAATTATGTACTTAATTATGCACATCTTAGGACTTTATTATAAATATATATTTTTTACTTCTTGTTTGAGAATTTCATAATGCAAAAAATTCATTTTGATCAAATCCATCCTCCACTCTGCCTCCTATACCTGCCTATACACTTCACACTCACTACTTAATGTTCTCTTTTTAAAATTAAGTCACTGAGTTCACTCAGTGCCACCAGTGTGTGTATGAATATAGGGCATTCACTAGATCATAGGGAAACTTACAAGGGACCACATCCTTGAAAACCAGTGACTTCCCATCCTTCAGCAGCTATCAGCTGTTAATAGATGCTCAACAAGGGTGAAAATACATGAGTCTTCTCATTGCATGCTGAAATTCCACCTGTTATGATCTTGTGCAGGTCTTATGCATACATCCACTGTCACTGTGACTCCCATGTAAAGTAGACCTGGCTCACTTACTTCATAACACCACCTGGCCTTGAACTCAGCAACAATATTTGTACTTCTGTTTCCAAGTAACTAGATTATAGACATACATCAACATATTTTTTTTTACGTAATTTAACTAGATATGTGAGGCTGTTTTTTTTTTGCATATCATTCAGTGCAGTTCTTGTGGATCTAAAAATGATTTGGTAAACAAAACCTCAAATCCTAGATGTGAATTCAAGGTAGTAACTGATTTAGAGGCTGTGTTAATTTCAAGGTAAAGGAGATCTTGACATTCCACATTGACTTGAAATAAGAGCTTTGTTCTCATTACTCTGGATAAACGTGTCCGCTATTAATGAACATGGGGATGGCAGAAAGAAAGAAAAAGAAAGGAAGGGAAAAAGACATACAGAAGGAAAGGAAGAAAGAAAGGCAGAAAGAAAGCAAGGAAGGAAGGAAAGAAAGAAGAAGGAAGAGGGAGAAAGGCAGAGAAGGAGGGAAGGATGGAAGGAGGAGAGGAAGGAACAAAGGAAGGGAGTTTTACTCAGCTCAAATTTAAAGGTTTCAGGATTCCAAGCTTCATATAGAAAGTCTTTTCTTCAGCCTAATTATTATATGCCCAACACTTTCCAAAGTAGGTAAGTAAGTAAACAGTTTAACACAGAAGAATGGGGATACCTTCTGCTGACTGAAACAAATAGAGAAGTGGGCACATAATATGTTTGTTATGGACTTTTAGGTATATGAATGGATATGTTCATATATTGTTACAAATAACTCTATTGTTTAAGTAAAGCAGAAATTTCAAATCAGAATTCAGTTGTGTGATTAGAGATGCATTCCACTTGATAGCTCTGAGTCAGGTTGGTTCTAGCATAAAAGGTAACACACTCTTCCATCCATGCTTCCTGAATAAATAGCCTCTACTTGTTCTGTTCTTGTTTCTACTACTTACTACTTATAAACATGGACATTTTCCTCCAAACTTTGTTAGCAGTATTATTGCTTTCAACCTGACCTTAAGGTTTTCAGACTTCATGAAATCTGCATACACATAATAAGATATTTTTGAAAATACACAGGTCCCTATATAAAATTTATTTTATGTTTCTTATATACCTAGATTGAAGGGAATTTCAGACATATTTTAGTATACCTGACTTTTACCATGACCTCTCACTTTAGGACAGAAGTAAATTTTTGATTTGTTTTGTAATAACACTCAAAGATTTGGAGCTACATCTGAGAAGCCTATATCTGCAGAAGCTTGAAAAATACTTGCCTTATGGAACACAGATTTGGGGGAGGCAAAAGCAACCTAGGTTCATATTTCTCCTATTTGTGAACTAGAAAGTATTTTTTCTTCCTTTTCTATCTCCCATCTTTTTGTAACTTCTCCGTTACCAGTGTCTCAAATATATTATGTGAAGTCAAAATATACTTCTGGAAAAGTACATTAAAAGAAAAGAAAAGGTTCCTCCTAATTCCTATTGACATGACATGAACTCCCGTTGATACACTAGATATTTCCCTGAGGAAAGGGTATGGAATTAGTCCACACACTAGCACGTGGACTTCTTGTTAAGCCAAACATATCAGCTGAGATGGGCTTGCTAATTTATTTATAGGGACATATGTCAATGCTATCCTGAGAAAATGGTTCCAGGACACACGTACTAAAAAATAAAATAAAATGAAGTCCTGTTTGCTCTAAAAATAGAGTATAGGTTGACACAAGTGCTTGACAGGCTTTCAGGAAGTTAGGAAATCCAAGTAGCCTTTGTTTCACCAATTGCTTCTTGCCCCAAAAAGCAACTCCGAAATGAACTTCCAATAGATGCCAAATATGAAAAGCCACTTCCTCTAGGAAGCTTCACTTATCATGCTTTCACAATGTCCCCTAGTATGCCTCCTAATTCATCTGCAATAGTAAGAATGTAGTCCCTAAAAATTCCAGGTCACAGTTGAAGGGAGAGATGTAAAACATGGAGGCTGAAATCAATAAAGTCATACCATTTCAAGAAATTTCTATGGATATAAAAACAACATATTTGCACTATAGAAGATACAGTGTGTCATATATGAAGTCAAAGTCACATGCATTGGCCAGTATGAAAGTTCCTTAACAGAACTATCCATAGTAACACAATTTCTCCATTTATACTCTATAACAGACACTATTTCCCACAGGTGTCTGAGATTCTTCTGTTTAAATCTCAGATCCAGAGCTATTCACACTCAGAAGGATGCAGTATGCCCACCTCAGGACTGTTTCTTGCCTTCTTATCTACTTTTCAACAGAACCATTGTCCTGTGTTTGATATCACTAAGTATCCAAAGTTTATCTATACCTTTGATATCGACCCCCTAGCTGACTTCTCCAGAATGCTGCCTCTCAACTGTCAATTTTCTAACCCTTAGAATTCACACCCATAAGGCCATGCCTCCAATCCCAGTTCCTCCTGTTCTACCTGAGAGTGTTGATGTCTACTCCTTAATATGGTGACTCTGGTCCCTCCTGAAGGCAAAGTGGCATGAAAGTTGGGCTATAGGGTTGACCCAGCCATTGGGATCAAGATATATATTGGCAGTCTGTGGACCAAGGTTCTTGCAGCAAGGAAGTAGAAGCACTTTGGCACTGAAAACAATGGCTCAGAGGCATAATCCTATCTGTAATTGTCAGCTGAATGACCTTTGGTGAAAAATTTAAGCTCTTTGAGATTCAGCTTTCCTGTCTATAATTGGATGATACTAATATCCCATTTGACAGCTCTTGGGAGAATTAAATGTTTAAAAGTGTCCAGGACAATTCTTGGCACATAGGCAATCAATATGCACAGGATTATTTTCTCTCTTTCTTAAAATAACTGAGCTTGAACCCAAGGTGAAGGTTGAGGGTAGCTGGTATCTATTTACCCTCTCATACTATAAGCCCCACTTTCTCCTCATTTCTGAGGAGCTGTCTTGTTTATCAGTATGGAGACCACAAGTGTCATCAGTTTTCTGTGGGACTTATTTAACTCCCTTGGGACAAATTTTTCTTTTCAGGAAGTCTAAGTGTATTTCTCTTACTCATTTTCTTCAAGTTATCTCTGTTCACTTCCATAGACACTTATTTAATTGCTATTGGATATAACACCAAATAGGTTCAGCACCACCTGGCTTTAATTGTCACTAAGGGACCCTGTCACCTGCATCTGTTGAGTCTTCAGCCTGACTTCTACTCGCTAGTAAGCAGCACAGGTCAAATATAAGATCTAAATTAAATTGGGCTTTGCATTTTAATGAAATGAAATCCTATTAGATTTATATGATTATCATGTGGTCACCTTAAGTACACCTGTACAGCTTTCTATTTACACTATTTTAAAGGATGCCTGTTTCACAAATAAGGAGACATACAAATTCTGCCTCACTGATGAATATTTCTTTCTTCCATCTCCCTTATCTCTGGTACTACCACCATAACCAGACTCAAATTTTGGTTGTTTTCTGATGTGCACAGGATAAGTGCAAATCAGACTCTAGTCACTGCCATATTTAATAAAACATAGAAGACAAAGAACAGGACTGTTAACTATATAATGTGTAAAAGTGAATACTTTACAGCAAACTGGGCACTCTTCTGTCATCTTGGGATTGTTCATTCACATAATGTGAGAAGCACCTTGCTGGTTAGAAAACTGAAGGTTGACAGAGATGGCAAATTCCCCCAAATTTGTGTAAATGGATCTTTCAATCAACTGCTCATTATGTTCTTTCCTTCAGATTCCTTGAAATTTAATGTAAATCCAGAACAGACAAGTTCAAGCTCCTGTTTTGATGCTATTTTGCTTTAACAGAAATGTACAGGAGTCTCAAGAGAGCAAATGGAAACAGAGGTAGTAATAATAAGTAACAAAACATACCTGCAGAAACAAACTCAGTTTTGATGGCTCTAAGGAATTAACCTGCATGCTAACTTGGTTTCCTTTGTATTTATTCTTATGTGACAGGTTCAACAATCTGCATCCCTGGTGCAAAAATTCTTTTTAATGTGGTGTGGTGCCCTTGGTCCAAGGGAAAGAGATCCATTGTGTTCAATCTGCTGTATTCTGACCAGTCTCTTAAAAGTTGCTGGGATCCCTCTCTAACTCTTTTATAGCTCAAGTGGATGCCCAGGCGAAGAATCACCAGTCTGTCTAGTTCATGAAGTACTTCCTGCATACACGGTGCTGGTCTTAGCCCTTTGGAAGACCCAAAATAGTATGTTACCCATGACTTTTACATAGCTTTATAGCGATAAAAGAGGAGAGAAGGTAATACATTTTTGCCACAAAGCAGAAGCCACACAATGGCAAAATGAACAGAGTGAATACTTTAAATATTGTAGAAATTTGTGTACTTCTGCTACTTTTGATGTGAAAGATGTAAATAAGCAGAGACCTTGATGTTATCTGTTAGCATCTGGACTTCTCAAATACATTTGTATCATTTTTAAACTTTCCATGTTGATGCTTAATTTTTGATGTCTTCTGCTTCTGTTTTTGTACTCATTCTTTACTAAGATGGTTAGTTTTCTAAAGCAGAAACAGCCTTGAATTCCTTGGAGAATTGCAATGAGGAATTGTCTATATTTAGTTGGCCTGTGTGTGAGAGACTGACTTAGCTAAGTTAATTGATAGGTGGAGATCAAGTCCTCTGTGATAAGCATAATATCCTAGGAAGGGAGTCCTGAACACACAAAGAATCCTGTACAGCCAGTCATCTTATTTTTGTCTCTAGAAGGAGTATGAATGTAATCCTTGTTTTTTGGAAGTCCCTCAACCTCTTCACAGAGCCAGTGTTTTCAACTGTTCTATTACTGAATCTTCCCCCTATTTTTACCACTTTTCCAGTACCCCAGAGGTAGGAAGTAGAGAGAAAAGAGAGATGAAGCAAGAAAGTTGGATTGGTTTACAAAAGCACTTACCACACAAGACTTATTGCCAGAATTCATTTTCTGAGCCCATATGACGAATGGGAGAATCAATGTCACTAAATTTGTTCTCTAACATACACCTATAGTACCACAGCAACAAATGTGCACACACACACACACACACACACACACACACACACACACACACACACACACACTCACGCACGCACTCACTCTCACACACAGGCATGCGTGAGCGCACACACGCGCACACACACACGCACCACATGCATGCATGTACACACACTAATAGTAAATAAATATATTTTAAAAGAAGTACAAAAGGAAGGATAAAAGGAAGGAAGGAAGAGAGGAAGAAAGGAAGGAAGAAAGGAAGGAAGGGAGGGAGGGAGGAAGGAAGGAAGGAAAATTGTGTGGAGCCTCTTTTCAGTCCAAATACACATAGGATCATTTCACACATCTTTCCTTTCTAGCTGTAAGTGCACATAATTGTCATTTTCATATGCTTTTGCATTTAAAATAGCCACTAATCTTCCTTGTCACAATGAATTTGCACATACACATGGTAAAGAGGTGTTTTTTAACAGGGAACCCATTCTTTTTCCTCCTGTGGCTGTTTGTTTAGTCTCACACTTGTTTCTGTCTATGAATGCAGCAACCATTCCCTTGTAACATAAGGGCAGAGACACACTTTTATCTTTAATTTTCTCAATCAGCTGTTCAATTAGCCAGTTCAGCCCTCTACTCCAAAGTAGTGTAATTTTGACAAATTGTATGAATAGTTGATCTCATAATGAGATCACAATCATTGTTCCTTTACAGAAGAAATATAATATATCATATATAATATTTTAATAAAACACCTTGGAATTTTCATGGATATATAGTTTGAAATATATTTTATGTTTCTCATCACTAAAAGATTATACAGAACAATACATTTGAATAAACATTATAAAAAATAAAAGTACATCAAAAATTTATCACCCACTTTCTGTTTCCTGTTTCTTTCTGAAGACATTTTTACTGAAAGTTATAATATCATACAGAGATCAGTAAACTTTTCAAACAGTTAAACCTAATAAAACCATGGTGAAGAACAGCTTGCCAAGGTGACTTTTCCAAACAAGAAAGTTATGAAGAAAATGTAATGAAATTTTATGACAAAGACCTCCCTGACTCTGGCCTCCCTCAGCTTCCATGTTTGAGTGACCACAGTCTCATACAGAAAGAAACCAGCTCTATTTGAACTTGTGAGGACCAAGGAGAAAGGTAACTCAACACCTTGGTCATGGGCTGCCAAGATTTTGAAATATTATTAGCCTTTGGGTCATAAATCTGAAGGTAAAAATGAATCAATCAATTCAATCTTTATGTGCAAATCACTCTGCTAAAACCAACAAAAAATATCTTGATCTTTATACACTAGGACAAATGATTTAGAGCTAATACAATTGGAAGTAGGCATAATAAAAACACTGCCTTATGTTTTTGCAGCACTTTATAATTTACAAAGGACTTTCATACATGTTACTCTATTACTCTCACAGCAATTGGTGGAGGAGCTAATACTCCCATGATAGGTGTTAGAGGTTAATCTTTTCCTCAAAGTCACATAACTTTGGTTACATTGGAGGAAGGTATTTTAGCCATCTCTGTGAATTTCTACATTTTTATCACTTTAATGGCAAACAGAATGTTTCTGAAACTTCTGATACTACAGTCCAAAAGAGAAAAAGATCTGTTTAGGCTTTTTGGTTAAGGATGATTTGTGAAAACCATAGGGCTTACGGATTTCACTCCAGGGCAAACATCTAGAGAAAACAAAAGACAAACATCTCAAGTGAGGTGCACAAAAGTATTCCAGATGGAAGGAACTCAGAATATAATAAAACACAAAGGAAACTGTATTGAATACTCAAGATATCTCTAATATATACATAAAAATGCACAAATTTCTACAAGCATAAGCAAAGTCAACACAAACATGTAACCACAAAGGGCCAAAATGTGTTAGTGACATTGCCAATAGGGGTACATTTCTGGTATAAATGTGGTGTCTCATGGGTAGAAAGGAAATTAATAACCAGAATATAGAAACTCTGTAGAAAAAAAAACCATAATGAAACTTGGGTTCATCAACATGCCAAGCAAGTGCAAGGCTGCAGGGCTTGGCATCTGCCTGTCTTGCTGCACACATACAGCCACAACTAATAAAACAGTGTGGAGAATGACAGCACCGGGCTCATGGAAATGGCAGCACCAGTGTGTGACTTAAAAGGTCTGGCAGCAATTCCTCCGACAGTTGATGATTTGATCCTTGTCGAATTAGTGAGGTTGTAACAAGGAGACTACATGTAAAAGCTGCCAAGTTTTCCTTTTAAATCCTCTACAACATTTGTTTTTATGCTCTTCCACACTAAAGAAAAATGTAGCTACTTGAAAGACTATATGTAATGTGGTTCCCTCCCAGGAAAAGAATGTTGTTATGTCTTGAGTAAGTATACCAAGAACAACAGCAACTGTTAGAAAGCTCTAAAAAGCTATCTAAGTGGGTTGATATTTAACTGGAAAATGTAGTCATGATGGCCATTCAGTTTAAATTTTGTTCATTATCAAAATGTAACAGCACAGCATATACCCATCATTTACCAGCTTCAGCTCAGCTCAGGATTGCCACATTGTTCCTTGTTGGCCTCGGTGACACTCAAACAAATGCTGTGTCAGAGAACTCATTTTCATGAGAGAAAATCTTCTACAGTGTAATTTGGAGTCTATAATGGAAATAAGTGGGAAGGGCCACAAAAATGTTTGTCTTAGAAAGTTCCTACATGCTCTGAAGTATTCCAAGCCACCAATCTGACCCTCTTTCTCCTTGACAGAGCCAGATCCATTTACTCCTCTCTTGTTCTCACAACTGGAGGCATTTTATATTATCAGTACTTATTTCTGATTGGTTGAAAGGTTCCTCAAGGGAGTCAGTAGACACAAAATGTCCATCTATTTTAAAGTGAAAAACTGAGATGCCAAGAGACAAAGGACTTTGAAAACATTTTCAGAGAATATTCCTGCCCCAGATCAGAGGACCTGATATCAGCCTTGTGACCATGGCTAAAGCCCTCTGCCTACTTGATTTCTGTGATCACACAACGTAAAAGGTGATGGCAGGAGACTATTTTAAAATATCATGGTATGTGTAAACAATTAAAGAAAAGAAGTCATGAATTTGAAAGAAGGGATGGAGAAGTATATGGAGTATTTAGAGGGAGGAAAGGGAAGGGGGACATGTAACTATAATATAATATTTAAAATATCTTTTAAGTTAGTCAAAGTTCCAAAGTTCATGATAAAAAAAAAAATTAGGGTTAGAAATGAGACAAGTTTACGAAGACCACACAGATAGCACACAGGAATGAGAACTCTGAAGCAAGTGATGTGGCCTCGGTACTGATGCTACTGCCTTCCTCCTCATCAGGAAAAGGTAACAGAGTAGTGTGGCTTTCATGCATGCTATGTTAATGTTGATAAGAGAAACCCAGTGGTGTTCAAGCATCAGGTCACACGCTTCAGAATGGTGAGCATATCCATGCTTGATTCCTGAATGACAGCTTCCATTTGGAACAAGCTGCTGACACATGGAGTGCTTTCAAAGAAATAATCAAATCAAAGCAGCATTTGACTTCTTAAGGAAGTGTTCCTCAAGACACCAGCTAATGTGGCTGTCATGTAGAGATGTGTGGCATTTGGGCAGCCATCCATTCAAGCCACTGGCTACCAACAGCTGACTCTAGGAGTAGTATTTGAATCTATCCTGAGGGGGGCAGAGCCCACAGACAGCTGGGCCATCTGTTCCCATAATACCACATTACTCTCAACACTCAGTAATGAAGGCCCCTGAGTAATCTTTCATCAGAATGACTTCATGGCATTAAAAATGTATTTCCATACATAGCTTGTTTAAATATTTAACCCTCTTCGGCTTTGAGAGATTGATTTGGAGCTGCGGTGTTTATATGGGCAGGAAACATTGATTTTCATATGCATGCATGCATTAATTCTGGAAGACTTGGGCACACACCAAAGGTTTTGATAAATGGATCTTTAAATCTCAGACTTTAATGGAGAATATTGGTTTGCCGCCCAGATCCCATCCCTCTGCCAGTATTTAAATCTTTTCAATTCTCATTTCCTGTTGGTGAGAAGAGGTCAGTAGTGATCTTATTGAGAGGAAGGGTTTTGGGTTAAATTTGTTTATAGGACTCAGAGGGAAGTGAGTGAAGGGAAGGGAAGAGAGCCAACTTTACATATACATATAGACCTATTAATTAGCTTGTTGGTGTGCATTGGGAGATGTTTATTAGCAGGGCAGTTCAACTTTCATTAGATAAATCTACAGCTTTCTCTCTGATATCATGTCAATAAAGTATGAATATCACACTGTCTATTCAGCATATGAAGGTCCAGGAGCCATAAACACATGGTAGACTTTGTACAGTGCATCATCATTTAAATTTATTTCAGCATTCAGACTTACCTTATTTATCCCCTGTCCCTTCACTCTACTAAAGCTTGCATGCTGGGATATCCATTATTTCTGAATGCCATTTTGTAAATTGAAATATTGTAGTAGGTATGGTAGAAATTCATAGCCAGATGTCCTTACACTTAATTGGATAATCTCTAACAACGTGCATGTGATAGCGTCTCCTATTCAACAGTGCCATTTTGTCTCAGACTCCATAATATGATCAGTACTACATGTGTGAAAAAAAGCCACAGAGATTTTAATAAACTTTTCTAATAGCAAACATCTGGTGAGAGTTATTGAGCCAGGACTATGACTTTGTCTCCTTGAATTTTTCTACAATGTCAGTTACACAAGTCCATTCTCTAAGATGTAAACACATGAACTAATTAGCACATGTGGGTCAAGGTCTATTGATCCTAAATTGAATATTAGACAAGGCATTGACACTTGGAATGCAGTGATAAATACACAGTTGCTTCCAAAGAAACCAGAGAAAGACACTTGGAACCAGAGAATTTCAAAGCATGGATGTTCATATAGTGATAGAGTGAATGTAAGGTACTGAAATACTTTGAAGCGATAACAACGCAACTGTTTTTAAGATCACTCCAGTAGAGACTCTCTTCTCTAGTCAACAAGAAAAGAAAGTCTCGTCACTTAAAGAATTTGTGTATAAACAAGGGTTGCTTCGAGTGTGTCTAAAATAGTAACAGTTATGCAGTATTCTTGGGAAAATTGAGAAAATGGCTATTCACCACTTGCTCAGTTTTACTTCAGGTTTACTTCAATGGGTAATAAGTGAATTAGACCATGGGCTCACCAGCAAGAGGAAGTATGGGTTTATAAGGTTTACCTAAAAGTTGCATACATACTTACAATTAGATCGTACTTGTGAAAGTCCCTTGCTACAAAACACCAGTGTTAGCTTAAAATATTTTTGTTTCTTCTAGCAATAATCTCATTTTGCTACTTATATGTGACTACTGTTTATCTTTTGTCAATTTTATCATTATTCTTATAGCCATTTGGATCATGTCATCCAGTTATATCAAAAAATAGTAAATCGTTTTATTAGTGAGAACAATAATCTTCGCTAACAAACTAATTACATACATATTTCCCATTACTTTGTTGCATTTCTTTTTACTTGTAAAGACTTTATAGAAGTATTCTATTTTCCTTCTCTGTCTTGTTCTAGCTAACAAACACAGATCTTATACCTTTTAAAAGTGTTCTAAGATGCATTGTTAATTTTCCTTTATTCCATGATGAATTCACCACACTGACCTTGTATCTTCTTGCTGGCATTGGGACTAGAAGCTCGATAATGCATTTCTACTCTACTATAAGTGATAATTTCTGATGTGGTCATCTTTCCTAGGTTATTCTTTCCTAGATATTATATCCTAATTGTTCTGTCTAAATGGCTGTATATCCCTGAAACAAACATGATGTATCTGAATATGGTGTCCTTCCTTTTGTCACCTGTTCAATTGGTAGTTTGCCTGGCTACTTTGTTCTAGGTTGAAAGTAATGTTTACTGAGAATTTTGAAGATATTGATTGTTGTCACTCTTTTTCTTTTTTCTTTTCTTTCCTTTTCTTTTCTTTTCTTTTCTTTTTTTTTTTTTTTTTTTTTTTTGTTGTTACGAAAACAGAATCTATACAAATAAACTGTAATTGGTGACTTAATTTCATCAACTCTTTTGGTTCTGAAACATGATGACAGTTTCTCTTAAGCTGTAATTATAAGTTTTCATAATATACTACCTTAGAACAGCTGGCTTTCATAGAGACTTCGATGCCTTCAAAAACAAACTTTGAAAAGTATGTTAATATAGCGTTTCTTGTAAGTACTCGAGACTCTATGTAAGATCTTCAGGTCTCAAAGTGTGATGATCATAATTCACGGTGTTATGTTGCTTATTTACTGCTGGGCATACTATGTGCTGCAAAAGCACGCTTCTCTGATGCTTCTCTGGGAAATTAATAGAAATTAGGAGATATTTTAATGTTACTATGTTTCTTCTTTTAAGAACAGTAATATTTTCTTTTACCACATAGTCCCTGGGCTGTATAATCCCAACTTGTGGAGTGGACCTTCAATCAAATCAGTTATTGATAGGTTACTCACACAAAATGTGTAATAGTTTTGTACTAGCATATCTTACAGGTATGACATGATACACCATAGTTGATCTAAGTGCTTGTGATTGACTTGGTGGTTACATTTCTCCTTTAGTAATATTCAGAGTAATTGAAGACATAGGCATAAATCCATATACCCATAAACCTCTGAATTTTGATAAAATATTCAGGTATTTACAGATAAAGACTGTATCTACAACAAATGGTGTTGGTCAAACTGGATGGCTACATATGGGAGAAAACAAATAGATCCATATATATGGCTTGTCAGAAAACTCCACTCAATCAGAATCAAAACCTTAACATAAAACAGAATATACTTAACCTCACTGAAGAGAAAGTATGGAATAGCCTTAGCTCATTTTGTATAGGAAAGGACTTTCTGAACACAACACTGTTAGTTGAGGCACTAAGATCAATAAATGGAACTCTTGAAACGTCTGTAGAACATTGGACACCATCAATGGGACAAAGTAGCAGCCTACAAAATGGGGAAGGATTTTTGCTAACTATTCAGGTGGTGACTATCCAAAATATATAAAGAAAGAAATGAAATAAGTATTACAAGACAAATAACACAATTTTAAAATGCAGTACAGACCTACACAGAGAATTCTCTGATGGGAGATATCATTCTGTAAATAGGTGTCTCTTATTGGTTAGTGAATAAAGTACTGTTGGCCAATAGCAAAGCAAGATAGGTGGGACTAGGAGACTAGGAGAAAAGAGCAAGTAGTAGGAAGGAGATCCAAGATGGAGGACAGAGAGAAAAGAACGCTAGCCCCTCTCTCCAGAACATGTGGAAGTGCTTAGTTTAATAGAAATGGGTTAATATTTAAGACAGAGCTAGCCGATAAGAAAGTAGTAATTGGCCAACAGAAGTATATCTAATACAGTTTCTCAGTGTGTTATTTGGGGCTGGCATGGTGGCAGGACCAGACCAGAGGAAAAAAACTACTTATTTAACAATTCTCAAAAGGGGAAACTCAAATGAGTGAATACAAACATAAAAAAAATTCAACATCTTAGTCATCAAATAACTGCAAATCAAAACTGATTTGAGATTTATTCCAATACACATCATAATGGCTAAGATCTATAAAACAAGTGACAGCTCATGCTGTCGAAGATTGGGAGCAAAAGGAACACTCATTCATTGCTTGAACACTGTAATCTTGCACAGACACTATTGAATGCATTGTGGCAATTCCTTGGGAAGTAGGGAATCAAATTCCTTTAAGATCCAGCTAAAGCACTCTTGGGAATATATCCAAAGGTTGCTTTTATCCTACCAGAGAGACACTTCTTTAAGTATGTCCATTGCTGCTTGCCTCATAATAGCCAGAAACTGGAAACAACATACATGACTCTCAACAGAAGAATGGATGAAGAAATCATGGCACATTCACATAATTAAGTATTACTCAGCCTCTAATAAATGAAACTGTGAAACAGGTAAATGGATGAAACTAGAAAGTTATCATTCGGAATGTAGTAACTCAGACACAGACAGGCAAATTATCTGTGGATATTAGCTGTTCCATCAATGATAACTATGCTGCAATCCAGAGAACCAAAGAGGTTATGTACAGAGTAAGTTACTACAGATGGGTTTTGGGGAAGATAGGTCCCCCAAATAAAAATATGTAGAATAGATATGTAAAGAGTATGGTTTTTCAGCCCGCTGCCTCTGGTCTTGTCTCGCCGCCACGCCAGCCCCAAATAATACACAGAGACTCTGTATTTGATACAATGCTGTTGGCCCGGTTACTTGTTTCTTATCGGGTAGCTCTGCCTTAATTATTAACCCATATCTGCTGATCTATGTATTCCTCTTACCGGGGAGCTGGCCGGCATACTGCTTTCTCTCGACTCTCCATCTTGGCTCCTCCTTACTTCTTCCTATTTCTTCCTTGTCTCCTAGTCCTGCCTATCTTGCTTTCCTATTGGCCAACAGTGCTTTATTCATTAACCAGTATGAGAAACATATACAGAATGACATCTCCCATTATAGATATTTATAGATTGGCGCAAGACTGGAATGAGAAGATCAATTGGGAGGAGAAGATAGAATAGAGAGAGGGAATGAAGGCAAAATTAAAGTTCATTTGAGGAGTAAGTAGTATGGAAACACAATACAGTAGAAGTGCATGTGTGTGCATATGTGTGTGTGCCTGCTTGCATGTGTGATAGAAATGAATCACCAAATAATTGGGGAGACAGAATCCCAAGTAATCATTTTTCTTCACCAAATGAAGCTTACAATCCCAGGACTGGTTTTCATCTAAATAAATTATTGGAAAAAAGGATCCCATAACTATACAGACTTTTGCCAAGACTACATGTGTTTCCCCCACAGTCCAATTGCAAGACCCTATAGTTGAAAGCAGCACCTACAAAACTCATTGAACACAGATAAATTTATCTGCTGCCTACAGGAAGCTTTCATGCTGATTGACAAACATTTTATACTTCACTTTTATGTAATATTTAACTTTGTTATGTCTTCTAAATTTATCTTGTATTTGAAAACAAATATGCTAATTTTATTCATAAAATATTAACTTTTTAGTAACATTGTTTTAGTTTTATTTGAGGAGTTTTCCAGGAGCATATTAGAGAATAATAATGAAAAGGCTTTCTTTTCATTTATTTGCTGTACCATAATCTGCCCTCACCTAGAAAATACTGTCCCTTCCTTTAAGTGCCTCTAAAATACCCAGAGAAACAGATTACCACTCTCATTTAGATGTTTGATATATTAAACGTGACAGTGGAAAATAAGGGTCTTCTAATAGAAATGAGAGAAAACTTTATTCTTAGTAAATATGTTTTGATAAAATTCTATACATTAATTAATGAACTATTTTAAAGATAGCTGAATTTAATATAGTACTGTATCTGTGAGATGAATGTCTGAAATAACATGCAAATAAAATAAAATTACAAGCCTTTTTCTATGTGAGGGCAACCCATGCTTATTGAAATATTGTGTGCCAGCCTCCCCTGCTCTAGAAGGAAGCAGAAGAAGTTACATTAAATATTGCTAAGATATCTTGAAGTCAGTTCCTCAGAAGACAACACAACATGATGTTGGCTATCTTAGCATGCACAGATCATAGCTATGACTTCAATAATGGACATGAGAATGCAACAGATTTTTTAAGTCTGTGTATTTGACTATGTGGAGGTTAAAATCATGTTAAAAGAAAGCATTGAAACTCTTGGATTGAGAAAGATTAGAAAGCCATGGAAATATTAAATTTAAAAGAAGAAAATAGCATATGTGATAGGAAATGTCATTCTGTAAATATATTTCTCATATTGGTTAATAAATAAAGCAATGTTGGCAAATATGAAGGCTAGATAGGTGGGACTATAAGAGAAGGAAGATTCTGAGAGAGGTAGGAGAGATGAGTCAAGATGTAGTTTGTGAGAGGATAAGAGATCCAAACTCTCTCTCTGGTAAGACCACATGGAAACACTTAGATTGATAGAAATGGGTTAATATTTAAGACAGAGCTAGACAATAAGAAACTCTAGTAACAGGCCAGCAGCTTTATATCTAAAATGGCATCTCTGTGTGTTATTTGGGGCTGGCACTGGGAAAGTGCACATAACCCATGCAAGATTAGAAAACAAGGGTGTTATGAAAATTTGGGCATGGGTTATAATAATCAAAAGGCAAACTAAGCATGAATGAACTGTCAAAGAGTAGACAATAAAAATGTGTATACATATATGTGATGTACAAATATAACATTTAAAGTCAACAAAGTAAAATTCACAAAACAAACTGCAGATGAGGTAATGTTTTATAAAAAAAAAAACATAAAATTTTTATGAAAACATGATCATGATTCTCAAATATAAAAGGAATTACATATAAAACACCTACACAAGATATTATAAAACAAATTAAAGATAAAACAGAGGATATTAACTGGCATATATGTCTTTTAAAACTTACCTATAAAATTCAAAAAAGAAGAAATATAAACCAAATAAAATGTTATTTTTATCATGGATTGGATGTTATACAATGCCAAGAAAACATTCATGATTAAGAAATGTGGTCCTGACTAGGCAGTGTTATTGCACATATTTAATCCCAGTACTCAGGAGGCAGAGGCGATTGTATCATGTGAGATCAAGGCCAGCCTGTTCTAAGAACCATGGTTCAGGACAGCCAGAACTGTTTCACAGAGAAATCTGTCTCAAAAACCATAAAAAATGGGGAAAGCAAAAGTAAATGTGTTCCTGAAGTAGTCATCCTGAGCCCAAGGATGCTGGTGAGAGGTGTGAAATTGGAACCAAGAGACACTAGCTGAAATTTGTCTGGAATTACAAAGCATGAGAGTGAAATAAATATAATAAGAGTTATAATTTGCTTTGGGGGTGATAAAATGGACTCCACTTGTCTATAGTTGAGGAGAAATCACAAATTAAAACTTTGCTTTGAGTACTGGGGAGAATTTTCCCATTATTATGAAATGTTAAAGCACTCAGATTGAACAGCAAACTTTCAGAGCTGGTAGAAAAAAGGATACCAGAACTAAGTACTGTCTTTTGCTACAAAAAATTTGGAGGAAAATAGAAAATCCTTAATCAGCCCAATGATAGATTTGCTTAATTATTGATTATAAAATTATCTTTATGGTTGGTTCTTCAGAGAGTTAAGGAAATCAGATAACCTCAATCTGCTTGGTCCACATGATTTTAATGCTTGCACTGGAAAAGCAGAGGTAAGTAGATGTTTGAGCTCTATTGACCAGCAAGCCTAGTGAGGTCACTTGGTGAGTTTTAAACCATTGGCAGACGCTGTCTCAAAGGAAGTGCATGGCCTTTTTCTGAATTTTACACGATATGGTTATTTGTTACCTACTATGCCCTCTTATGTACACATGCATGAACATGCATACAGACACAGAAAAATACAAAGGAGGATGTATACATAGTTCCCTTACCCTTGTAGAAGACAAGCTGACAATATTGAGAAACTAAAACTTTTCAGGTCTAGACATGATACAGATATATTAATGTGTTTGTGTTTTCATTGTTTTTAATTATTCAAAAAGTAGTTTATATGTTTAAATAAATACCTTCATGGAGCCACAATGATAACATCTTTGTTTACCATCAATAGAAAATACACAGTGCTTGAAAAAATCAATTATATTTATTTTAAAGTTTGTGAGGAAAGTGAATACTTTGTGTACATTTTCTATTAGCGCTCCAGTTATGAGAGGTATTGATCCAACTAAAGGATTAATATATCTGATGTAAAGAAGGGTATGTAGAACATTTCAATTGATAAAGAATAGCAATGAAAAAAAGATTCTGAAGTATGAACAAGCATAGAATGTTCTGTACTTGATAGAAAAATCATGACATTGTAGACTAAGAAAGAGTTGCTACATTATTCACATATTGTTGCTATGACAAAGTATTATGAACAATTGTTTTTAAGAAGAAAAAGACTCATTTGGTTACAGTTCCTGAGGTTTCAGAATGTTTGGTAGATCTTGTTGAGCTTTGTTTCCAATGAGACAGAATACAATACCAGGAAGAAATGGGTGAAATAAAGATGCTTACATTACAGAATAAAGGAAGAACAACCCAGAAAGTGTAGAGGTCCCAATTCTGGTCTCTTATAATGTCACTTTCTCAATATCCCAACTTCTTCCTTTTCAACCCCACTTCCTAAATCTATCAACTCCAGTAGTGTGCCAGGGGAAGTGATCAAGTTTTAAGCCATGAACCTTTGGGAAACACAAACTGGAACAGTTGCAGAATAAGATATATCACTCAAAACTAGAAAGTGTCCTGGTTTCTGAGAGCATATGAAGGAAACCAGAAGTTTTTCAAGGTTTAAAAAAATCAGAGTTTGTGAATGGATAAATTATTTCATTGGATGCTGTACAAAGAGATATAAAAAAAAAATACAGAGACACAGAACAGTCTGGATGGGAAATGATACTAAAACAGGCAAGAAGCAATAGAAGTGATTAGCATTTGGTTCCAATTCATGGTGATGACAAGAGAGTGTGGTGACATTCATAGGAAAGAAAACTCAGATTTTATATCTGTTAAACTTACATTGGGTAAAATAAAGACATAGAGAAATGCAGGAGTTGAAATGAGACTATGTAGTTGGATATTGATTGTTCACATGTATAGGGCAATAACAGAGAAGTTGACCAATGTTAAATGTATGAATAGTACATTTGTGAGGTTACAGTGTAACATATTGTGGTGGTTTGAATGAGAATGGTTCCCATAGACTCATAAATTTAAATAATTGACCCCCAGAAATATTTGGAGAGGATTAAGATGTATGGCCTTGCTGTAGGAGATATGTCACTTTCAAGGTTTCCAAAGGCCATGCCATTCACAGTTAACTCATTTATTGCTCCTTTCTTGTGGATCAAGATTAAAGCCCTCAAACTATTGTTCCATTACCATACCTACTTCACTGTTACAATGCTTTACATAATAACATTCATGGACTCCAATGATCTGAAATGTAAGACCCATATTAAATGTTTTCTTTAATTTGATTTAGTCATAGTATCATATCATAAATAATAGAAAAGTAACTAGGATGGATATGTACCTACTTAGATCTTTCCCAACACAAAGATACACAATAAGAGTCAATTGAATGTTGTCATTTAATTATTTTTGGGGGTGGTTCTTTGGCAATTTTTACCATTATTTTAGCTATAATTCCTCCAGTGTAAAGCTATGGTAGTACATAACCATTTGAGCATTTCTATTTTATTTAAATTACTGATAGCACTGGATAGTTAGTTTCACTTTAATTTTAAGTGAGAGTATGCCACTTAGATTTGGGTTAGATTTGGGTCCCTCAATAATAATTACCAAGACTATAAAATCTTATCCTGAAAGAGGTAACCCAGTCACAAAAAGAGGAACACTGTATATACTTAGTCATATATGGATTTTAGACATAAAGCAAAGGATCACCAGCCTATAATTCACATCACCAGGGGAACTAGGATACAAGATGTGTTCTAAGAGATTCATATAAGGTCCCTCACAGAACCAGAAAGGGACAAGTCCCCCCAGAGCACAGAGTGGGGGGACAGCGAATGGAAAGAGAAGTAGGAAAAAACGAGGAGGAGGAAAGGAAAACACGTGCGACCAGGAAGATTGAGCCTGATTAGGAATAGAAGACAGGAGAGAGACAGAGAGAGAGAGAGAGAGAGAGAGAGAGAGAGAGAGAGAGAGAGAACATAAACGAGGGAGCCAATATTGGTTTGAAGATAAAATTGAACACAAAGAAAGGTCTAGAGAACTACAAGACTGCTGCCAACTAACAATTTGAGCTTCCGTGGAAAGGCTACCATAAATGCCCTTCCTGGAGAGTGAGATCAACAACTAACTTATCCATGGAGCCCTCAACTAATGTCTGTTGGAAACAGGAGCAAACACCCATACATAAATACTGAGTCGAACTAGAACCCAGATGCAGATGGAGAGGACAAAGGCAGGGGTCAGAAACACATAGAGACAGCTTACCTGAACAAGGAGGAGCTAACGGGCCACCAGACTGATAGCTGGGAAGCCAACATGGGACTGACTCAAGCCCCCCTGAATATGGGTCTCATCCAGAGGACTGAGCAGTCTAAGGGACCTCAGACAATTGAGCCAGGATGTATCCCTCGTGCTCAAAAGGTCCTTGTGAACACATCCCCCATGAAAGGATAACTGCCTTAATCTAGAGACAGGAGAGAAGCCCTAGTCCCTACTTCACATGACCTGTCAGATCTACATGACTCCAACTGGATGGCATTCCCCTACATATGGAATTGGGGTGGGATGTGGGAGTGGAGGGTGGTTAGAGTGCATGTGAGAGGGCAGAGAGGGTAAAAGGGAGGGAAGGAAGGAAGGAGGGAGGAAGGGACAGAGAGGGAATTGGGATCGACATGTAAAATAATAAATTAAATAAAAAAAATGCTTTGACTCCAAAATTTAAGTTCAAGGACAAATTACTGGGGAAAAGGATTTTTATTTTTGTTTCCACAGAAAATGAAAAGATGTGGATTCCTTCCAGACTAATGTGGTTTGATCAAGCCAGACCGCCTGAAACAGAGTACCAGGTGATTCTATATTCAAAACAGCTGGACCAAGCAGCCTTACAGACTACAACCAGGATTCCTGAATCTTCTTAGAATCCCCCTTGACAGTGCCCCTTACCAGCAGGAAGTAGTTTGGAAAGAACGACGCCCAAATTCCCAAATATTGTCTATAAATGTTTGTTTTCATTTAAATGGACTTGGTTATAAAAAATAAATGTATTTAAAAAAGAAAAGAAAAGTAAGACTATTTAAAGAATATTCTGTCTGCCTCCCCTCTCATAATGTAAATTTCCTTTTAAATCATTTTTTGTGATCTATGTTAGAAAAACTATCACCATATATTTTTCTAGCTGTTTTCTGAAAAAATTGTCATCTCATGGTGATATAATTTTGTTTTGTTTATATACTTTTAATTAAGAATGTGTTTCTTTGTAACATCTCAGATAGATTTGAGACTTCTATTCAGGTCTGTAAGAGTTCCTGTGATTGTGGAGTCATTTTTTTATTGTGTATATCTCTCAAACAATTTTGTAAGGCATAACTTTGTGTGCCATCTATGTTCATCCATGTTGCCTGAGATTCCACCAGCAACTTGAACATTGAATTTTTATTTCTTTTCTATAAAAATCTTAATGTAGTCTTTGATTTTAAAAGCATGAAAGCAAACATTCTCTTTATTTTTTGTTGTTTTGTTGTTTTACTCAACAATGCCTTTGAGAATCTACTGTGTAGTCACAAAGATTTTAAGAATGAAGAAGCTGTATTTTACTGTATTGGTGTTCTATTAAGAAAGGGAGGTGGAAGAAATATGCAAGGGGCAAGTGAAGAGAAATATTATCCATTAGCTTGTGGGGTATCATTTTGGTGACTGGGAAACAGCCTCATATTATCTTGATGACAATGAAAACACTGTCACCAGTAGAAGGTCCTGAGAAGGTCAAGGAGAACATTCTAGACAGAATGGATAGACCTAAGGAACACCTAGGGAAGGGATGAACATAGATTATGAAAAGCACATGGAAATGCTCCATGTGACTGAGTCCAACAGGATGGGGAGGAAGGTTCAGAAATTGGAGCGCTGTAGGCTAGGATCATGTCCTAGTGCCATGACAAAGAGTGTCAGAAATGGGATTCGTGATGAGGGACTTCAAGGCCAGGGTCAAAGTAGTAAGTGTTGATGGTGTGCAGTGGAACACACACTAAGTGCTCTGAATTATGATTGACATAACCAGCACACTCCTCTTTTAATCAACCTGTCTCTGGGTCTTTTACAAAATGAATTCAACCTGGACACTAAAACAAACAGGAAGTCAGATAAGGCTCATTTTGAATCCTGTTAGTAGATTATTAATCAAGGGAATTATTCCATAGTAGAGATCCAAAAGACTGAAATGTTTTGAGAACTATTTTAAGATAATGACAAAAGAAAAGCAGGATGAGAAGGAAGAAAAGAAGAAGAAAACTAGGTAAAAAGGGAATATTCTCTCTTGTGGAGCTAGAAAGAAAAGTGCTCCAAAGAGAAAGTTTTCCAAAGTCATTGTCATTGATGAGTCAAATAGTACTCCAACTGAAATATAAACACCAGTGGATGCCCTGTTCAAAGTGAGCTACAGCATAACTAGGTTGTCTGACTTTGAGATCAGGTAACCTTACTCAGCCTTCCTTCATCTGTAGCATGTAACTTTCTTTCTGTACTCAAATACTTTCTAAGGGGCAGTTTAAATTTAAATTTAAAGAATACCACTCATGTCCTGAGTCCTGTTTCTCCTAAGAACTTGGGTATTTCTAGTGACCTGACCACACATTTTTGCATGTCTTTACTTAGCTCTCCTACCTGAATCTGTAGAAATAAAGGGCAGTTGATGTAATTAATGAATCGATTGTCTATTTATGTTTCCTGAAAACCTTAGAATTAGGCTCACAATTTGTAGGACCACAAGGAAAAAGCATGAAGTCCTATATCTAATACTTGGAAGCCCAGGAGTCCCACTGTGTACTTTGCTAAGAGCAGATCCTCAATTGTGAAATAGGGTCAATGAATTCCTCCTCACAGTGCTCATGGGAAGATAAAATGAGCCAGTAAATGCTAAGTGCTCAGCACAGTGCCTGGCACATGGTAAATGCTTCATAAATGTTAACTGCTGCCAATAAAAATGATGACTGCAATTTCAAATCTGGCTTGTGAAAGGTGGGGATAATGTGCTTAGATCAGAAAAGCATGAAGGTTCTTGGAAAGTGGAATAACTGGGCAATCATAGAGACAACTGAGGAGAGGGATACATTTTGACTGACACAGAGATAGCTCAAAGAGCAGAAATTATAACTTTTACTTAATTGCTTCTTCATATCTCAATGCAACCATAGGAGAGACTCATGTTGAATTCTGCATCTTTGGTGCAGAATTCCTGGTAAGAAACTAGTCCTTGCTAAATTAGTAAGCCCTTTCTGTATAGTCAGACTCTCCCATTGGAGTCCCTACCATATTTACAGGTCAGCGGCAGTGCCAAGAATTCTCTCACAATGTGATCTAGAAGTGGTTCTAATTTAGCCCTCTTCCCTTTCTCCTCCTTTTCCTCTCCACATTGTCCAAGTGCTAATAATAATAATTCAATTTAATAACATCTATCCTCACAGAGTACTCAAGCCCATCCGGTCCTCAAGGACACCTAACCCTTCCCGGGCTCACCTCTCAGATTCTTTATCACACTTGAAGCACATCATAAACCACATCTTCCCCAGACCTTGTCATAAAGGGTGAGACCGACATTGCAAGAACGAAGTCAGAAAAATACAACCTTGAACTGTTTTATTTCCTCTCCTCTCTGCCCTTCTCCTCCCCCTTGTCTTTTCCTCATTTCTTTGACCAATACTTTTTCTTAGCAGCCAGAAAGAGAAAGGGGATGGGGAATAGCTTAAACTCTCACTCCCAAAAGGGAAATCGTGTAATGGTTCGCTTTCTGTTTGGCAATTGAAGCCCAATTTCATATGAATGGTACTCAGAATTGATAGCCGTCTCAACAGCTATTAATTTGCTAATAGAAATTGCTTTTTGATGATGCAGGTCAGGATGAGGGCCTCCAGTTTGTGGATAAAGAAAATGAAACACGAAATGCTAAATGTCTTTTACACAGAAAAGAGGCAGGGTAAGGACCCACTTGCCTGGTATTTAGGTCTATGGAAATTTTAGTCATGAAATACGGGGGAAAACTAAGGAATGGGAATTTGTGAACATCCAAAATAATGAACATCCAAAATAATTAGAATAACATAGGCTCAGTCCGATACACTCATTCATTTGACTTTCATTTGTGTTCCCATAGTCATATGAGATGTCTTCAGTTTTAAGTAACAACTTTTAACAACTTTGTATGTTTAACTCCTAGTAAAATAAAAAGAAATCACATCTAAAAATTACTAATATTACTAAGAAGAAATATAATAATAATACATACAAAATATTAAGAATAAATTTTACAGTACAGATTCTTGCTAAATCTTTATTTCTGATATTGAAATCTTTAATTTTGCAATCTTGTGTGCCAGAATAAAAACTTCAAGAAATAAAATCATATAAATAATTTCACACACTGTGTTAAATGAGAAGAGATAATACCACCTATACATGTATATCTGTTCACTCCAATTGCTTGAAAAACCCAAGGATAATAAACATAACATTATATTGCTACAAAATTATGGTTAAATGCACAGTGAAGATTCATAGAAAAGTAAAATAGAAAAGAATTCATTCTGAAACTTAGAAAATCCTAGAAAGTGTCAGAACTTGAGCTCTAAATTAAGCCTGACTGATAGCCTAGGAAAGAGGACTAGGCCACAACTGGCAGTATTTATCACTAGCTACCAGATGGTAATCAAGGCTTTACTCCAAGAATTGCTACAATCCTTCATTTTTAACTTAGGTCTACTAAGAATCTATAATATATCACACTAGTATTTATTATATCCTAGATCACACTCCATTAGAGCAGAGAGAACCCTTTAAGACAACGTTGATGTGGTAGCCAGGTCATATTTGTGAATGATCCGATCAGTTTTCTGTGCAACCAGAAAAGGTCCACCAGAAGAATAATGTAATAACCTGTTGAAGTTAGAACTGGGAAATCAGGTTGTGAAGATAGTCTTTGAGAATGAGGTACAATCTACCAAGATATATCAAATAGTGCAGGGAGTTCACTATTGTATGCAGTAGCTACATCCATGACATAGTTGTAGAATGGACTCTGCTTTTCATCAGTTACAGCTGCTTACCTGGGAAATTTATATTTCTTCTTTCTGAAATTTAGAGTTCAAGATTACCAAAGGTCCTGGTTCCACAAAAGAGGAAACATGTCATGGGAAATTTGTCACATGTCTAATTAAATACTAGCAATCATTCTGAACCCACCATGTTGCTCTCATTGACTACTAACCAAATGTAAGTGACTCTGGTCACCAGAATGAAATAGAATGGTCATGCACAATGCAGGCAAAGGAGAATGTTTGTGGTGATAGTCATTCCTTGGGCATTGGCTGATATCAAAGGCTAAATTGTGAGGCATATTGATTTCATTCTTAAACCTAGCTATAAAGGGAGCTCTATTCCATTTCACCATGCTTTGTATTTCCACAGAAAAGTCTCACCCATGACTTGAGAGTGGTTTTATTCATATCATGCAAAGTGCATCCATGGAGTTAATTAAGGTGAGTAGATATAGTTTTCAATTCCAATGTCTGTCTTTTAGGAAATTCACTTACCCAGATATTAGAGGTATTGACCAACAACCCCTGTTAGGTTCAAGTCTCTCCTATAATATTCTTCTGCTAAAAAAAATTACCTTACTCAACACTTCTCAGAGATACCCCACAGCACCCTCCATTAAATTTGGGTTAACAGTAAACTTAGAAACAAAGAAATAGTTGATTTTCCTAGTGGACTGGGAATGGCAAGAAAGTAAGAGTGGTCTATGTGCACAAACAAATTTCCACTGTTAGGTCCCCATTCAGATGTAATACCCTGAATGTGTACAGCTATCACTTGCATATGTGCATAGAGTGCTCATATACACACTATTCACACATGTTCCTGCTTAACATACACCCATAGTAGCGTTCATTACTGCACTTCTGCTTTCTCTGGCTTGTCAAGATGAACTAATATAGTGCTTCTGCAAGTGCCTGAAATGACATCTTTGGTGATAATTGCATTAATTTGGAAGCTCTGAAGGTTGAGATGGAATTTGTTCAGGACCCCTGGTGTGGATCTGAGGTGCATTGTTCCACAAGGAAGAAGGCACCCTATAATCACAGTGAAAGCAGAAGGGCAGCAAAATAATATTGTTTAGAAACTGCTCAAAGTAATAGCCACTGTGTCAGCTGCCTTGTCAGCCTTTCTGCCAGCAATAAAATGTTGCAGGGGGATGAAAAATATCTGTAAAAAGCAAGATAATTAAAACATTTGGATGAGGCAAGGACAGGGCCCTGAGGAACCAAAGCAAAAAGCTTTCTTTTCTAACAAAGGAAGTGATTCAGAAATTGATGTGAGCAGTACTCAGGATGGTTGGGTGTGCTATATGGAGAGATTCTACGGTTCATGAATGCCTAAACAGCATAGCTCAGTGAGAAGTCATCATTTGAACCAGTCTTTATTTTTTAAATATTAGGGAGATTGGAGAAACAAATTTTTTTCTACCCAGGTTGGTGTCAAATTACACTAAGGTTCATATGGAAGTAAACTTAAAAATTGGCATGAAAAAGAACAATGGATAAGAATGAAAATGAATATGTAGCAATCAGCTATTTCTGTGGATCTTCTGACATCACAGACAGGAGCAAATTAGGAGGTCCAGGAGCTTAGTGATTATGATGTCAAAAACATTTGGTTAGGCCCCATACTAGCCTTATTATAAAAAAAAGTATTATTATTTTTTTATTATTTTACATATCGATCCAAGTTCCCTCTCCCTCCTATCCTCCCATGACCTCTGAACCTCCCTCCCATCCCATTCCCCACCTACTCCACAGGGAGGGTGAGACTTTCCAGGAGGGAGCATCAAAATCTGTCAAATCATTTGGACTAGGGTCTAGGCCCTCCGTCCTGTCTCTAGGCTAAGGAAATATCCCTACATGGGGGATATGTTCCCAAAGTTTTTTTTTTTTTTTTTTGTGCACCAAGAATACATTCTGGTTCCACTGTCAAAGGTTCTGTAGATGGCCCAGATAGGGCCCATGTTCAGGCAGTCTGAGTCAGTCCAATGCTGATTTCCCACTATTAGTCTGGGGTCTGTAAGCTTCCCCTTGTTCAGGTAAGCTGTCTCTGTGGGTTTCTGTATCCTGGTCTTGACCCCTTTGCTTATCACTCTTCCCTTCCTGAAACTGGATTCAAGGAGTTCAGCTCAGTGTTTAGTTGTGGGTGTCTGCTTCTGCAACAGATACTACATAAAGTTTCTAGACAGGCATTTAAAATAGTTATCAATCTCATTATCAGGAAAGTTCATTTAGGGTACTTCCCACCCCCCCCCAAAAAAAAAGAAAAGGAAAAGAAAAAGTGACAGGGATTGTTATACTCTAGGACTGACAAATAGAATTATCCCATTTTTAATGATAAAAGTCAGATTTCTGTTGCATATATATATATATAATATATGTATATATATATTATATATATTAATTTAACAATTTCAAATATTATTTTTGGAATGACTGATTGATTGAGAAATATAAGATAGGGAAGGTGAGAGAAAGGTACAGTTTCCAGGTGTAGAATTGCACTATTGACTATATAAGTAAACCAACACTTTAATCAACAACTTCTTGAATTAAAATACGTCTATACATCTAATTCATGTTTAGAAGCCTAAATCAAGATTATCCCAAAATATATTCAAACTTAGAGTCAAATAAACTTATGATCAAAATTCTAAAGTAAATCAATAATTCAAACAAACATTATGAACACTAGACAACACAATTAGTATTAAATATAACAGAGAAACTACATTGGCTTCTAAGATAAATAAGATTTCAATCTTTTGTTAGCCTTGCTTTAGAATGATAAGATTGTAATTATGTCATCATTGTCATTTGTAGAAAAATTATGAGGCAAAATATAAACAAAGAAAATTAGATCAAAACTAGAGAAAAAAACATGAGCTCAAAAGTATATAAATAAAAATTTAGATAATTAAATAAAATGTAACAAATGTGACAGAATAATATAATAGGAGAGAAAGTTAGTGATTTGGAAAATAACACAGAAAAAGACATTCAGAACTGAATAGGCAGAAACTTTACATCAAATTTTATAGATGAAGGGTTGAGAAATACAGATTACTTCATAACTGACTCATTTTTATGAGTCCTAAAAATAGAAAAAAAAATAAAAATAGAAAATAAATAACCCTTGTGAATAGTAATATTTTCTCTAGGTTGAAAAGTCACCAGATTTAAAGTTACCTATAGGAAAAATGTAATTTTCAGGAAAAAAAGGAAGTTTATATTGTAGTCACCTTTATCCAAAGAAGTCTATACATGAATGTCAAAAAATGCAAGATTTATTTTATTCATTTAAAATTGGCAAGGATATATTTCCTTTCCCTAGTGTGTGTAATACAAAGCAGTATAATATTTTCACTATAGTGACATAATTTTATACAGACATCTAAGTTAGAGTTTCAAAAAAACAAAATTAGAGATACTATAATTTATTAGCATATGTTTGCCAAAATAATTATTCAAGACCATACTCTTGAAAAGTAGCAGGAGACAGGATTAAGCACAGGAAAAAAAAATAATTAGTGTCTTAGGGTTTCTAATGCTGTGAAGAGACACCATGACTATGGCAACTCTTATGAAGAAACTCTTATAGTACAGAGATTCACTCCATTATCATTATGGTGGGTTGCATGCAGATAGATATGTTGCTGGAGAAGGAGCTAAGCATTCTACATCTTGACCAGCAGGCAACAGGATGTGAACTCTCTACCACACTGAGCACAGCCTGAGAAAAGGAGGCCTCAAAGTCCACCCTCAGAATAATGCACTTCCTTCAATGAGGCCATGCCTACTCTAATAATGGCATACATCCTAATAGTACCACTCCATAGGAACTTGGGAGGGGTAATTACATTCGAATTACCACAATTAATAAATCAACAAATGTGATATTCTATGCAAAATATACTAAATTTTGCTTACATATTTTATAATAAAAATATTAGTAGAAAGAAATGACAGAAAAGGTTGGGAGTATAAACATGATCAAAGTACATTACATATGGGTATAAAAATGCCACATTGAAAACTATTATTTTATACAATGTATTCATATTAATATAAAGAGAGTAGAAATCCCTTATCCCAGATGGTGGAATGACAATAATATAAATTATTTTCAGTATCATTTGAACTTAATTTTTATTTTGAAAGAAATTGAGTATTATACATTGAAAGTGAGAGTCTTCTATATTCCACTTGTCAATAAATAGGTCATTCAGACAAAAATTAAACAGATAAATGCTGGATCTGATCCACATAATAAAGCAAAAGGACTTAACAGATATTTATAGGACATTTTATCCATCCACAAAAGAATATATCCTATCTTAGCAGTTCAAGTTTCTGTCTCCAAAATTGACCACTTACTCACATATAAAAGACATCTCAATAGATACAAGAAAATTGAAACAACCCACTACGGTCTATCTGACCTCCATGATTAAAGCTGGATATCAACAAAACCAGAAACAACAGAAAACTTACAATTACATGGAGACTGAAAAAATCAACACTGAATGAAAAATAAGTCAACACAGAAATTAAAAAAGAAATTAAAGACTTCCTATAATAGAATGAAAATTAATATATAATATACTCAAATTTATGGCACACCATTGAAGGAAGTTCTAAAATACAAATCCATAGCACTAAGTGCACAGATAAAAATATTGAAAAGCTCTCATACTAGTAATTTTATTAAATAAATAAAAGCTCTAGAACTAAGAAAAGAACTTCATATGGAAAGACACACACACACAGAGAGAGAGATTTCTCTTATCAGTTTATAAATAAAATACTGTTTGGCCAATAGGCAGGAAGACAGACCGGACAAGGATAAGAATAATTCTGGAAAAGTCTGAGAATGAAACGAGATTACATGTAGCCACCATAAGAGTAACAGTTCGAGCCATTCTCTGGTAAGCCAAGACCATGTGGAATACATAGATTTATAGAAATTGGTTAATAATTAAGACAAAGCTAGTCAATAAGAAGCTCTAGCCATCACCAAAGTTTAATAATGAATGTAACTCTCTGTGTGTTTATTTGGGTCTGAGAAGGGCAATGGGACCTGTTAGAACATAATAAAACAAACAAACAAACAAACAAAATACCTGCATCAGAAACATGTAAAGAAATGCTCAGTAACATTTAGTTGTCAGAGTAATACTTATAAAAATTGCTTTAAGATTTCATCTTACAGCTCTCAGCATGGCCAAGATCAAGAAATCAAATGACAGTTCATGCTGTCTTTGTTGTGGAATAAGTGGAATATTTATCAAATTACTTGTCAGAGTGCATTTTTTATAGCCACTATGAAAATGGTTGTAGCAATTCTTCAGGAATCAATGTACCTCAAGAATAGTCTATACAGTTCTTAAGCATATGCTCAAAGTACAATTAATCCTATTACAGAGAAACTTTCTCAGCCATGTTCATTATTGCAACATATAATAATAATAATAATAATAATAATAATAACAATAAAAATACTAATAATAAAAACAATAATAAATAAACATCTAGTTGGTTCCCAACTGATAAATGAATACAGAAAATATGGAGCATTTGCACAGTAGAATATTACTGATATTAAAAATGAAATAATTAGATTGTCAGAATAATCAATTCAATTAAGAATAAAACATTTTGAATTAAGTAACCCAGACAGAGAAAATTAAATGCTGTAAGCATTCACTTACCTGTTGATATTAGCTATTTTAAGAATGATACCCAAGCTACAGTTCTTAAAACAAGAGAGGTTAGGTGTAGAGCTAAGGACTGGGAGGGTGTGTAAAATAGATAGTGACAGATTGATGGAGAACAATCGGAACAGGAAGATCAATGTAGCTGGGAGAAACAGAAAGAGAAGATTAAGGAAGGGAATATGGGAAGAGAAAGCTAAAATGAAGGAGCATTAAAAAATTAGTATGGAAACTTAATACAGTAGATGCTTCCTAAAATATATGCATATATAAAGGGGATATAAATGAAATGGGCAAATAATAGGGAAACTGAACCCCAACTGGTCATCACTTGTCACTGAATAGAGCTTCCAATACTAGCATCAGTTTATATCTAATATAATTTCTGTCCAAAATTGTCTGATGGGAATCTTCAAACTACCCAAATGGATAACCAACTTACTAATGAAAATGTTCTTGTCTTTAAAGTAGTCTATCTAGTGAAACAAACTACTTTTAAGGGTAGGATGCATGCCCAATATTAAGTGGCCATCAGAAAACTAATTCAACAGCTTCATTGGAGGTTCCTAGTCTCATACAATCTTGTGAGAACATTTCTTTCCCTATTATTTCAAAAATTATCATATTTTTACTTTTTATTATATATGTATATACACATACATATACACATACACACGTACATATATATTTTATATATATGTATACACATATATGTATACATATATATTGTGGCTTCAAGTTTGGAAATTTTAAGATTTCTGAATGTGAAAGTGAGTGGGTCTCTGGATCTATATATGTTTCTTGTGCCTTTTCTTGTGTAATTTCCTTTTTGTCCTATTCCAGCGTGTTTGCTTTTGTTTTTCTTATTATGTTATTGTTATCAATTAATGAGAAAATGGAAGGGGATGGATATAGGAGGAAAGATGAGGAGGAACTGGAATGAGTAGTGGGAGAGGAAAGTATAATCAGGATACATTATATGAGAACAACAGCTATTTTCAATTAAAGAAAAAGATATAGACAAATTAGATTTTACCAAATTCGAAGCTTTTTCTCTGAGCAAAATTACAATATTGTGGTGGTTTGAATGAGAATGGCTCCCATAAGCTTGTATGCTTGGATATTTGTTTCCTAACTGATGCAACTGTTTTAGAATTATCAGTAATTCAGCCTTCTTGGAGGTGCTCTGTCACTGGGGATGGCTTTCAAATATTTCAAACCATTCCCAGTATATCTATCTTTTCCTCCTGTTGCAGATCAAGATGGTGAGCTCTCAGCTACTGCCCCAGCTCTTCCTGATGCCACACCTTTGCTCTGTCATCGCAGACTCCATCCCTCTGAAATCATAAATCAAATTAAACACTTCATGTTACAGGTTGCCTTAGTCATGGTGAATGGTGCAGTAAGAGAAAAGTAACTAAGACTAGCACAATTAAGTATATTAATGACTGGGTTAAGATATTGTTAATTCCCATATGTGAAGAGAATTTTCATTTAATTTGTATAAAGAAATCTGAAAGTTGATAATAATGAAAGAAGCCACTGAAATAAAAACTGAACAAACAAGCCACGACTAGTCCCTTTGTCAGGGAGAATTTACAAAAAGCAGGCAACTCATTATTTTTAACAATTAGCATTCAACAATAATTATAAAACAAGTAACCATATTATAGTTGTCTAAAACTTTGATGTTAGCCAAATGTTCAATTATACTATATCTAAACATGCATGTATGCTTGGTGGGAGGGGAAAAGAAAAGATCCTACAATGAGAAATGAGAGTAAGGATACCAAGGAAGTGATTATACTCTTGGATTGTAAGAGGAATGACAAGATGGCACATCAGGCTGGAAAACCACTGTATGGTTTCTTAAAAGTCAACTTATATTTACTATATCACCCAACCCAAATGTCTGCATCAAAGTTTCAACTTAGAAAAATAAAAATGCATGAATGCTCATAGCAGCAATATTTATAATTACTGAAAACATGGAATAAGCTCAAATGTCCTTTAATAACTGGATGGAGTAGCACATTCTGATAGACCATTGATCTTGCAACAACTTGGGCACATCTCCAAGGCATCAAGCTGAATGGAGTAAACCAGTCTCAAAAGGTTATGTGCTATACTATTCCATTGATGTGACATTCTGAAATAGAAAGGAACATAGTGACAAAGGCCCCCAGGGTTACACTATTCTGGAAGACGTGACTCTGCATGGGTAGCAGGGGTCTTAGAGAGACATACAGTCGCTTTGCACAGCTACAGTGACAGCACAAACTAGAAAGAGTCATGGAGATGAATATTGAAAATAAGCCTGATTTATAGTATTCCATTTTTAATGCCTAAGAATTGAACAGTCTTCACAGGATAGACTTCTGTGTTGATGAACAGTATAAGTATAAAAAGAAGGACATCGGTAAACACCAACACTCTTGTTTTTGGGGAAAAAATGTACGTACTTAGAAGAATATTAATTGCATGAAACAAGGGAAAACTGGTATAAAGATTACTGGCAAGTAATTGAGGCATAATTACATAAACAATGTGATATTTTTAAATGATAAAAAATATCATAAAAACGTCACACATTTGGCCTTGAAACTTGTTCTAGTGAGTAATTTTGATACCGTGAATAAGAAAATATGATCATCAAAAATAAAAGAGCAAATGGAAAAAAATCTCAGCAAATCAAAAAATAATAATAATTTTTAAACTAATCATCCCTCTGAAAATTAACAGACCCAGATACTTTGCAGGTGAACAAATTTGTTAATATATTATAATGCGTTAATGTTGATGTTTGGGGATCTAAAGGCATGATTCTATTGTTCTTGCTTTGGGAGGTGGAACAAATTCAAGAAGACAGAACACAGACAGTAAGACAGACATCAAGTGCTGCTTTAGCTTCTTACAATGCAATGCCAGATTTTCAGTAAGTCTGAAGCTGTTCTCCCCTTTCCTGTGAAAGGAGAATAATGTAATAGGCCTGAGTATCTTGTGCATGCATGGGCAGATTCAATAAATATTTCCCAAGTGGATGCAATGCACCAGCTAGAATCCAGACCTAAGAACTTAACAGGGGTTTGTAGCACAAGACTCCAGGAAAGGAGGCCTCTTAAAGATGCTGTTTTAAAGACCATAGACAAAATCATGATTTTCTTGTGAGTCTATAATTTTGTAAATTGAGACCTGTTTATGAACTATGAATGGACAAGACAGGAAACAGCTCATTGTTCCTTCTGCATAAACTAATGATATATTATGAGCATGTAAAGATCTAGTTTTCAAATTCAAATTGTGAACACAAACAACACATATATGTTTATATGAAATTTACTTCAAACCTGCATCAAAGAACAAACCATGATGTTATGAAGCACAAGATCCAGACTAACAGCTTTGTGACCAAGCAAATGAGAATCCTGTAATTAATTCCAGAAAGATAATGGATGTTTTCCATGAAAATTGACCCTGCACTGAGATAATCCACCAACTGCACTGAGATAAGTAACTAATGCAGAACCCAGGTGAAAACCTATGAACATTAGTATGATGAGGAGAGTGACAATCTCTTAAGAAGATAACAGGGTGCCATTTAAGCCTCTAAAAGCCTTTCCAAAAGAGAAGCCAGACCTAATTTCCTACATTTCCTACCTGAGTTCTCAGATATCAGATGACTTCCTGAGGAAAAGATGCAACAGGTTCAGGGTCATATAAGGTCCTGCCCAGCCTGTTCCACTCTAAATGGGGGATTGTCTTTGTGCTCAGTTCCATTTCCCATCTAGAGATCTTTGTGAACAACAGGAAGACATTCCAGGATTACTGGGTTGGGTCACCAGGCATGTTCCATAAATTCTTCTGTTCCATTCTGTGATCATAGGTGTTGATCATGTGATGAAATACCCACAAGTATGGTTGAAATTGATGTCTGGGATCCTCTGACTGGTGTTTCAAACTCTAATTATGTGTTAAGGCAGGGACAAATGGTGTTTGAGGGCATAGTAGCAAATGGTGTACTCATGTGGGAAGAAGAGTTACATCTCCAAAGGAGAAACAAAGAGTTGGAATCAATGACATCATGAGAGTAGGCTCACCAGTGCCCCCCAAAGGCTCTACCTCTTAAATGCCTCATGGCCCGCTAATTCAATACAGAGAACCTTATTCTCAACTTTAACGTTTGCTGAATATACTTAAAAGCCTCTCAACAGCACCACAGCAAGCATATGACAACACAACCAATGTAATGGAATTTGCCCCCTACACTGGGCTGGGATAGGATTACTAAGCCCCTGGTTGTATTCTTATTATTATTTGCTAACTATCTACCATTACTTATGTAGTCCTATGGTATGAAATTTCAAGTCACACAAGTAAGTGTTCACTGTGAACTTGCATCCTATGGCTCCCTGCCCAACAGTAACAAAGACAATGACATAATCATAAGACAATATTTAGTTGGCATGAATTCTGTGCTTTTACTCTCTGATACCAGGGAATCATTGTATAGTTATATCTTACTTAATGATAATGCTAACATCACTTGGCATGGTTACTGGTCCTATGGCAGGTTCAGGCTCAGCATTATCCCAGGGAGGATGATACACATGATGAAGAAGATGGAATGCTCACACCTTGTAAATGAGAGCTGGTCACCTAGGAAATTTTAGTTGGTGCTGAAGTGAGTATCCTCGGGTGGGTGTGGTAATAAGCAGTACACTTACTAAAGGAAAACCCTGAACTTAACAGGCCCAGAGTGCCACCACAATTCTGTCATGCTGCCACAGAGCCTGCTCACCACAATTCTTTCTTCTCTGTGATGCCTGACTATTCTTAAGCCAGCAAATGTTACCTCCAGTGGAACCTGCTATACCATCCTTCAGCAGACACCTGCTATTGATAAAGTATATCTGCCCACACTAGTCACCAGAGTAGCCCTGCCCTCTCCTACTACCATGATGGTTTTGAGTGTGAAGTTACAAGAGAAAAAGAGCAAATTACATTAATAATAGTCATGAGGTAAATCATATTCTATATTTCTAACATAACTTTGAAGACCTTTATGCAGAATTACATACAATAAATAGAGAAAATCATTGCAATATTGATAGTTTGTTTGAATAGTCTGATTGATAATTTGAATAGTTTTTTGCTATATATTCCAGGTTAACCTTGATCCTTTGATCTTACTGCCACTACTTTCAACATGCTGTTTACCCATTTCAATTCTTAGATTTGTTTTTCTTTATTTGTTAGGAAACATGGAGACTTGCATTTGTTGTGGAGTATTTGTATACAGTGTGGAAATGTACTGTGCTAGTTTAAAAATAATAAAGTCTTTAAAGAAAGAGTAGAGGAATATAAAAACTAATCCACATAAGAATGAGAAATTGTGCAGGCTCATCCCCTATGAAGAGATACTCCCTTGACCTAGAGACAGGAGAGAAGTCCTAGTCCCTACTTCAAATGACTTGACAGATTTAGATGACCCCTTCTGGATGGCATCACCCTACATGTGGAATGGGGGGGGGATGGGAGGGGAGGGTATCAGGATGCATGTTGTGAGGGAGGAGAGAGGGACAGAGGGAGAGAAGGAAGAAGGGAGGGAAAGGGAACTGAGATCGATATGTTAAAAAAAAAAATAATGAGAAATTGTATAACACAGGGAGTGTGGACCTTAAATGGTTCTCTTTGAATTTTTTAATTGCGGAAGAAACTGCTAACTTAAATACTATATGGATATTTTTGCTTCAGAATTGAAGTTGGAAAATGTAAAATGTGTTGCATTGGGGACACTTTTTTTTTTTTTTTTACTTTGTACAAAAATGTAGGTAACATAATTTAAGCATAATAGATATATCACTACTGGGAATGTCTCAAACAAACTTCTGTATCCTAGTCCAAAAGAAGTCTTGAAAGCAAAATAATGGAGAAGTAATTGAAAAAAATTATTAAGACAATGAGGACAATTGCTAATTTAACTCACAGCAAAATGGGGGCACCATAGGAATGAGTATTTCCTTGTTCATTTCTGCTGATGTATTGCCTGTCAAGTATTTATGGTTTTGCTTTAAAATTATACCTGGGATTGTGAAGATGGCTCAGTAAATGAAGCACCTTTCATGCAAGTTTGATCATGATAAAAAGATGGACATGACAGTGAGCACTTGCAATCTTAGTAATGGGGAGGTAGGGTTGGGGGAACCTGGTGTTCCTTGGTCAGCCACTTGGAAATATCAGTGAGCACCAAGATAGGTGACTCCTGAGGATAGATACTGGATGTTGACTACAATCTTCCACACAAATGCACACATACATTTAATTCTGTAGAATGATTTGGTAAAATAATATTGTTTTAGAAATTTAATTTTCTGTCTATCTCAGTAATGTAAGTGTGGCATGTCTAAACATAGATGCTGATTTCATTTTCAAACAAAGACAGTTTGCTTCCTGTCCCCAACAGTGTTACTGTTCATCTCCTAAAGTCTTGTCTATGTCACTACCTGGGTAGCAATTTGTCTTTACTCTGCACCTGCCTCACTCTCATTTTCTGAGTTTGATTCATCTGTAGCTGAAAGTTGAATTCCATCTCAAGTTGTCAATGTCAGTCCCTGATAAGATACATATTATATTTCCTAAACAGAACACCTAGAGCACAGACACTAAGAACAAAAATTAATACATACAATATCATGAAACTGAAAAGCTTCCATGCAGCAAAGGACACCATCGTTCAGACAAAGTGGATAGCTTTTAAGATTTACAAAGAATTTTATCAACTAAACATTGATAGAATTCCAGTATCTACAATATAAAGAAGTCAAAGACTGGGACATCAAGGGAAAAAATAGTGAAAATGGGGTACATACCTAAACAGGTCATTCTCAAAACAGGAAATTCATAGATGAAAAGTACCCAACATTGTACAATGTTCTTAGTAATATAGTAAATGTAAACAAAAACTACTTTGAGATTTCATCTTATACCAGTCAGAACGGCTAAGATCAAAACCACAAATGATAGATCAAACTGCAAAGGTGTGCACTAAGTATAACACTCATCCATGTTCTAGTGGAAGTGTAAATTTCCATAGCCACTATGGAAATCGGCATGGTGGGAATCAATGTAGCTCACGATCAATAAATATCACTCACAGGCATATACCTAAAAGATGTTCCATACTACTATATAGACACTGGCTCAGCCATTTCCTTTGGTACTCTTTTCAAAATACACAGAAACTGAACACAACCTATGTACCAGTCAACTATGTACCAGTCAACCTATGTACCAGTCACTAATGAGTGAATTAAAAAAAATGTGGAACATTTACAAAGTAAATATTAATTAGCTGTTAAAAATAAAATCATGAGAACCTGGATAAATGGATGGAACTAGTAAAAATCATATGGAAAAAGATCCAGATCCAGAAAGACAAATATATGTATTCACTTATATGTGTATGTTATCTGTTAAATCTTCAGTAAACAATCTAAAGTCTATATAACCATAGAGATTAGATATAGAGTATGGTACAAGAGAGCAGGGTTTGATGTTCCTAGAAAAGGGAAATAGAATAGACAGTTATGGACGAATGGGGTAGACTGGAATGGGAGGATCAATTTGGGACAAGGATAAGAAAGCGAACAATAGAGGGAATACAGAGAGGGGCAGCTAAAATTAAGGGGCATTTAACGAGTCATATGGAAAACTAATACAGTATAAGCTTCCTAAAGTAAACACATATATAAAGATGATCTAAATTAAATCACCAAACACTTTGAAATAGAGAACACCACCTGGATATCACTTGTTAACAAGTGAAGCTTCCTGTATCAAAAATGAGTTACAGCTAATGCAGTGATTTTCAGTCTCCCTTTAACACAGTTCCTCATGTCATGGTGACCCACAGCCATAAAATTATTTTCATTGATATTTCATAAATGTAATTGTGCTACTACTATGAATCATAGTGTAAAGACTTTGGGAGATAGAGGTTTGTCAATGGTGTCTCGACCCACAGGTTGAGAAACATTGAATCTAGTTGTTGTTCAAAGGAGTACCATGGGAACCATTAAACAACCCAGGCTATTGTCAAAGTCCACATACTGACAGTAATGCCCCATTGCCTAAGACAACACATGCACAACTCATTGAACATGGAGAATTAGAACTGGAGCCTACCTAAAGCCTTTACCCCTATAGAATCATGTTCTTGTTACTGGAAACCACTCTGCATGCTATGAAAGAAGAAAAGTAAACACTATCCCAGCCACAAATTCTTCAATATACAGTGATGAACTTCCTGTAAGATATGCTGGGTCAATAATGGCACAGTGCTTATAAAACCAAAGAAGATCTGATTGGTTTTAAGGCCAACTCCATGAGATGGAAATCATAAATGAGACTGCTGAGGTGGCAAAGAGCCTGAGACTAGATAGCCCAGAGGCCTAAAGAAAGCCAAAATACTACTGTCCTGCTAATGGTTCATAGAAATAAAATGACTTCTAATGACATTCTCCTATATTCATAGGTGAGTACCTTGCAGAGCCATCATCAAAGAAGTTTTCTCCTGCAACAGATGGGCACATATACAGCATCCCACAGCAAAACAATATGCAGAGAGTGATAAATCTTTGAATAATCAGCTCTAAATTGGATGACACCATCAAATGCCCCTCACCCCCCCCCAGGGCTCAGGGAACTCTGCAGAACTGAACACAGAAAGAGTGTAAGAGACAGAGGAAAGTAGGGACACCTAGAAAACAAACAAAGCTTTCTCAGTGTGACCCATGCACATATGAACTCTCAGAGACTGAGGCAGCATGCACAAGTCATCGACAGGTTTACACAAATGGGGTTCTAGAGGTGAGAGCAGAATTGGACACATGCCTAAATCCCTAATGTAGAGGAGCTATCTACAGTTGAAAATCACTTGCAACTTAAAAATTGGTTTCCTTCAATCTGTCTGGGGTTCAAACCACTCTTAAGGGTATATCCCATGTCTAGCAGAAGATGGCATACACAAAACTAACTCAATGACTTTTTATGTAGGTTCTTTGTCTAATAATTTCTCAAGACATGTTTTTAACCTTATAATTTTTTGTGTATATTTTATGGCTTCCTGTTTGGCTTTTGATTTCTTGTCTTTAGTGAATGTTTTTTCATTCTTTTTTCTTTCTTTATTCCTCTTTCTTTTTTTCTTCCTTTCTTTTTTTGTAAGATTCCTCTGTGTACCAATGTGTGTTTCTCTGCATCACTATGTGCATCTTCTGCTTTTTCTTTGGTTCTTTTTCTTCTGTCTCTTTGTTTTGCCCTACTCCATCACATTTGTGCTTGTTTTATCTTTATTTTATTTTTTATTAATCCTTAGATGCCTGTTTGTTTACTATCAAGAAACAGAAAGAAAGTAGATCCAAATGGAAAGGCAGGTTGGGAGGCAATGAGGGAGGAGAAACGGTAATGAGAATGTATTGTATTTAAAACAGCCATTTTCAACAGAAGAACACAAAAAGACTGGTAAAACCTAAAGAGAGAGAGAGCCTAAATTTGCTGCTCTCCATTTGGGAGAGTCTCGTGGGTATTGCATGTGGCATTACAGCATCTTAACTGCCTATGCTCTGACCTTTGGCCCATCACCAAAATCTAGATTCACTTCACTGCTGGCTGCATGCTGCTTCCCTTCTATTGGCTCATCCCTGACACTGAAACACCTATTTAAGTTATGGGCCTTGCTGCTAAGTCTCTTAACTACCACTAATATGTAAAACATAGCCACCATCCAGCTCACGTTCTGCTCACAGTGTTCCATATATACATGGGGACTTGAAAGATGTATGTGAGCTTAAGCTTAATGCCCAACTACCTAACTGGTGACTGTTCATCTCTTATGTTGTTTCTCTGTATCAACATTTCTCAAATAGAACTAGTGACTCAGTCATGTTTCAATGAATTCTAATATGTGAACAAGGAACTTGTTTCTTATTTCTCGTTCACATTAATTATCAGCTTTTCTGGGAGCTAATGTTCAGAATTTCTAACAATTTTATTTTTAAAATGAACCCCTGTACTGAATCTATAACCCATCAAACAGAGTTTAAAACAACATAAATTTGTTGTCCCACAGTATTCTGGAGATCAGACACCTTAAAGTACTAACAGGACCAAGGCCATCAGAAGTCTCTGAAGAAACATCTTTGCCTATTCTAGGTTCTAGAGACTGGGATATTCCTTAGCTTCTTTGAATACACAATGTAAACTCTACTCATTAGATCCTCCATTTTTTGTATCATATAAGGGCAATTTATTTTGGATTTAGAAATATCCTAAGATGATACAAGGTGATCTTTCTATTTCAACATCATTAAATTAACCGCATTTGTAACTACATATTCCTTATTGACGACAGATCTGTCTAGGTACAGGATTCAGTGGTAGATTGTTTGCCTGCCGTGGATGAGGCCATGGGATTTATTCCTGGCATGGGAAGAAAAGGAAACATAGCCTCAATTTCTTTTTGTTCTATTTTTCATCGGTTAGTACACTGAATTTTGATTGCTTTCACTTCCTATTACCCACTTCCACCCTTCTACTCTCTTTCTAAAGCCATTTCACTTCTCAACCACACTCCTCATATTTTGATACTTTTTTCCTTTGCCCCACTGAGTTTGTATGTTTGCCTGAATTAACATGAGTGGGGTTTATTTACTCCAGCAAGGGCAATATATATGTGACAAACCACTGAAGAAAATAACACCCTCTTCCCCATTGCACATTAACTGCTCACAGTTCTTCAGTAATGAGTGGGCTTCATGAGCCCTGCTTTGTATGTAACTGTTGATGGACCCAGTCTTGTGCAAATCTTGTTCGGACAGAGACACTGTGAGTTCATGAGTGCAATGTCCTTGACATGTCCTGGTGATGCTATCTTTAGCAATTCTTCTCAACTATTAGCTTTTAATGTTCTTTCCATATCCTCCTCTGTGCTATGCCCTGAGCTTCACAAGAGGTGATATTATTATTACTATTTAGAGCAAATTACAAGCATGAGTATTTAGAAGGTGATTTACAACATGGTCATTCAAATCTTCTACATGTTAGGTGAAGAACCTACTATTCTGAAGGTCACCAGGGCAATTTACTTTAGGGAAATTAGGTAAATATGGAGAGGATACACACGTTGGTACTTAAGGCATGAAGATCTTTTTAATATCTAGGAGTATGGGCACTGATATCTAGGAGTATGGGCACTGGAAGTCCAGATAAACTTTCTGTCCACATCTTCTGGATTGTCCTGTGTGGCAGATTGAATCTTCCGAGGTGGCACCTAAAAAGGCATATAGGCCACCCTTCCCTTTAGCTTAAATATTCAAGGGCTTAATTGTTCTCATTCCTGACATGTGTTCGCCTATGCATTCTTCACATTAGAGTGTCCTTTGCCAGTTTAGCACATCCATCTCTGTTTGTCTACCCTCTGATCACGTGGAATCATTTGTTTTTCATATGTCTTACCTACTTCAAGTATTTATGTGCAGCTCTGGTCCCCCACCTACTGCATTGTTGCTATGGGCTGGGTGCATGAAGTTCTTTCACTAATCTTTCTCTCTAGGTCATATCCTATAATCCTTTTATCATTTTTGGAACCACTCCAATTTATCAATGTCTCCTCCTAAAACAAGCAGCCCAAATGCTACATGAAGTGCCATACACCTTGTTTTTAAGCAGAGCGATAATGGCTATTAACAAAGAAGTCAGGGGATTTTCAGAAACACACTCTGGAATTAATCACACGCATTAACTTAGCCTTCCTGGTGTGTTACATACTCTTTTGTGGCTTCAACAACTGCATTAATTTCTTCCAACTATCAAGAGGAAAGGATAAATCAGATAGTTTAAGGTGCATTAGTTATGGGTAAAAATTATTAGCAGTTTCCATTTACTTCACATGCGCCCGGGGCCAACACATATGTTATGCATGTATTTGTTAACTCATTCCATCCCATAGTCTTCAATTGTACAGCCAAGAAAACATGGAGTTTGAGAAAGTGGGAAACTTTGGAGAGCTAATAAAATGTTGAGTGGGCTTGAATGATGGATCAGTAATTAAGGCCCTTGTCATCAATCGGATAATTTGAATTTGTTCCCCAGAAACTACATGGTGGAAGGCAAGAATGGACTCCAAAAGTGCTTATCTCATACCTCCATGTGTTAACTGGCACATAGTGTGTGTGTTGTGTGTGTGTGTGTGCATTAAATTATAATGACAGGATTCAATGATAAGTTTCTCAGCAGCATCTATTGAATGTGGTAGTGTACCACAGAAAAATAGTGAATTGGTTTAACTCCTAATAAATACTATGAACATTATTTTATTTAAAAGATGCTTCATTAAACACTAAGTTTACTCAGCTATTTTATGTTTTGCTTGTATAGACTTGGCCTTTGAATTAAGAGTAACCTTTCTAGTGGGTCATTACATTAAAAGGTCATTTGCTCTGTAACCAAGCCCAAGGGTGCCATTCAAAGGGGGTAATTTCTTAGTGTCCATGATGAGGTCTTCTCACAGCTTTAACTATTTCTTTTCAAAATTATACATTTACACAGTAGGCTGTAGACATATTTTAAAATATGACCAATCAAGTCAATATATTTAACATCTTATCCATGACTGAATTAGGTTCTGTAAGCTTCATAAGGAAATGAAATTTCAGCTTACCACTGCAGTCATCACAATAAAGAAATCCCAGGCTCAGGAAAATATGGAAGGAAGAAGGGCAACAGATTTTATTTTGCAGAGAAAAGCTTTTGGCAGAGACAGAAGGTACAAGTTTGTTTATACAAAAATACCTGCAAGGTTTTAAAACTATATTTAAGAAGCCTCCATACACATCTATATCATATTTTCAGAGTTTAGATTCTAGCACTTGGTAGTTCTTTGTATATTTTGAAGATCAACACTCTGTCAGATGTAGAGTTGGTGAAGATATTTCCCAGCCTGTAGGCTGCCGTTTGTTCTTGTCGACTGTGTCCTTTGCCTTACAGAAGCTGCTCAGTTTCAGCAGGGCCCATTTATTAATTGTCAATCTCAGTGTCTGTGCTGCTGGTGTTATGTTCAGGAAGTATTCTCCTGTAACAATTCAATCAAGGGTACCTCCCACTTTCTCTGCTAAGAGGTTCAGTGTGGCTGGATTTATGTTGAGGTCTTTGATCCATTTGGACTTGAGTTTTATGCATGGTGATAGACATGGATCTATCTGCAGTACAATATTGTAGAGATATAGAGAGAGTGGGAAGCCTTGTCTTGTTCCTGATTTTAGAGGAATCAACTTAAGTGGGTTAATACTTAAGACAGAGCTAGCCAGTAAGAAACAAGTAACTGGCCAACAGCATTATATCAAATACAGAGTCTCTGTGTGTTATTTGGGGCTGGCGCCTCAGTGAGACCAGCGGAGGGGGGGGTGACCTTACTCCTCTAAGCTTTCCCCATTCAGCTTGATGTTGGCTGTTGGTTACTGTATATTGCTTTTATTATGTTTATGTATGTTCATGTTATCCCTGATCTCTCTAAGACATTTATCATGAAAGGGTGTTGAATTTTGTCAAAGGATTTTTCAGCATCTAGTGAGATAATCAAATGATTTTTCTTTTTAAGTTTGTTTATATGGTAGATTGCATTGATAGTTTTTACATTTTGAACCATCCCTGCATCCCTCAGATGAAGCCTATGTGGTCATGGTAGATGATTGTTCTGATGTGTTCTTGGATTTGATTTGTCAGTATTTTATTGATGTATTTTGGCATCAATGTTCTTTCTTACTTTTGTCTCTGTGTGGCTTGGGTACCAAAGTAATTGTAGCCTCTTAAAAAGAGTTTGGTAATGAACCGTCTGCTTCTATTGTGTGTAACAATTTGAGGATTTGAGGAGTATTGGTATTGTATGTTCTTTGAATTTCTGGTGGAATTCTGCACTGAAGCTCTGGGCTTTTTTTCGTTTGTTTGTTTGTTTTTGTTTTCGTTTGTTTTTTGTTTTTTTTTTTTTTTGTTTTTTTTTTTTTTGATTGGGAGGTTTTTGATGACTATTTCATTGGGGGTTATATGTCTATTTAAATTGCTTTTTGGTTCTTGATTTAATTTTGGTAAATGATAGCTAGAAATTTGTCTGTTTCCTTTGAATTTTTGCATTTTGTCGAAAACAGGTTTTCAAAGTATGACCTAAAAATTCCCAGGATTTCCTCAGTGACCATTGTTATGTCCCTCTTTTCATTTCTGATTTTGTTGATTTGCATGTGCTCTCTCTACGCTTTGGTAAGTTTGGATAAAATTTGTCTATCTTGTTGATTTTCTCAAAAACCAACTCTTTGTTACATTGATTTTTGTATTGTTTTCCTAGTTTTTACTTTATTGATTTCAGCCCTCAAATTGATTATTTCCTGGCATCTACTCCTCTGGGGTGAGTTTGTTTCTTATTGTTCTAGGGCTTTCAGTTGTACTATTAATTCTCTAATGTGACTATCCTCTGTTTTCTTCATATGGGCACTTAGGGCAATGAACTTTCCTTGTAGCACTACTTTCAAAGTGTCCCATAAGTTTGAGTATGTTATGTCTTCATTCTTGTTGAATTCTAGGAAATCTTTAATTTTTTTTCTTTATTCCTACTTGACCAGTTATGGTACAATTGTGCATTGTTCAGTTTCCATGAATTTATAGGGTTTCTGCAATTTGTGTTGCTATTGAATTCCAACTTTAAAGCATAGTGGTCTGATAAGATATAAGGGGCTATTGCAATATATTATTTTTAATTTGTTGAGGTTTGTTATGTTGTCAAGTATGCATCAATTTTAGAGAAGGTTCCATGTGGAGCTGAGAAGAAGGCACATTCTTTTGTGTTTGGATGGGATATTATATAGATGTCTGTTAAACCCAATTTGGACATCACCTCTGTTAGTTCTTTTGTTTCTTTGTTAAATTTCTGCCTGGTGGTCCTGTCTAGTGGTGAGAGTGGGGTGCTGAGGTCTCCCACTCCACTATGAGTGTGGGAGTTTTGAGTTTAGCAGTATTTTTTTCACAAATGTGGGCGCCTTTGTATTTGGGGCATAGATGTTCAGAATTAAGACATTGTATTGATGGATTCATCCTGTGATGAATATGAAATGATTTCATCTCTTTTGATTAATTTTGGTTTGAAGTCTAGCTTGTTAGATATTAGGATAGCTATACCTCTTTGCTTATGTTCATATGATTAGAAGATTTTTTTCCCAACCTTTTACCTTGAGGTAATGTCTGTCTTTGAAGATTAGATGTGTTTCTTGTATGCAGCAGAAGGATGGATTCTATCTTAGTATTCATTCTGTTAGCCTGTGTCTATGTATAGGTGATGTAAAATCGTTAATATTGAGGAAGAGTAAAGACCATTGATTGTGAGTATATTTGCTCCACTTTTCCTTTTGGCTTCTAATAAAGTGGGATCATCTATTGCCTATGTCTTTGTGAGTGAAGTTAACTCCCTTGGGTTGGAGTTTTCCTTCCAGAACTTTCTGTAGGGCTAGATTTGTCGATATGTATTGTGAAAATCTAGATTTATCATTGAATATCTTGTTTTCGTTATCTTTACCAATTGAGAGTTTAGCTGGGTATCCTGGACTGACATCTGGGTACTCTTAGTATTTGTAGAACATCTAACCAGGTCCTTCTGGCCTTCAGAGTTTCCATGGAGAATTCAGATGTAATTTTGATAGGTCTGACCTTTTTATGTTACCTGGCCTTTTTTTTTCACTGCTCATAATATTCTTGTATTCTTTCATTATTCTGTATGATAGGTTTTTTTTTCTTTTTTGATTATTATATGGTGAGGGAATTTTTTTTTGGTCCAGTCTATTTGGTATTTGGTATGCAACTTGTACTTTCATAGGCATGTCCTTCTTCAGAATGGGAAAGTTTTCTTCAGTCATTTTGTTGAATATATTTTCTGCACCTTTGAGATGGGCTTATTCTCCTTCTATGCCTATTTATTCTTAGGGTTAGTCTTTTCACAGTGTTCCTCATTTCCTGGATGTTTTGTGTTAAGAATTTGTTGGATTTAAGATTTTCTTTGGTTGATTAATCTTTTTCCCCTAGTTTATCTTCAGAATGTCTGTCTTTGATCTCTTGTATTCGGTTAGTTATGCTTGCATCTGTAGTTCCTGATTGTTTACCCAGTTCTTCTATATGTAGCACTCCCTCAGTTTGTGTTTTCTTTATTGTCTCTATTTCAGTTTTCATATTGTGAACTCTTTAAATTTTTTTCCTTTATGTGTTTGATTGTTTTTTCTTGGCTTTCCTTACTTTCTTTAAGAGATTTGTTCATTTCTTGCAATTTTTGCTTGGTCTTTCCTTTATTTCTTCCAATTTTTTTGTTTGTTTTTTTCTTCCATTTCTTTAAGGGATTTTCTCATATCATCTTTGATGACCTCTACCATTTTTTATGAAGTAATTTTTTAAGTCATTCTCTTCTGCTTCACCTACTTTGGTGTGTTCAGGTCTAGTTGATATAGAGTCCCTAGATTCTGGTGGTGTCATATTGGTCTTTCTATTGTTGGGTGTTTTCTTGTTTTGATGTCTTCTCATTATTTCTTCCAGTGAGTGCAGTTGGAGCCTCTCTCCCTCTCTTTCTCTATCTTGCTCTCCTGTGGGTAGAGGTGGGTCAGGAGTTTTATGTGTGTACTTCTGGATGATCTCAGCTCTCTTGGAGTTCTCTCCAGCTGAGGGCAGGTGATTGCACATATAGTCAGGTGACTGAGGCCTCATGGTGGTACTGAGTGGACAGACGGGTCCACCATGTTCAGAGCCAACCCAGGAAGTTCCAAGGAGGTGGAAGGATTATTAGATCTGCAAGCTGGCCCAATGCTTACCCCGATCAGTGGGCCCAGCAGGAACAAGAGTGATGGAAGACAGTGAAAAACAACTTTACTGTATTTTTAATTTTTTCTTCTGATGCCCTTTGGTCATGCTTTTCATTTGACCCTCTGGAGCTCTCAGTTTAGAATCACCATCTATCTTCCTACACTGTCCATTAGCTTCACAATTCCAACATACTAGGCCCTTCTCAGACTCACTCTCATGTGAAATAATTCATATGCAAAATAATTACTTCCCCATCCATAATGAAATTGTCATATTCTATTCTCAGGCAGGTAATGAATGAATGCAAAAGAGGCTGACTATGGGATTTTCAGTAAGAAATGTGGAAATAATCTATGCATTTCTGGATAAATTGTTTTTAATTCAGCACTGGTTAACTGAACCATTGCCAGTGGAGTGTTTGATTTTTAAAAGGGTGAAATAGAATTTGGTCTGCACCTGGGAGATATCACAAGGTGAAAAGATCCTGTGTTGCCCTTGACATAGACCATAAATGATAGCCAGAGTCATATTCCAAGATTTCAAACATTTGAAATCAAAAGGGGAATGTGCCCAAGGAAGCCAGGCTTTGGGGAGGACAAAGGAAGCCTTTCATCATTTTATCACAACAGCCACAATGTGATTGCAGGAGGGTTACTGTGCACCCTCTCTCCATTGCAGTCTACCCACCCCTTCCCATTTTTTAAAAAAAATAAAATCCAAGAGAAAAGCATTTTGGTTTAGCTGACAGTCATTGCCCATGCATCATGGGCTCTGTCTCTTCCTAAAGCCACAGTGAGGTGTTGTATAGCATGATATTTGCAGACTAAAGAAGGTGACATTTTCAAGATAAAGACAGCCAGCCCTGTGGTAGGATCAGCTGTCTCGCACTGGGTTCAGTAAGAAATTATTATTTTCTAGTTGTCCCATCATCTGTTTCTCTTCCTAAAAGGTTTTTCCTTTGGGGAAATATCTCCAGATGCACTAAAAATGCTATCTACCACACACATCCAAAACCTGGCAGGGAGCCTGAAGGGACAGAGGGAGGCTTTTCTATGGAACATAATATCATGCATTAGCAGCAAATCAGATCCTGGTCTCTGTGTATGCTGCCTGGATGGCTGCAAACCACCCTTTGAACCTCTGGTATAAAGACTGCCACTATAGGAAAGTCAGGACCATTCCAAAGCCTAGGATTCCAGAATGAATAAAAAAAGGAAAGGGGGTAACAAGTAACCCCAGCCTCCATCTTTCTGCTTTCTGACTGTGAATGAATGTCATCAGTTACCTATACTACTTCTATACCTTACCTGTATCCTCATGATAGACTGCACCCTCAAACTGAAATCCAAAATAAGCCCTTCCACTTTGTCAAGTATTCTGTCATAGAAATGATACAAACAAACAAACAAACAAAAATAGCTAACATAACTACCTTCACATTTGTCTCTTCTGGAACATGTATCCATACATGAGTATGTAATATACAATATATAAACATTTGTGTATATATTGAAATGTGCAAAGATACACTAAATTATCCCCTAACAAAACGTGACTCATTCATACCACAAGCTATGGAGATTGGGAGGTGCTTTTCCCATTGCACAGAGATAGTAAGTGATGAGAAATTCCTAAGTACAGATGTTTCAAAACTTATCCCTTTTGTTTCTTTCTCAATACATTGCTTCTACATCCTAATATATGAAATAAAATAAAAGCTTCAAGCAAAAACTAAACTCTACAGATAAGATTTAATCACAGGAGAACTTGTGTCTTGTTGGAGAACATTCAAAATCTCTTGAGAAGAGACAGTTCTGCTGGTTTCCCTTATCAACCCTCATCCTGTCCAGGAGGATCTGTTGAGATCCACAGTTCTTTTGCATCTGTCCTATAGTCAACATCTATGAAATAGAGTATCTAAAGTCTTATTCACTTTGTTTTATTGTCTCTGTGCAAGGCCCATGAGGCACCTTTGATTAATATTTTGTCTATGGCAATCACAAACCGAGTCTATAAAAATTCCCAACTCTGGAGGCATCTATGAAACATAGAAATCAAGACCTTTGAATAAGACAAATTCTATCAGACAGAAGGGCATTGTGGGGATTCTCATGTAATTGAAATTAATAGTATGAACAAAATGTCCATGGGACATGGGGGCATCAGAGAGCTTTAACTAGACAGTAATCATGTAATTGATATTTCACTCTGAGGGATTCATGGGGACATTGTGTGCATCAGTCATGTTTCAATCACACATTGCTTCCTGAGGACTTATTTTAAATCTGAGTATCTAAATCATGCATGTTGGTACACACACATGATTCTGGATACTCAGTGGAGTTCAGAATCAGCCAGGACAATGTGGTAAAACAGATAAATGAAGGAAAACATGAATATACAAAGACATAAATGTCACCCACTGTGTGGTAGAAACAAAGCACACAGATAGTGCTTCTGCTTTACATACATACAAAGAAGCATGTTTGGGAAAGATACTTAAAATTGGTTTTAATAACCACAGTATGTGTTGAAGGAAGCTAGGAATAGACATAAATGTGGTCAGATGTAGAAAACTGGTTCAATGACACACAGAGATTTGTAATAGCAGTCTTCTACTTTTATTTTTACTAGCATAATTTAAATAATGAGCACTTTTTTAAGAACTGCATTTTAAGGAAAATACTAATGATTAAGGTTGCCAGGGAAGCTTTTTATGTTACTGTGGAATGAAACAGCAATGAATCTTTCATTGAAAGAATAAGTCAGAATAAAATTGTTTCACAAGTTAACCCTATTGTTTCATCATTTTAGAATACTATGGTAAAATTTTGCATGTCCATTATCTCTTGCTGAAACACATTCCAAATGTGTCCTCCCATGTTACCTTTGGGGAGCTGGGATATCAGTAAAAGGTCTGTCTTACTTGGCCCCTAACAAGAATCCTGGTGAATTCTCTTCTGACTTCTGAATTTCTCACAGCAGTTGAAATTCGGGCAGAACAGAGTAGCAATCACAAAATAATAGTGATTCTCACTAATATCACAGGACACACAGAGGCCTGAGTGTACTGTCCAGGCTCTTCTTTTGATTACTCAGGGCTCTCTACTCACACAATAATGGGAGAGAGAAAGACACACACACACACACACACACACATACATACACACACACAGAGAGAGAGAGAGAGAGAGAGAGAGAGTTTTTTTAGAAGGGGCTTTATTACAGTGGCTTACAATATGTGGTCTAGCTTAGTCTCACAAAGGCTATCTTCTCGTAGAAAATCCAAGAATCTGACGATTGTTCAGTCTCCTAGGCTGGCTATCTCAGCTGAACTTCAGTCTACATTGGATTCTAATACCAGCAAAGGAAGGACTCACCAGAATAGAGGAAGTTGTCAGTCAGAGTGAGGGAAAGCAGACAAAAAAGCAAAAGCTCCTTCTTTTGTGTCTGTTTCTGTAGGTTGCCAACCAAAGGTATGACCCAGCTTTAGGGTATTTCTTCATACCTCAAATGATACATGTAAGAAAATTGCCCACAAGTATGCCAAGCTCCTTGGATTTTCATTGACTCCAGATACAGTTACATTGGCAACCAAGAGTAGCCTTCACAATTGTAGACATAGAATTCTCAAAAAAAAAAAAAAAAACTTGACTAGTGTATGGCCTGTTATTCACATCCATATAAACCAATACCGATCTCTACAGAGATTAAAAACTAATACCCACATAATCAATTATAGAGAATCTGTAGTCTGTAGTCTAAGCACTTATCAGAAATAAATTTCAATGCCTTCTTAAAATTTAAATCACGTAAGTTTTGGGGCTTTTTCTGGGAATTTCAGCCATGTAATGGGGAAGCTTCCAATGGGCCACAGAGCAAAACTAATAGTTAGGGATCTAGAAATAGTCTTAAAAAGTGCAAATTTAGAAACCTGTCTCTTTACATGTGTTCTGCAGTTAGCCCTTTTGTCTGATTTCTTTTAACTCCATTCTCTTAGGTGAGCTCAGAGATAACAAAGAAGTAGTGTAACACCTGGAATAAAGCAAGAAGATCAACACACTAATCTTCAAAGTCCAGCATCATGCTTCTCAGGTAATAGTCACTCTTTTGAGCAAGGTTAACCAATCCTGATCTCATATTTAGCCTGTCATGTGTAGAATCTTCTTCTGCACAGTTTTAGGGTTGACAGTCTCAAAAGGCATCTAAGGGATGAGGAGACAGAATTACAACAGGGTCCTTCATTAAAATGTTCCGCAGACAAACCCTTGAATTTTTTTCAAGCATTACCAGTCATTATTCTTGTATTTTAGAGATTTTACCACTAGGTCATTAAATGCTTTGAGCTCCATTTTCCGTCTCTATAAAAACAGTACGACACTGGACTAGTGGGCTGTTATAGTTATGCAGCATGAATAATGTAGTAAAAGCAATAATGATCTTATAATGGTCATATTTTATATGATAGTTACTTACCATGATGTAATTAATGCATTCCATCTCCATTATTTAGTATGGGCCTCCTGCCTTGTTTTGTGCAGACAGCTGTTTATTTGGGTACCCAGATGCTGCCAGCATCATGTCTGCCATAGCTGAAGACAGAAGAAAAGAAGGCATTCCCTATTATGTTCCTAAGGATTTCCCTTCATAATGAAAAAGCAGGTTTCTAAAGAATTATGGTTTAAAATAGGACCATCCATAGAGTCTTTAAGAATCATTCCAGTGTACAATGACTCATACAATTCATGGTCAACATGGTATAAAACAAGCCCACACTCATATCATTCATAGTGAACTAAGATCCCTGTATTACAAGAAGATACTTGAATTTGGAGAACAGCTTTCTCTGAGACTCAGAGATAGGAAAGGCAAAATGTTATTTCAGATGTGTGTGAGTCCATTACTTGTAATCATGAAAGGGCCTTGGTGAGAGGCCAGGAGAGAAGACATGGTTTGAGACTTAAGCCTGCTCATTAACATCATTTCTCCCTAATTCATTATCTTGACTTCATTAATACTGTGCTTTGAAAAATTCAAATGGAGCCAAGAATCACCTTTAAGAAAGACAGAAGCCCTAAGGAAGATGCTTAAAGTAGCAGTATGCCTGTTGGGAGCTGTGCCCTGACATTTATAGGGCTTCTGAGACCACCCTTTGTTTCCACCTATATAAGGGGTTCTGTATCTGACAGGAACTTCAGCACCCATACTGAGGAGTGATTCACCCTTCATTTGAAAACAGTGAACTGCCACATGGATAGACTCCAATCTACCCAACCCTTGCTTTCCTGATTACTCCCACACTTGTGGGTAATTGCTTGAGTAAGCTGACCTGCCAACAGAATGGGCCTGCTGAGATTATGGTGTAGAAAAAAATGGGTGTTTGCTTTTGAGCTTCCTTTATGTTTCCATTTTTGATTAAGCTCTGGCAATGGGTACCAGAAAGGATGCAGTTTCCTTGGCAGCAGATCTGTACAGCACTTGCTAATGAGGCCACCACAGTGAGTTTTCTTTCTGGGGAGATGAGTGGGAATGGGCAAGTCTTTCCCTCAAGTGAAACAGTTGCCCAAGCCTGTCTGCTTAGCTCTCCCATTTGAGGGATTTGTGGGGGCAATGCTGTTCTGCCAACAAGACCTTCACTGCTAAGTAAGTCTGTTGAAGGATGATCACAAAGCGGGAAGGAGAGGATCTGGAGATTTGTTGAGCTGGGTTTGTCAGGAACACATTGAAGAGTGGACCAGCTCAGTGGAGTAATTTACAGCCAAGAGGAATAGCCAAACAACATGATTGAAAATTGAAAGAAGTAGGATTTGGGAAGATACAATGGGTCAGATATGCCTCCAAATATTCAACAGTAATAACATACTCAGAAATAATAACTCACAAAATAAATATGATGGCCTTGTACAGTAATCCCTCTGTCTCTGTTTTCCTAGTGCAAGTCAATCTGACTGTCTATCTATCTATCTATCTATCTAGATACAGATATAGATATATAGACATATATGCCTCCACACACACTGGGCTACACCTGTTGACTTCTGTAAGGAGGTTTAGATGTTAATATGCTAGTCTCAACTGACAAATTGTATTAAAAACCACTATACTAGTAATACTCACTGCTTCTGTGGTATGTCTGGAAAGAATTAACTAAAAGGGGACAATTTACCCCAATGCAAGATGAAGGAAAAAGGAAGAAAGAAAAAGCTCCAGGTATCCTCTCTCTGATTCTTACCACTGTGACCTCCTCACAATGCAACAACATTCTGAAGCTATGCCTAAAATATATCCTTTATTCTTTAAGTAATTTTACTTGGGTATTTGCCTCGATTAACCGAAGTCTACTACAGGAGTTCAGCTGTTGGTCAACTTTATTGTCAAGCTGAAGGCTTTGCCAACTCCTCAAAATTTTCTTACTTAACCCAGAAGTCTCTGCCTGTGGAAGTTAGGAATCATGAAGAGGCTTTAGAGAAGGAATCATAGAGTAGGAATCATAACTTGGCTTTAGAGAACCACACTTCTTGAGGCACACAGACTGCCATGCCATCTGTTTATGTAAGAGAGATAGATGTGGTCATGAAGTGGATCAACACAGATATTTCCTCTAAAATTTTCATGCCCAGGGTGTAGTGTTCATAATATTTTTTTCATGTGTTTTTGAAAGGCTATATATTTAAAGAGATATTTAATATGACTGGGTCATATCCTTTTCCATTTAATGCCTATAGAATTATATGCTAGTCAAATGTTTCCATTGCTTGTCAGAACTGAAAGTTACAAATTTCATGAAAATTGCCTGATCCCACCAAAAAGCATGAATTCAGATAGAGATATCCAAAACAATCTGCCCAAAATTATAATCTTAATAAAAGATGAGATGACCTGAAAGTGCACTGCCTCAGTAGACAGCTAGCTTTTTCCTTGAATACTCCCATCCATTCTTCAGTGAATGGCCGCTGCAAGTCCTTAGGCTTCATTAGTAATAATGACTAATGATTAATTAAAATGTCAACTTCAAGATATAGAATTTCAGAGAATCAAGGATATCAGAAGTTGAGACTCACCCTCATGCATCTGGAAAATCTACTCAGATTTTGAGACTTGGGGTGCACTTAGAACTTCAAATTTGGATTAACTGCTAGTTGAATGAAAGCAGTCTGTCTTCCCTGTGGTTTAAGAACTACTTGACCATTCCTTGTTATCCAACCCAAGACAGAGCTGGTATAAAGGCAACTGGCTGAGAACTTAGACTGTGGAACACTCTGCTTCTGTCAACAAGGTATAGACTTACACCCTTGTCCTCCATTAGAAAATATCCAATCAAAAGTTTATAGCTCAAAGTTGGCATTTTTAATTACTCATTGAAATAGTCATACATTCAATCATTTAATAAACTAGTATTTACTCTGCATCTATGATCTAGTTTTCTAACATAGTTGCTAAAACATCATTAATGCCCTGAAGCTATTGGTTACAGAGTGAATAAGCCTAGTCATTTGTTTGAAAAAAAAATAAAACTAATCAGAAAAGAACTTTCTCTAAAGGTAAAGAACCTGCATTCAGATTTGAATCCGTCTTAGTGTTAGTGACCTCGAACAAGTTATCCAAATTCTTCAGGCTGTATTACCTCATTGATAATGATTTAGTAAACTGTATCTGCTGACCATGGTGATGGTAATGGTAGTGGTAATGATGATGATGAAGATGGTAACCTGACATTTTCTCCTCCTAGTGATGTTGTCCAACATTTATAGTAGAGTGCTATATATCAGAATATCACTGATGAGATCTGGAAATAGCCTTGAAACTTCCTGGGTCTCAAGTGCCTGCTGAGTTACAGTCAGCCTTTATGCCTAACCATAATGGAATTTACTTCTGCCAAGCTTCCTTTCTCAGCTTTCCGAGCACAGTGTGGGTGTCTGTGAAAATCCCTCTCTAAATGAGAGATCTCTACTTTGGACCTCTGACAACTGGTCTAGCACTTTCAAATTTTGTTTTAAAAAATTCCACAAAATTTCACACCTTGTATTTTAGGTAAAGTTGGAAGACTCATTGTGAATTCACTCAGTGTTAGTAAGTTTTGACCCTATGTCCTTAAATCCTCAAAGTGGCCTTTCGACAGGCCTGCTAAACTTGAAACCAGCTAGAGTTTTCTGAGAATAGGAACTCAACTGAATAATCACTTCCATCACAATAGCCTGTAAACCAGTATGGGAATAATTTCTTGACTGGTGACTGATATGGGAGAACCCAGTCCACTATGGGTAGTATCACCCCTCAGCACATGGTCTCATGTTTTATAAGAAAGGTTGACTAACCCATGGGCAGCAAGACAGTAAGCAGCATTCTTCTTCTGCACCAGTTCATGTTTCAAGTTTCCCTCCTTGCTTGAGTCACTGCTTTTATCTTCCATCTGATGATGGCTTGTAACCTATAAGTCAAAGAAAGCTTCTTCCACAGGTTGGCTTTTGTTATGGTATTTATCAGAGCCACAGAAAGCAAACTAGGAAAGACTGGTGGGATTATACTCACTTGGGTTCTTGGTACCTGTTTTCTTTTCCAAAGAAAAGCAAGCATATCCAGGTTTTATTTCAAATATTAAATAAGGCAATGTACATGAAAGTTCTTTCTACAAAACCTGTCCTGAAAGTCTTGGTAAATGATAGTTCTTAATAACTGCGGGTTGTCATAACCATGCTCAACACTCTTTCCCCCTCCCTGTACTCTCTATGCAGTTATACAAATGTGCCTCATCTGGAAGAATTGATTAGTAGCTGTATTCCTCATTTTCTACAGCTTCAAAGAGCACAGATGTCTCAGCACCACAGCCCTATTATATTGAGCATAATATATATATATGCCTTCAGTACCCTGTGTGATGATTTATCTTACCTTGTCTTTATTTTAATGTAAGACTCATTGAACCATAAGGATCTCCCCCTGCTCGAGGAAATGCTTTTCTATAAATTTAAATTTTTTTCTTAGAATGTATCAGGTATCAACATATTAATATTTTATATACTCCAACCATACCTTCAGGACAAGAGATTTGTTTACATAGCAAATGAGCTACTGGGAATACCTTTCAGGAGTTTTCATTCTTTGAATAATTCTAATGATGGCTGAGTTTGTGGGAAATCTTTTTTGAGGATTTGTATTATTTATGGGAAAAACAAGCCCTCCCAATCTGTTGAACACCCAGATCTATTCGAAACAAGCTCATAGTAAGAAGTCATGAAATGTTGGTGTAAAAAATATGGCTATCACATGGCCTTTGGCAATGAATGTAGATATTTTTATACTAATATGGCTTATCCAGACCATACTATTAGAACACCAGATTTATAGCAGAAAAAGGAAAGTAAGAAAAGCAAAATTTTCAGATTGTTAGGTCTTCTGAATAATAAATGTATTTGTGACATATGTTCTACAGGCATTGGGCCATAGAGTAATAAGAGAGCTGTGTATATACCCCATAAAATCTTTACCTATAGCATATACTCCATGAGATTAGGCCTGTATTACCTTGGCCCCTCCTATTACCATGACACTGACTCTTGCAAAAGTGTAATTGAGTATAAATAAGATGGTAGTTTGATGATTAATCAGAAGAAGCAATGGCATGATATTCTCTCAACTGTGTTAAGACTGAAAAATGTACTTACCCTACTCTTTTTATAAATCATTTATAGATGTATACTTTCTTTGTAAATGTGAGCATTTCCATTTCTGTTTGTCACCTTCTCTGATGGACCACATCCCATATTTCTGAAGGTCTTTATAACAACACTTCAATGTCTATACTTTCATTTAGACTAGGACCAATGCAAAGGGTCCTTACTGAGGCTCTTCTATGGTGAAGTATACTGAAGTATAGCAGTCTCAAGACATCAGCCATGCCATTATCTGAAAGTGCCACCTATGATCTCTTTTAGGTTTTTGGTTTTTACTTTTTTCCTTATTTTACATATTGATCCCAGTTCCCTCTCCCTTCCATCCTTCCATTCCCCCTGAACCCTCTCCCCATCTCAACTCTTCATCACATTCCCCACCCACTCCACAGGGAGGGTGAGGCTTTCAGGAGGGATCATCAAAGTCTGTCAAGTCATTTTGAGTAGGGCCTAGACCCTCCCTCCTGCCTCTAGGTTAAGGGAGAATCCTTCCATGGGGAATGTGCACTCAACGCCCTTTTGTGCATGAATAATACATTCTGGTTCCACTGTCAAAGGCCCCATAGACTGCCCAGGCCTACTAACTGAGAGCCAAGTTGAAGGGGTCTTCGTGGCTCCAATGCTAGCTTCCCAGCTATCATTCTAGGGTCCATGTGCTCCCCCCTTGTTCAGGTCAGATGTCTGTTTGTTTCTGTAGCCTGGACTTGACCCCTTTGCTTGTCACTCCTCCCTCTCTGCAACTGGATTCCAGGAGTTCAGCTCAGTGTTTAACTGTGGGTGTCTGCTTCTATTTCCATCAGCTCCCAATGTGCTCAGGAGATCTTGTCCCTTTCCTTTTCTGTGGAACACCTTATGTGACTCTCTTATGGTCTCCCTTGTATCTGAGTTACTCTGGCAGTGTGAATTGTAGGATGGTGATCCTTTGCTCTGTGTCAAAACTTCATATATGAGGGAGAACATACCATGTTTCTCTTTTTTGTGGCTGGTTACCTCACCCAGCATGGTTTCTTCAAGTTCCATCTGGTCTCTTTTCGAAGCCTCTATTAATCCCTGGGACTCACTGGCTGCTCCTTGCATGCTAAAGTCACTTCTTCCAAAAATGAAGCAGCAGAGATCAAACTTCCTACCTGAGTTGTGTTCATGAGAACTAATGTCATTATTCCCATTTTTTTGCACTGAGACTTGTTCCCTCTTCTGACAAGGATCACCAGTAGTGTCTTACATAACTCATCATAAGAATTTGTAATTTTTTGACTTACATGATTTTCCATTAACAGGTGATTTTAATCATGACTCTATCTTGAACACTAGATAGGGATTTTCTTTAATAAGATCAATACTGAGACAGATATTTTTACATAAAATATTTCAAAAGCATCTTCAAATAAATAAAAAATAATAAATAAGAACTACATTTAAAAAAGTCCTAGAACTCACCCATTTTATCTTTCTGCTTTCAAACACTAACTCACAGTGATTTTTTTTGCAATTGTAAACTCATAGAAACTGCAAAAGTTCTTATTATTATGAGGCATTTTCAATTTCTTATGTCAAGAACACTATTTCCACTGAGATTTGCTCTTCTGTTTAGCCTTGTTCTTTTCTAGTACATTCTATTCTCTAAGTAATATAAAGGATCCAGACTAGGAATATCACTTCCAATCTACTAATGGCTCATGACCTGAAGCTGAAATATTGCCTCAAACATCCACACTTATGATGGGTATAGATGTATGTGTCTATAATCCCAGCCCTTGGGATGTGGAGAAAGAACATCTGTATTATAAGAATACATAGGCATTTGGAGACTGCATTGAGCTACATGAACCCAGTCTTAAAACATTGAGGAAAAAATTCTCACTCACAACACACAGTACCTATAAATATATACAATTTTGTTTTAGAAATTTGCAAAAACCTCACATGTGAATTGAAATTCAGAAATATTATATTGAGTCATGAAACATACAAGTCAGAGAAGCTATGCATATGCGTGTGCTCAGTAAGAATGCAGGTCAATATAGAGTACAGAAGTGAACTAGAAGTAAGAAAGACCTCAGTGGTAGCTCTTAGATGGGAACTATAAGTATCAGGAGAGATACATGCCCTTAATGAGGAACTTTTCTTAAAGACTTGCCTTCCAATAATAAAACCACTTTTAGGACTATTTTGAGAAAATAAACATTTATTACTAACATTAAAAAAAGAAGTAATTAGTCTTAAAACATACCTTATTGCATAGAAGGATTCCATGCAGTATCCCTTTCTGTCCATAACCCCAGCAACTACTCTCCCAACAGGAGGACATGTGCCTGTTGACAAAAACAAGGCTGGTCCATTGTTGGAGAGGTTACAAGGAATCCATCCTTCATCTCTCTGTCAACCTTGGGATCATCTCAACTCCTCCCACCCTCTCCTCTTTTAAACAGGGTTCCCTTTCACTTGCTCTCATTTCAGACACACCACAAGGATCTTTTCTTGCCAACCACAGTTTTGTGAAATGTTTTGTTTTGATTCTTTTCCCCCTTGTAGTCCAGTCTTTTCTTCAGCCTGTAGTATTTCCTTACATACTCCTATCATACTTTGTACCCAGGAATTCCATGATTTCCACCTACTCTTAGATTTTAACTAAAGATGATAATGGCCTATCCAACTATTGATAAAGAGGCTAAAGAGAAAAGGTGGGACAGAGATAGTCTAAGATGCCTTTGTGTTATTTTGGGCTTCCATGAACCTATGGCCCACTTAACCATACTTAGCTATGAAAATTGACTATTGACAAAATTTCTATCTAAATATTCCCATGCAATAAGAGCTGTTTATTAAGGCATTCTGGAGAACTTTGACTGTGTCTGCAATTTGGAAGGGAGAGGATGACTAAAGCAGGTGTCACAAAAAAGAAAAGTTTCACTTCCATTCAAGTTTCAGATTGCTTAAAGTCCCAATACACACAGGATATAATACATTTTAACACCAACTACCTTCCAAAAAATCAGCATGTGGATGTTGATAATCAATATTTTAAGTTGATATAATATAGAGACCAAAGTATTAGGAGACCCAAAATCACATTGACAAAGGTAAGGTAATTAGGATAGGCATTATCCAACTGCAAGACTTCAATAGCTCTAATAATTATACAGTGTGATGAAGGAATAGACTCATATAGGTAAGGTCACCTGAATTCTCAAGAAGAGTCCAAGGTGATTTTAAGTGAAAGGGGTGGTCTTGAATAGATGATGCTTAGAACAACTGTATAAAAAATGAGGATACCTATTCCACAGCTTCCAGAAGATCCAACACAAAAGGGATCAGAGTGCAACATGAATAATTCAAAGTTATGGAATCATGACACAATAAGGGTAAAAACTGCAAATGTGTGCCACATCTTTGAAGACTGTTTTCATCTTTTAGTTTAATGTGTTTTCTGTGCGCTATTGTAATTTCTTCCTTACAACATGAGTTATTCAGAGGTGTGCTAATTTTTTTTGAATAAGTTCTCAGGATAGTTTTTGTGTATTATTCTTCATTTATTTTTGAACAAGGGTTTCAGGCTAGCTTTTGTTTATTATAATTCTAATTATGCTCAAATACATGCTCTGTGAGAGTTCAGACATTTAAAATGTGCCTTGAATCACTTAGCCACTCACTATGTCTTCTAGTTCATGAAAGGTTTTGTGAATCCTTGAGAATAATGGATATTCAGCTAACAGTGATAATTGGGTGACAGTGGGTCAAGCTTCCATTAAGTCAAGTTTGCCAACCATGTTCAAAGCTTCTACATCCTGACCCCTTTATGTGTGTTTTCTTTTTTCTTACAACCACATATTGAAAGAAATTTTTGCATCAACCTCACAATTGTGGACATGCGTACTTATCTTTCAATATCTACTAATTACTTGACTATGTTTTATTCACCCTTGTCCTCATACATAATTTAAAATTGTGACATTGGCCTTGTTAATTAAATGATACCATTATTATAAGATATATTTACCTTCACTAGATTATTGTTCTGGTGGGCTTTTTATTGCCTCAGATTTTCTTTGGACAAATTTATTGAATATAACAAAATTATGTATTCGATTTTTTATATATGTAGTAGTCATCTGACATGCATAGAACATTGGCTTCAGGAACACTTTATAATCACTAACTCTTGAAATCCAGGCCCCTATACACTTTTATCACCTCTAGACTATTTATAAAAGGAAATGAAATTAAATGCTACATAAGTAGTTGCTATGCTCTGTTTTTAATAGATGAACACGGGATAAACAAGTTTGCACATATACATCACAAATAGTTTTCTTCATAATTTTTAAAAATACATATTGTAATATTAATTATGTGTATGTGTGTGTCTTTGTGCATGTGTGCACTTGAGTACAGGTGGTCATGCAGTCTAGAATGTACTGTATCCTTTGAAGCTGGAGTTACAAAAAACTGTAAACTAATAAATGTGAGTACTAGGAACTTAACCTGGACCAGCCCATATTTTATTTTTTAAAAGTATTTCAAATCATTATACCTTAAGATGTGTAGTATCATTATATTGTTATTTTAATATTCTTACAAATTTAATTATTTTAAATGAAATTGCTTTTAACAACATATTAATCAACAGTGCAATTTAATATGTTTGCTAATACAATAGGTTGGTGACTGCCATCTTATCCTATAATCTTAATTTTCTTTGATCTTTTCTCTTTATTCAATAAATATTCTTTTATGCTCCACTTTTCAATATATCTATTTGGAAAAATCTTATTTTTAATCCCTATTTTTTATATTTTTATTATCACTCTAAAATCAAAGCCAGTATTCTGAAATTTATCAACGCCTGAATTTATTAGTAACTTTTTTTGACAATTACTATTGCCAGTCTCCCTACTAGTTTTTTCTCTTTGGGGAAAAAGTAGGATCTTAACTTTTGATTTAAAACTCACTGTACTTCTATTACAATTTTTCAGATCTTTCTTTTATCTATTAAGTTTTATTATGTTGCTATAACTGCAATGGATAATGATTTATTATTTTCTGATTGTATTTGGTGTTAAGGTATTTCATGGTATCTGGAAAATTATGGCCAGAATATCAATATATTTTCACATACTGATTCATCTATATTATATTTTTCCTGAATCCCACTTCAAAAAATCATATAATCTGCAAGTAGAAACTATAATATTCATGGTTTTTACTGGTTTAACAATTTGAAAGAGTCAACCCAGTTAACTAATATACATGTAATATTTTTAATTTTGGACCTGGAATTTTTGAGTTAAGGTTACTGAGCTGGGCCAGACATAGGCTGGTTCTTACATGTAAGTGCAGTTTTATTCTTACTACTATGTCTTGTGGTTATATAATGCCTACTCCTTTCAAAGCTTTCTTGTTATCAGAAATAACAAACTGTTCCAAACTGCTCTACCCTAAACAACTTATCCTATATCAAAGAGCTGTAATTAACTCATTTATCCACTAAGTTTCTTTTTGAGGGGAGAGGGGATTCAAGACAGGGTATCTCCATATTGTTCTAGCGTCTGCCCTGGTACTTGTTCTTTAGACCAGGCTGGCCTTGAACTAACACAGATCCAACTGCTTCTGCCTTCCTAGTGCTGGGACTAAAGGTGTGCACCACCAACACCTGGCCCCACTAAGTTTTTATTTCTTTCATATGAAAAAACTCTTTGAAGACTGCAAATAAATTCCACAAATGCTGCTATTGAACCATAAAGTACCTCTTAAAATAATTTAGTATTTCTCCTTTTCTTGTGTACGTGTTCTTTTCCCACTGTAATGTCTTTGAAATAGTTTTCATTTTCTTAAGCTTCAAGTCCAGTAGGTTCCCAAGAAAGGGTCAACACAAAGTGCCTATATTTGTGAGTTTTATTTCATGGCAACAGTTTATACATGCCCTTATAGCTGAATTTCCCTTCTAGCTGAATATAAATTTTAATTTACTTTCCTAAGCATTTAATTGTGCTATTACAATTTGTCATCAACATCACCATCAAGAGAAATTGAGGTTTAGTTTTGTTTTCTTTATAATGTATATATTAATTTATTATCAGTGAGTGAAACCATTATAAACAACAAGTTCCTAACTCCTGTGTGATCATCAGTCATTTTTGCCTAGCTGCTCAGAGGGTTGCTTTTTCTTTAGAGATCAGAATGATGAATTGTCTGTTTTTCTGGAACAGCATGGTTAAATGCAGTTTCTAAATTTCAGGTGTTTCTTTTCAATTTGAGGGGGTTGGGTTTCAAGACAGGGTTCTCTTTATAACAACCCTAGCTTCCCTGGAATTTACTCTGTAGACCAGGATGCCCAAGAAGTCATAGAAATCTGCCTGCTTCTGCCGCCCAAGTGCTAGGATTAAAGGCATGCTCTACCACCATCAGTATTTTTCCTCTTATCTTGGTTTAATTCTCTTTTATATAGTTTTTTTTATAAATTGGAATTATACAAAACACGCAAAAATACATGGAATTAAATTTTGTTGACAAACCAGTACTGGGCATATGTGGTGGTTGATATACCCTGTGTCACTTCATTGGAGAAAATGGTATAGTGTGTGTGTGTGTGTGTGTGTGTGTGTGTGTGTGTGTGTATGTATGAAGGGGGTTTCTGAGAGAAAAACAACAAGAAATTTAGTGAACATGAATACGGGGACCTAAGAGGATTTGTAGGTGGGGAAATATGAATAAATATATTTCATGAAAAAAATTTAGATTCAATAAAAGCAAAAATACTTGAAATATATTTCAAATTTTTTATTGCCTTTTTGTCTCTTCATTTATTGCATTAATTTTACTTTTATTTATTTATATTTGCATGTTTCTAAAAGCATCAATTGTCATATTTTCTTACTTCTACATTTACTCTGGATAAGTCAATTCTAATAATAATTCCTTTTATTTTGAATTTTGATTCCTTTAAAAAATTGAGATTCCTAATTCTGATTTCTATTTATACCTTTTACCCATACCCTTTTACTTATCTTAACAAAGCACATTTTGAATTACTGACTGCATCTTCTGCTATATTTTTTTACATTCATTGGACATATGGTAGTCTACTCTTAGGTCTTTCTTTTTTTTCCTTTCTTTCTTTCTTTCTTTCCTTCCTTCTTTCTGTCTGTCTGTCTTCCTTTCTAGTAACTTCATATAAGATGTTTCCCTTCATGGTTTTTATGGCAAAATTATATGTAACATCGAATTTCCATAATTTGCTAGTGAAAATTTGACACTAAGAGCTTTCTAACGGTACATTATGTGAAGTTTCTCTATTTTTCCATTCCTTTGTTGCATGTTGTTTGATACATTCTCTATTTGTATATGACAGAATATAGAAGTAAAACTCTCTGCGGAACAAAGGAGCCAAATGGAAAAAAGGTGAAGCAAAATAGTGAAAGCAGAAGTGTATGAATTGGGAGTTTGCTAAGCATATAATGCTCAACTGCATGAATTTAAAAAAACAAAAAAACAAAACGTATCTAAGGTAACCAACTTCTAATGATAAAAGGCTTATTTATGATCATGTTTTGGCAGGTTATGGTCTGTGACTGATAGGGCTTGAAACTGTGGTTGGCTAACACATGATGGCCAGTATCACATATAAAAGGAACACTGATTATCTCATGGCAAGTGAACAAGAGTGGTTGAATCTAACTGTCTTTAAAAACACACCCAATATCCAAAGATACCTCAATAGGCATTCCAAAGCATGAAACTCTGGGACCAGCACCTTTACACAGATCTTTACAGAACATGTAAGATAAAAAATATAGAATGCATTGTTATTTCTGATGACAAGGACTATAACCAAAGGAAAGAGTGTGTTACAACCACAAGAGATACTAGTTAGAGGATAAAGCTTCAGTTAGACTAAAGAATTTATGACTCTATACACAGATTCCCAGTGTTCATCAGTTAGAAGGCCTGAAATCATGAAGACATTTTATTTGTATATAACTTGTTTTAATATCTCTAATACAAAAATTCCAGCAGGACTTCATAAAACATTTCAAGATGACTAAGTATATGTGGAATTAAAGGAAAATATTTCCATAGCTTGTCACTTGAAGAAAGAAAGAGGATGTGATCTTGGCATCACAAGGCTACAGAAGGCATTGTTAGAATAAGATGTTCAAGGGTCTTAAGAATAGAGTCCTAGGGCAGTCACAAAGCTACCCATATGAAGTAGCATCATCTGATTGTTATTTTTAGAAGGAATGCCTTCAAGAACAATTGGCACAGCCATTTTATTCAAGTTATTCTTAGTGACACTGACTGTAATGATGTTTTAAATTTTTGACAGATGGTTGAGGGAGAGATTAATTACAATAATTAAAAACAAAAAAATTAGAAAAAAAAATACACACAATTGTTTACTGAAGTATGAGAAACTGCACCCAGGAATTGCAGTACATCATGTGTTTCTTCATGCACACTATGAGCAAGTGTTAGTAAGCTGGTGCTGTGAATGCCAAATCTATGTCACAAAGGAGCCAGTAGTAAGGCCTCTTAAAAATCAGGACACAGAAAAGGAGATAGGATGGGGGTAGGGGGGGCAAGCAGGGGAGGATGAGAGGGAGAGGGGACTGGGATTGATAAGTAAAACAGGATTATTTCTAATTTAAATTAAAAAAAAACTAAAAAAAATCACGATACAGACGTACAAACTTGTTTGGAAACTTTACTAAACAACTAGAGAAATAACTAACAAAACAGAATTTAGGTGGGGAAAGATGAGTGGCAAACTGCAGCTTACTGTGTGTGTGCTTGTGTGTGTGTGTGTGTGTGTGTGTGTGTGTGTGCGCGCGCGCACGCACACACACACACACTGTACAATGTTCAGCACTTGAACTTCGGTAATTTACCTGTAGTACTAACTATAAAACTGTAGCAAAACATAGAGTGATTGGTGTACAATGCTTGAAATCCACAAAATATAACCCAGTTTGAAAACTGAAACACCTTGGTTTAATAGTGATACCCTCCAGGTATTTCTTACCTGGACATCTTTCCTATTCTTATTCTCATCAGGTATTGTATTAATTGGTAGGGCCATCTATTCAATGGCTTAGACAAAGCTCACATACTGGCCTGTAGGACATTTAACCATTACATATGGGTTTACTGATTCTACAATCATTTATAAGTCTTCTGTTGAGAACCATTACCTGTAGAAGAAGCTGGTCTTTGTATACAGTCAGGATGAATAGGTCAGAATACCCTGTAGCACCTTTAGTTTCCACATCCAAATCAGTTTGTGCAGTTCTCCTTTCTTCTACTCTCCATTATTTCAATTAGTTTCACGAATGGTATTAAAAACTCTTACTTTCTACTTAATAACTTTAGTTAAGTCCTGGAAAATGGTAGATTGTTTGCTCATTATGAAAAAACTATAATCCTACGCAGAATTTCTTTCACATTCTTAAATGCTGCCATATATTGGGATACAATGAATCAGGAGAAGGAAACAGAAGAGCTAATTATTTACAAGGAGTAAAGGAGGAATGGGTTGCAATCTTAGAGAAGCAACTGTCTTGATGACTCAAAAGAAACCAACCAACCCTGCCTTCTTCCCTGGAAGTGAGCCTCAATAAATTCTCCCACAAACATTTTCTTTAGAAAATTTATCTTGAGTAACATAAACAAGTGTGGCAGTTTAGGCAAGAACCTTTATACCAAGATGAAACAAACTTGTGCCTGAAAGGTTCCAGGGAACAGAACTGTTCAGAGGAAGCAGCATGCCTCTGTTTATCAGTTGATTTTCTACATTACAATATTCACTCTTGCATCTGCACTATTTTCTTCAACATTACTTATATGCCCGATGACTGTTTCTGCCTTCCACAAAAATGTTCCTCAATCTTCCTTCTAATTTGGTTATTTGTGATGAGCCCTTCTGCCCTAGAGACTCACATTCACCATCTGCCCCCCACATCAGACCTGGAGAATTTAGTATATTGAGTGGAATTTAGTATTGAGTTGAGAAGATGAAGGAATGGATGATGCTAAGGACTATGCTCAATTTTGTTTGGGGGTCACCTCAGTATGAGGAGGAATGGGATCACTTGAAACTTGGAAGCCACATAAACACAACACCGGATTGTATGTGAGTTTCTTCCCACTTGCTGCGTTATCCGGTTTGTCTGGCACGGTTCTGAATCCTGTCTTAAAAGCAGCATTGCCGTATTCTCTAGAAAGCCTAAACTTAAGTGACAGGACATAAATAGCTGGAGAGAAAAATCTAGTTCAATATAGGCCACAGAAAATCCAACCCCCTACAAATCCCCACTCTCAAATCTTCCGACACTTGACTAGGTAAAAGCATTACATCACCAGTAGCTTCTCCCATTGGCTGATGGAAACTCAAAAGACCAGAAACCTGCTCCTGAACTAACTCTTCCTTGTCCTTGTAAAGCATCAGAAATCCGGGTACCATAGACTAGCACAAAGGCCCTAGGCAATGACACTTTCAGAGCAACATGCCCTACTGGGTCACTGCTTAGGCTTACATGCTGGTTGGAGCTTGTCAGTGGTAGGATGCAGTGAGTCCTGGCGAGTACAAGCATGCTCCCTCTGAGCAAGTGGGAAGATGCTGGCTTGACTGGGAGTTGACAGAGATCTCCAATGAACTAAGTACGTTTGCTTTCTTCTCCCACTAGTGTTACTGCAAAGATTCTCATTGTAATAAGTTTTGACAAGAGCTGGCAAGGGGAGCAGGTGCCAATGAATCCAACTAGTTGGAGGCATTAGAGACACTGTAGGCACCAGAGGATAGAGGAGTTGCCATGGGAACCAAGTGAAAGGTGTTTGGTAGTGGCTGGTTAGGAGGCTTGTTTGCTTGTTTAAGACTGAGCAGAGCAGCAGGCACGTCTTGCTCTGTTTTTCCGCTTCAGCCTGAATGGGTAAATCCCTACTCTCCTCCCCCCACCAAAAAAACCAGCCTTAAATAGGATTTCAAGAATTTAATTTCTTTGCTAACATGAATAATGCTTAAATAAGTGGCACACAAAAATCCCTTGGGAGTGAGGGGGGTATTTTTGGCAAATCAGGACAGTTCTAATTACAGAACTCTTCGTTTTGGAGGGAACAGTGTGTTGGCCTGGATAAAAATAGAATCTCTCTTTGCAAGGAAATTTGAAAACAGCACTTTGAACTTCAAACTCCCCAACTCTGCCTGCATAAGCGTCTTTTCATTGTATATTCCTTGACATTCATATGTCTGGGTTTTCGAGATCTTTTACCCTGAGAATGACCTTAAATCTCAGAAATGTTGAAAGAAGAAGAAAGGGTACCTGCAGGTCTTTATAAGGTATTATTTTCAATTATTTTACTTTTAATTAAAATATAATTATATTTTTTTCTTCCATTTCTTCCCTCCAACGGTTTCTTTCCAAATTCATAGCCTCTTTGTCATTAGTGTGTGTGTGTGTGTGTGTGTGTGTGTGTGTGTGTGTGTGTAAAATGAATAAATATATAAATGCCACTTGTTGAGTCTTTTCAGTGCTACTTGTCTATATTTTTTGAGGACTTGCCATTTGGCATTTTATAAACAATGAGGGGTCTCACTGAACTAAGGTCACTTTCAGATTTCAAAATTTAGAGCGTCATAAGAGTTCAAATTGAAGCATTATACCTGTGGCAGGTGCTGTCTCTATGGTGTGAAAATGTGGGGACTTGACCATAGCTCTTCTGCATGTGCTCCTTCCTCTTGTTACTTGGACACCTAGAAGGATATGTAAGATGTAAGTGTGACCCATGCTTTATTTCTCAAACTCTTATGAGGTACAAGATACCAAAAACCTTATTGTGAGAAACCCAAAGACCGAGATCATGAGGACTTCATTGCTTTCAAAAGAGCAGAGAAAACATTGTGAACCAACAAGTCATAGAGTTCCCACCACATCATTGGTGGTCCCTGTGAAAATGGCTGTCTTAGCTCTTGGAGTAAAATATAACTAGTAAAGTAAATGCAAGTCTTATTTTTCTCTTTGAATTTCCCTGAATTATATACACAGAAATTCATTGGCAAAGAAAGAAAGAATCCTTTTAAGGAAGACAGATCACTAAATACAGGCTTCAGTCATGTTAAAACTCCCCCATTCATGCACAAAATATTCTTCTGCAAGTGTCTAAAAGTAGAGTTGGAATACTTCAATCATCTCATATTGAAATTATTTTGTTCTTTGTAAGATTTTAAATTAACTTTATCATATGTGGCAATAAAATTACATTTTGAATAATTCATCTTGGGTACATTAATGAAGACACCATGAGATCCACAGGAAGACTGTGTAGCAGTCCAGGACTTTATGGTGTTGTACCTCTGGATTCATGTTTGTCTGGACACTAATGACTACTGATTTTTTTATATCACAAAAAGTTACATGAACAGAATTGTGAATTTTGTCACTCTTTGATACATTTTCACTTGCTGGGAGTTTGGAACTTTATGAGGCCTTTTTTTGTGTTCCCTGAGTAATTATTCAAGGTTAGTATTGCTCATTGCTACTCTGTTCAACTTTATGAAACATTGCTGAAAACTAGTTTTAGTTTCTCTTCATGAGATTGGGTTAAAATATCCAGACAAAGGTAACATTAGAAATAAGGGGCTTACTACAAAGTTTCAAGTTATAGTGCATTGTCATATCACATCAGTAATCAGGAACAGAAAGCAGAGAATGTGTGTGCAGGGCTCAACACTGCTCTCTACTTCAGTGGACCAGCTTCTATACACATGGGAGATATAGCCTTCCTCATCACCTAATATTATCAAGACAGTCTTTCACAGACCTATCCAGAGGTCACTTCCAGGCAATTCTAGGTTGAGTCAAATGACAACACCAATAACCATGACATTAAAAAAAAAAATAAACCTTGAATTTCCAATAACAGTGAAAAATGCACTTGTAAGGAATAGAATTTTTAATGCTATTATGTGGAACATTTTTACAAATCTAACTAGATAAATGTTTTTCTATATAATTTTCATGTTTACACATAAGAATGGTGTTTATCAACTCAATAAAATAAGAGATTAACAGTTATACCAGAAAATAAAGAATATGTTTAATCTTTATTTAAATGTTTGGGGTTGTTTACTCCTGTAGTTTATCACATTATATTTTTGTACTGTAGTTTTTAATTAAAACAGGAGGAAAGAAAACTGAAGCTACAAGTGGGTGGAGATTATGGTACCTACTACATGATTGATAAGTGAGGAGAGAGTACCATACTTTTTCCATTGTTACAAGCAAAGGAAGAATATCATTCCATCTCCATGATATGGGGATTGGAAGACACCTTTTCCACTCCATGGTTTACTTTTTCCCATTCTTACATTACATTGATATCTGTAATTATATTGTTTTATTATTTTAGGTTTTCTAATGAAACAATTAAAATTTGTTCACGGTTTTCACTCTAGTCAGACCAGATTTGCTGATATTAATGGTATTTAGTAAACTTATAACTATGTTGGGTTCAGGTCTGCTTTTGTTACTCATTTTTAGTTTCCAGACTCACTTTTTATTATTGTTCTACATTATTTGCATACTGTTAGAATGCTGTTTGCATGTATTTCATTTTGATTTCATCTCTGCAATTTTAGATTGTTCTTCTTTAATAAAATTTATAATTAACTGTGATCTTTGTAAAAACGAATTTTTATTTATATTATATCCTGACTGTCATTTCTCCTCTCTGCTCTCTTCCAAATCTTTACCCCCACCCCATCTCTACCCCAAATCCACTCTTCTTCAGTTTCTATTCAAAAATGAACATGCCTAGGGACACCAAACAGGGCACAATACATTGCAATAACTGACTCTAGAGAAATGTCCAGAGATCTAAAAGACTGACCCCCAACTAACAATTTGAGTAACAATGAAAAGGCTACCATAAATGCCCTTCCCTGATAATGAGATAGATGACTAATTTATCCACCATCATAGAGCCTTCATCTAGTAGCTGAGGGAAACAGAAGCAGACACCCACAACTAAACACTGAGCTGAACTGGAATCCAAATGCAGAGAGGGAGGACAAGAAAAGTTTACAGAAACCCACAGAGGCAGCTGACCTGAACAAGAAAGAGCTAATGGGCCCCCAAACTGATAGCTGGGAATCCAGCATTGGACTGACTCAGTCCCTCTGAACATAGGTCTCAGTTAGAAGGCCAGGGCAGTCTAAGGGACCTCTGATAGAGGAATGAGTATGTTTCCCTGGTGCACAAAAAAGACTTTGGGAGCATGTTCCCCAAGGAGGGATACTCCCTTAACCTAGAAGCAGGAGGAAGGGCCTAGTCCCTACTCCAAATGACCTGACAGATTTAGATGAACCCTCCAGGAAGGCATCACACTCCCTGCGGAATGAGGGGGGATGGGATGGGAGTGTGGTTGGGGGGGAAGGGTGGAAGAGAGGGAGGGAGTTATGGAGAGGGAACTGGGATTGATATGTAAAATAAGAAAAATAAATAAAAATAAAAGCAAGTTGCAATAATACTCTGCATATACCCTCATATGAAGGCGGAGAAATAACCAAGTAAGAGGAAAAAGAGTCTAAACGCAAGGAAAAGAGTCAAAGACTGACCCTGTTCTCACTAGGAAAAGAGTCAAAGACTGACCCTGTTCTCACTGTTAGGATTCCCTCAAGAACACTTAGTCATACAACTATAACATATAGGCAGAGGACCTAAGCCAAACCCGTACAGGCTCCCTGATTTCACTCCAGTCTATTTGAGTCCCTATGAGCCATGGGTAGTTAATTTTATGGCTTTTCTTGTTTTGTACTTGACACATCTTGCTCCTTCAACACATCCTCCCCTTTTCTGAGTTCTGCCTAATGTTTGCTGTGGATTTTTGCATCTGCTCCTATGAGTTGCTGGATGAAGCTTCTCTGATGACAATTATGCTAGGCTTTGGTCTATAAGGATAGCAGAACATCAAGAACTTCATTAAGAATCATTTTGTTGTCTTTTATTGATTAATTAAATAATTAATCTTGCAAGTCATGTTTGGTTCTGTCCTAGGTCTCTGGAGAGGATAAAACCAGTGTCTGGTTCTTGGTCCTCTAGGCAGTGACAGGTGAGGACTCCCTGTCATGGCATGGGTCTCAAATTGAAGCAGTCATTAGTTGTCCTTTCTCACAAAATCTGCACCACGTTAACCCAAGCACATTTTTCTGGCAGGAAAAATTGTGAGTCAAAGGTTTTGTGGCTGGGTGTCTCTCCGTATCCCTCTACTGGAAGCCTTGCCTGATTACAGAAGATGGCTGGTTCAGGCTCCATATTCCCCATTACTAAGAGTCTAGTGTCACCCTTTCAGATTCCAGGGAGTTTCCATTGTACTAAGTTTCTACTTCACTCCCTAATGGCCTCCAATTCTAGTTTTTTTTCTCTCAGTACTCACTCCCTCTGTCCCTACACTAACCTCAACCTTAAAGCTCCTGTTTCCATCTGCACGCTCCTCCAGTAAATTCTCTTTATTTCTGCTTCTCAGGGAGATCCATGTGCCCTCACTTTCACCCGTCATTGTTAATGGTTTCTCTGGGTCTGTGAATTTTAACATGATTATCCTTTACCTTTTATATCCACATATATGTGAGTAAATACCATGTTTGTCTTTGGAGGTTTTAGAAACCTCACCCAGGATGATTTATTTCTGTTCCATTCATTTACCTGCACATACATGATGTCATTATTTAGCAGTTGAGTACTCAATTCTATAAATGTACCACATTTTCTTTAACCATTCTTTGGTGAAGTGATACCTAGGTTATTTCCAGGTTCTGGCTATTATTAATAAAGCTACTATGAATATTGTCTAGCAAGTGTCCTTGTGGTTTGATGGATCATCTTTTAGGTTTATGCCCAAGAGTGGTATAGCTGGGTCTTGGGGTAGATCAATTGCTAATTTCTTGAGAAATAACCATGTTAATTTCCAGTGGGGCTGTACAAGTTTTTATTCCCACCACATTCTCTCTAGCATGAGATGTCACTTGTATTTTTATCTTAATCATTCTTACAGGTATAAGGTTAGATTTCCCACTCATTTTGATTTGCATTTCCCTAAATCTAAGGGTTATTTGTTTAAGTCCTGCTTAATCATTTGAGATGCCTCTGTTGAGAATTCTCTGTTTATATCTGTACCCAATTTTTGCTGGGATTAATTGATTTTTTATGTCTATATCCTGAATTCTTTATATATTTTGGACATTAGCCCTCTATCAGATCTAAAATTGATGAAAAATTTTTTTCTACTCTGTAGGCTGCCATTTTGTTCTATTGGAGGTGTCTTTTGTACTACAGAAACTTTTCAGTTTCATGAGGTCAGACTTACAGTTTATCGCAACGCATGTATATAAGTGGTGTTCTGTTCAGGAAATTGTCTCCTGTGCCAATGACTTCAAGTCTATTTCTCAATTTCTCTTCTATCAGATTCAGTGTTACTGGTTTTATGTTGAGGTCTTTGATCCACTTGAACTTGAGTTTTATGCAGGGTGATAGATATGGATATATTTGGATTCTTCTATGCACAGATATCCACAGATACAGCATCATTTGTTTAAAATGTTTTCCTTTCCCAATATATTTTTCTGACTTCATTATCAAAAATCAGTTGTTCCTAGGTGTGTAGATTTTCATCTAGGTCTTTCATTCTATTCTGTTTATTGACTTGTCTGTTTTATGCCAGTAGCATGCAGTTTTTATTACTATAGCTCTGTACTAGAGCTTGAAATCAGAGATAGGGATACCTCTGGAATTTCTTTCATTGTGTAGGATTGTTTTAAATATCCTGTTTCGATCATATCCATATGAATTTAAGTAGTTATTTCAAGATCTGTAAATAATTGTATTGGAATTTTTATGGGAACTCTATTCAATTAGTAGATTGCTTTTGGTAAGGTGGCCATTTTTACTATGTTATTGCTATGGATTCATGAGAAAGGGAGATCTTTAATCTTCTAATATCTTCAATTTCTTCCTTCTAAGACTTGAAGTTATCGTAACATAAGTCTTTCACTTGCTTTGTTAGAGTTACCCCAAGATATCTTATATTATTTGTGGCTATTGTAATGGATATTGTTTCCCTAATCTCTTTTTCAGCCCCTTAGTCATTTTTATATAAGAGGGTTACTGATTTTCTTTTGAATTAATCTTGCATCTAGCCATGTTACTGAAGGAGTTTATCAACTGCCAGAGCTAAGCAATCCTAAGACAGCAGGATCTGATTATTCCAACAGAGTTGAGGTACAAGAAAACGACCTAAAAAATAAGTTTATGAAGATGATAGAGGTACTTCAAGAGGCAATAAATACATCCTTTAAAGAAGTCCAGGAAAACACAGAAGTAGTTGGAGGAATTGAATTGATCCCTTAAAGAAAGTCAAGGAGGGGATCAGGTGAAAAGAGTAGTTAAGACCTGGAAATGGAAGTAGATGGACTAAAACAAACAAACAAAACAACCTCACAAACTGAGGAAATGGAAAAGCTAGGTAAACAAATGGGAACTACAGACACAAGCATCACCAATATCAAACATAAAGTTTTAACACTGGGAATGGACTACAGAAAATCTGCCTCTACTAAGGTTTTCTGTGGTCCTTGATGTGGAAAACAGGAATCTTATATATTGCACTAACAATCCCATGATACATATTTTATATTTGTTTGTGATGAAAAGTGCTTATTAGTTATCCAGATTGTCAGACTTTTCATCTCTCAATCTTCATTTGTAATGTCTCTTCTTGTTGAAGAACTTTAACAAATTTTCATAATATGGATAACAAGTCTGTGCTTACCATTTGTGCTCTATTTTTTTTTTTTTTTTGAAGTAATGTTTTAGCAGTTTCATTCTGACATTTTATTTATTTTTTAATTTTTTTGGTTTTGCAAGACAGAATTTCTCTATGGCTTTGGAGTCTGTCCTGGAACTAGCTCTTGTAGACCAGGCTGGTCTCGAACTAACAAAGATCTGCCTGCTTCTGCTTCCTGAGTGACGGAATTAAAGGCTTGAGCCACCACTGCCTGGCTTCATTCTGTTTTCTTCTTTGTTTGTTTGTTTGTTTATAAAGATCAGATATCTATTATGCCCTATGCTATTCTTTTCCTTTTGAAGCCATGTTATTAATGTAAAAACCATTAGTAATTTCCCATAGGAAGTAGAATCTCTGCTTCTTATGTTTTCCCTCACCCATTTTTGATGATTAAAAACGGTGTGTTTAATTGGGCTGGCAAGATGGCCCAGCAGGTAGAGGCATTTGCTGCCAAGTCTGAATTTGATCCCTCCAGCCCATATGGTACAAGGAGATAACTGAGTCCCAAGTGTTTTTTTCTGACTTCTACATATATTTTGTGGCATACAAAACAAATAAATACATGTTAAAAATATTGTGCATTTTCTTCAATCTGATTACCCCAGGGACTTCAGCCCTTTCACCCCAGTTCTGAACAAGGCTGAAGTGATGATAAGATATCTTGCTTCCAGAATTATGTTTGCAAAAGTTTCATTTTGGAAAAGGACACCCTGAAGTAACCACCTTGTGAGAAGAGAAGCAAAGCAATTCAGCAGACTGAGCAGAAGACTGGAAGGGGACTCTACATCCCCTGAGGATCTCCAGTCTGTGTAAGAGTGCCTGAGCCAGAACCAAATGGTGTGACTTAGTAAATGGTGTTTGTTTGACTATTAAGACAGCAGTTTGTGTTGCTTCTTTCTTCTGTTTGTTTGTCTCTATCATGTTCTTTTTAATTTTTGAAATTATAATTTAAATCCATCATTTCTCATTTCACCTTTTCTCTCTCAAAACCTTCCCATATACCTGTCCCCAGTCATCTTAAAATTCATGGTCACAGCCAAGCAATGGAGGTATACACCTTTAATCCCAGCACTTGGGAAGCAAAGGAGGACAGATCTTGATGAGTTCAAGGCCAGCCTGGTCTTCAGAGAAAGTTCAAGGATAGGCTCCAAAGCTGTACAGAGTAATTCTGTCTCAAACAAACAAACAAAAGAATTCAAGATCACTTTTTTTCATTAATTGTTATTGCATGCAAATATGAATATGTATACACATAAATAGTCCTGAATATAATCTGTCCAGTCTACAGAAGGTTATTTACATATTGTTTCATTCCTGACTGTTTAACCCTGGTCTGCCAGTATGTACACTCTCAGCTTTCCTCAGTTGCCTCTAATTCTCTGTGTAAGGATGTATTCCCTGGGATGTTCCCTGCACACTTTGGGGTATCCTTTTGCAAGGTCCTCAAACACTGGATTTGTATTGTTAAGACTTCATATTGTTTTCGTCTTTTTGTTTGCAATCAAATAACTTCTATCAATCTAGCCAACTTTCCTGATTATTCCTTCTCTCATCTTCACTATGCTTCCAGATGAACCAGGTGAAGATTTTTATGCCCAATTGTCCCTTGTATAAGGATGTTCTTTTATTATCTTTTATCTCATGAATGTTAGGCTGGTTTGTGGTCTTTCCAATTGTTTTTAAAGTATTTCCTCCTTGTTAGAAGGAGAGGAAAACTTAAAAAACAAACCTAGTTAAGATATTTCTTACAAACTCTAATATCAGAGTTAAGTCTACCTTCACATCTATTTCTTAGACATTCTCCGTGAGAGATGAGATGTTTCCCAGTTCTATATTTGCCAAGGAACTTTGGATTTTATCCATGTAATTAGTATTTCACCATGAGATTCTGAATCTCATTTAAGTCATATGCGGCCATGGGATAATTTTATTTTATTTTATTTTTTTGGGAAGTAATTATAAATCTCTTCTCAGGAGTCTTTCAAGTCCGCTACAATGAGATGGGGCTTATTTCAGCATTTCTCTCCTTCAACTATAGGGTGCGACCTTCCAAAATTCCAGAAGAGCCCTCGTGTAGAGACAAAGCTATTAGATCAGAAATTGGGAGGTGGCAGGATGATTTTGAAATGGTAGTGTTCATGGGTTATGATGGATTTTGACAGTGTCTGCTAAGAGGGGGATTTTAGTTTTAGTCTTTCTGGGTTTTGTGTCTCCAGTGTTGAACCCTTCAGTGATTTACAGCAGTAAACAATTTGTCTCAGCAAGAATCAAGCATGAAGCTGTGAAGTGATGAGAAAGGAAGACAGTTGTGAGGAAGAAGTGCACAGAGCTCAAAATCGGGCGACAAGGCCACACACAGAGAAACAGGTGCCCAATAAGCAAATGAGACGGTTTCTCCATCCTCCTTTCTTCCCAGAGGAAGGAAGCATTGAAGATCCCACTCAGATACACAACTAACATGGAGCAACTCAGTGAGAAATCAAAAGAACTTTAAAGAAAAAGGGTGTGGCCAAAGCCACTATCTATGCTACTTTAACTGATTCAATAGCCCAATAGTCTTCAAAATGCATTCCATTTCAGTATGTGCAGGTTCACACTAAGAATTGTGCATAAATGCAAAATAATACAAAAGAGCAACCCCAGTTGTTTATAATAAAATATAGTTCCTCGTATTGAAACATGAGTACTAAAACTTGCCACAGTCTCTTCCTGTGAACTACGAACATGTTTGTTATTTATGAATTTATTTATGCATTTTTTAGAGCTTTTCCAAAAGCATAGTAAAAGACCAAACAGAATTTACTTTGCAGTATCAGATTTCCTGTATTTTTTCAGGAGTGTTTTTGGTTATTTATGCTCTCAGAAAAACTGGCCATTTCTTCCATGTTTTCACTTTCCTTTTTGGAAATGGGAAACAATGTCTAGTGGGTTTTTAGTCTCCAGTAGATCTCTGGTTGGTGTCTCCTGTGATTACTAAAGTGACCTATTTGAACACATTCTCTTGTAAAATTGTTGTCAGTAACTTCTGCGAGCTTTACAAGGAGGCAACTGTTAGTTTTTTTTTTTTTTTTTTTTTTTTTTTTGATTAGTAACATTCGAGTTTTGTCCTTCCTTTCATTATTCTTAACTCTCACTGTCAGTTGTCCACTATTTAGGGAGTTTGTTAGTTTTACACATTTTTTTATTTTACATATTGATTCCAGTTCCCTCTCCCTCCCACCCTCCCTCTCTCCCTCTCTCCCTCCCTTCCATGCCCCCCAACCACCCTCTCAGCCCATTCCCCCCACCCCACAGGGAGATGATGCCTTACTGGAGGCATCAACAAAATTTGTCAAGTCATTTGGAGTAGGGTCTAGGCCCTCCCTCCTGCCTCTAGGTTAGAGGAGTATCCCTCCATGGGGAATGTGCTCCCAAAGTCCTTTTGTGCACCAGGGATACATCCTGTTCCACTGTCAGAGGTCCCTTAGACCCAGGCCTTCTAACTGAAAACCATGTTCAGAGGGGCTGAGTCTGTCCAATGCTGGTTTTCTAGCAATAAGTCTGGGGGTCCATTAGCTCCCCCTTATTCAGGTCAGCTGTTTCTGTGGGTTTCTGTAGCCTGGTCTTGCAAACATTTTCTTATCACTCCTCCCTCTCTGCATCTGGATTCCAGTTCAGCTCAGTGCTTAGCTATGCATGTCTGCTTCTGTTGCCATCAGCTACTAGATGAGGGTCTATGATGGTGAGATACCAAACACCGAAGAGACTGGAACAAAGAAAAAAGACCCCATGCCACATAATAACCTAAATACCTAACCAACAGAATAAAGAAAGAATATTAAGAGAAGCAAAGGAAAAAGGCTGGGTAACATATAAAGTCAGACCTATCCAAACTACACCTGACTTCTCCATGGAAACTCTCAGGGACAGACAGTCCTGGATAGATTTTCTACAACTACTGAGAGTCCACAGATGCCAACCCAGGCTACTATACCCAGCAAAACTCTCAATCACCATAGAGGGAGAAAACAAGGTATTCAATGTGAAAGCCAGATTTTCACAATATGAATCCACAAATCCAGCCCTAAAGAAAGTTCGCAAAGGAAAACTCCAACGCAAGGATATTATGAGTAAGGATTTTTCCTGCCGGTCTGGCCTCACTGCCACTCCAGTCCCAAATAACACACAGAGACACTGTAATAGATATAATTCTGTAGGCCAGTTACTAGTTTCTTATCAGCTAGCTATGTCTTAAATATTAACCCATTTCTATAAATCTAAGTTTCCATGTGGTCTCATCTTACCAGAGGCCCCGGCATTCTTCTCTCTCTCAGTCTTCCATCTTGACTCTCCTTTGTCCTACTCCCGAAATCCTCCTTGTCTTCTAGTCCCGCCTATCTTGCTTTCTTATTGGTCAACAGTGATTTATTCATTAACCAATACAAGAAAATATTTACAGAATGGCATCTCCCATCACAAGGAAGTTCACTTCACTAAAACACAAAAGAAAATGCAGGGCAAATATACTCACAATACCACCACCACCACCAAATCTAAAACACACAAGAATTAACAATCAATGGTCTTTACTTCTTCTCAACATTAACGGTCTTAACTCACCTATAAAAAGACACAGGGTAACAGAATGGATACAAAGACAGAATCTGTCCTTCTGCTGCATACAAGAAACTCAGATAAGATTTTCTTTGAGAATGGGGGTGGGAGGGTGGTCAGAAGGGGGACACGTGAGGGAGGGAGAAAGGGAGGGAGGAAGAGGGAAATAGTATCAATATTTAAAAAAAAATAAAATATTTGGCAAATCCCAATTTCATTAAAAAAAAGAAAAAAATTAAAAAAAAAAAGGAACACATCTAGTCTTCAAAGACAGACATTACCTTGGTACACACTGATTTTCATTATTTTTTTTCCATTTTATTTACAAACTCATGAAAATTTGAATCCTTCATTTAATGAGTTACTGACTCACAATCCTAAACATTATAGCCAAGAAAAATATACTTGGTACTATTAATAATAGCTTGGTACTTTTGAGAGGTCTGTCATTTTTCATTTTAGAATATACATAAATATTTGAAAACTAAGTATTGTTTATAATATTAATATAAGTGCTTATACATATATTTGGCATAATAATATATTCAAGGATATAATGTATACCTCTCTCTATATATATATGTATATATATATATATGTATATATATATATATATCTTTGTGTATCTATTTTTTCGGTTTTTTTTTGAGGGAGTAATTTGTTTAATAATAAAGCAATGCTTTAAAATTTCTAAGATACATTTCCAATCTAGTTTTCTCTTTTAGATATTTTTCTATTATAAAATGAACACAATAAAACAAATATAATACTTATTTATTATTATTCATTTTTAAATTCTACCATGTCCAATTAGTGCTGCCTAACATGTACGTGAGTATGGGGGCATCCACATAATTGCCAAGCCACACAGAAAATCCTTTCTTACATTCTCTTGTAATGATTCTCATTTCCATTTGTACCTTAAAGTTTATACTGGGTTCATTTTCTACATGATGCATTCCACCATTACTTCAGTATACAAGTCTGCACATTAACCTGTTAATTAAGGTTTTTAACTATAGAATACTGTACTTTAAGTGTTTCTTAGTAGAGAACATTTTTGGTAAAACAGATTATAGTTTTCTCTCCATCAATAGAAAGATAGAAATATCTTCTAAGGTGTGCATGAATGGTTTAGCATTTTTGTTACCCTTTCTTTAATCTCATTACACAAGAGTGAAACTTCCTGTGGCTGGCTCTTAAGCTCCACTCTTTCTTCATCTGAGAAACTTTTTCTTGTATTGTTTCTGTAATTCTCTATTCTCATCATTCTTTTCAATAATGGCATGCATTTAACCCTCTCACTGCTTACAGATATGAGTTCAACACATTTTAATTTTTTATCTTTAATGATTATATCTGTGTGATTTTATATTTTCCATATGCTCATTTACATAATCAATTTGTGTTTTACCAATTGCACTTTCCCATTTATTGTAATGGCATGTTAACCTTAAAAACATATTTAAGATCTGGAAACATTCTATGGTACTACACCTAGAATACTGGTAAATCTCATCTGAAAATTTGTTGACTGTATCTTATTCATGTCATAGATTATTTTTCTCAGTATTTGTTCAGGATTCCTGCCTTCTTTCTCCTTTTTTTATAGTTTTTGTGTTTCCTCAGTGGGGATGAGAATATACTTCACTAAGCTTCATTTTGTTTGCACGCTAAGGCACAGATCTGTCTGTTGTTTGCATTTGTTTTCTAATTTGTTAGATCTTAAACCCTATGGATACTGGGAGACACACGATCCAATATCACACTGGATTTGATCTGCATTCTAATAGCTATAAACTCCTGCTAGGACATAAATTGAGAGTAACTCTGTGCCCTTGGGCCTTTATTCTCCCACCTGAAGGCTGGGTACACTACCCATAACAGACCTGAGGCAGCCCTGCCAAATGGGCACTCAGATTTCTGGAGACCTTGTTCTTTTAAAAAGCTGTTTCTCCTAGACCCAAAGCAAGCTCCATTACATTCATAGTTGGGAAAAGAAGAAGTAGAAAGTGCAGCCAGCCAAAATCCAGACAGATAATGTCAATTCTAAGGTAAGAGGCCTAATATAAATGATTACAAAAGAATGCAATCATTAAAATGAATCCTAATAGTAAATGTTAAATGGCATAACACAAATAATATTTTATAATTACTGAGGACTTTAAAGAATGCCACTCAAAAACCACTCTTTGAGAAAGTCTATCATACCTTTACCTTTAAACAAGCAGTAGATGGGTAAGATATCAAATGATTTAGAAGTATAAAAATTATGTTCATCAACATGAGTGCTTCAACATGATCTGACCAGGGACAACAAATATAGACATTCTAATATACCCATGTGTATAGACTGAGAGAGTATCCCTCTATGTGGAATGGCCTCCCAAAGCTTTTTATATACTAGGGATAAATACCGATCTACTACTAGAGGCCCCATAACTGTCCAGGCCTCCCAACTGAGACCCACATTCAGAGGATCTAGGTATGTCCTATGCTGCTTTCCCAGATATCAGACAGGGGTCCATGTGTTCCCTGATGTTCTGGTCAGCTGTTTCTATGGATTTCTTCAGCCTTGCCTTGACCCCTTTGCTCGTCACTCTTTGTTCTTTACTACAGAATTCCATGAGTTCAGCTCAGTGTTTAGCTAAACACCCTTCCTGGGAAGCAGAATTTCAGGATTCCATTGTTTTATGTTGTTTTTTTTTTTTATTTTTGTTTTTCTGCTGAGTTGTATTCCATTTTGCAAATGGACCAAATTGTCTTTATCCATTCTTCAGTTGAGGGGCATCTAGGTTGTTTCCAGGTACTGGCTATTATAAATAATGCTGCTATGAACATAGTTGAAAAGATGTTCTTGTTGCATGAATGTGCATCTTTTGGGTATATGCCTTACAGAAGCTTTTCAGTTTCAGTAGAGAACTCTCAATGACTCTTTATGGTTGGTATTGATGGCAAGAGGTAAGTAGTGGAGACCTGTAGCATGGAGATGTTCCTCTGCCTAGAAAATCTGTTTGTGAAAGCTAAAATTGAAGAGACTATTTTATTTACTCTTGACAGTTAATTAGCAAAGCAGATAAAGTTTTCTCTAAAGACACATAACCAGTTTTTTCTAGTTAATACTAGGACTGTGGATTGGGCCACATAAGTGACTCTTTCAGAAACTTCTACATCTTTCTCTTTCAAAATCCAGAAGATGTCAAAACTTTCCAACATGCCTGTTAATTGTCAAACTCAAGTTTAATCACCAGCCTCATACAGCATCTCTGAATACCTGAAATGGCAAGAATGGGGACAGTCAGGGCCACTTGTCCCTGACTGGATGAGTTCAGAAGGGCAGAAGAACCTCTTGGTGAAGACTGGATGATGCATCTTAAAATGTCTTTACTCATTAAAGCTAACTTATGAATAGCTGTGTGAATTAGTGAGTAGAGTGAATTATTGAACAATCCAATGAAAAATTCAATTAAGGGTGTCTATAAACCCTAGAGGTGAGAGGGACAACTTGTTCCTTGGATGCCAAGTGCACGAACTTATAGGAAATATAAATTTTCAAAATGTGTTTTTGTCTTAATAAACTAAACATTAAGTCATGAAATCACATAGCTATTGTCCCATGAATATCCTACAAATACTTAAATGGAAGTTACTTTCTTGAAATGTAACCATTTAGTGTTCACTGATCAAAACAAGTCATTCTCTTAGAAAGACAGTTTGATGTTATCAGGCAAAAAAGTGTTTTCTTCAATCCTGTAGGGTGAATTTTGTTCTTCAAAGGTTCATGGGTTCAAACTCTAAGTTCCTTGTTTCACAGATTGTGACTCTATTCTGTTAGTTATGCCTATAAAGATGTTATTGAGCCATTAGGTTTGGTCTTAATCAAATATGGTCAAATAATAAAGCCAGGATACACTCTACCAGACAAAGCTTTTTGTAGAGAACCAAGAAGGAAGCCAAGCATGCAGAAGCTAGACCTGCAGGCCAGAGAACACATTGGCCCTGCCAACATCTCATTTTTATTCTCTAAATTTTCCTATTGTTTTATTCACACAGTCTGTAGTATATTCTTTATTTCATCCAAATAGTGAGCTGCTTGTGGCACCACCTCCCAGTCCAACCATTGAAGACTAGACAACCCGAATTGCTTTATTTTGAACCTATAATTAAGTGTTAAGTTTAAATGAAGTCATGAGGATGAAGTCACGATGACATAGTATTAGTGCCATATGAAGGCACAGAAAACTTATTTTCATTGGTTTTAAGTGCTTGCTGCATGGGCTTGAGAAACACAGAACTCATACAAGTTTTGATCCCCAGAACTCATTTAAAATATCAAGATGAAATGGAAACCCAGTTATCATTTCACACTGGGGAAAAGACAAAGGATCTTCTGATCAAGCTGGTTACAGAAATGAGCAACATCTGTGAGCTCTGGATTTGACTAAGATACTCTGCCTCAATGAATAAGTAGAAGCATGATGTATGACCCCAAGGAAGCAGTGTCTTACAGATAAAACATGGCTAACACACATATCAAATCACAAAGACTGATGCAGCATGTACAGGGCCTTCACAGGTTCAAGATAAGTGGGATCCCAGAACTGAGATGAAGAAATGGATACCATCTCTTACCTTTAACCAAGATATATCTCTAACTGACAACCACTTGCAAAGGAAAATTTAGTTTTCTAGAATGGAGTCTCACTATGTATATTAACCACACATAAGAGTAGGCTCCATGCCTAATACATAGTACTAAAATGTTTTTTTCTTGAACTATGGGGAGTGGGTGATGGGTTGATGGGGGATTTGTGGAGGGGGGCATGGGAGGACTGCAGGGAGAGAGAACTGGGATTTGTATCTAAAATAAGATTGATTTAATTTAAATAAAAATTTATAAAATTTTTATTTTAAAAGTTTTTTCTATTAAAAATAAAAGAATTACTCATACAAAGCATGATCATTTAATCACTGCTGAACTGAAATCAGTAGACCATCCTCTGCCATTATCTACAATCACTGTCCAAGTCAAAGGCAAAGACATTGCAGGCTAAATTCTAGTTCCACAAGGCAGAAGTTCATGCAACACAATTAGAATAAATTCTAAGAGTCCAGTTCTGAAGGTTCTATATGCATTATCCTTGCTTTTTTCTTTTGGAAAATATGAAGTATAGTATATGGACCATAATATTAACAAATTCTAAGTTAATTAAATGAATAAATCATAATAAGCAATATGTAGGGGTAATATTTTTTAAAATGCTAATTTATGTTCTAGAACAAAAATGTCAGAACCCCACTATTTGAAAAATGTGGCTGTGGAACAGGCAGCCTGATTTTGTTTCCCCAAGTACCTTCTCTTCCTTCAGTTCTTTGTTCACCGAGACACATAACAATGGCATGCTTTGATTTTTCAGAAAAATATCACACATCTCTGAAAACAAAGTCTCTCTTGTGTATCCTGGGAAAGGCAAGATGAGATCACATCACATCAGAAACAAAATAATTTCGTGCTACTATAGACGAGAAACCATTGACTGAGAGGTCAAATCTTAAATTTGAATGTCTAGAATAAATAAATCCAAACAAATCTCTCAGAAGGCTTGTGGATAACAAAACAGAAAGGAAGCGGTGACAGGGGAACAGAGGGCAGAATGAATAAAAAGTGGAGGTGAAGTTTTATGATAATTTTGTAGTCACGGAGTCATCAAATTTCAGGTTTGGTGAGAACCCCAAAGGTCGCTGCTGCCAATCACATATCTGATGCTTGAAAACCCTAATTTTGTCCCCCCTCCAGTGGGATGACTCAGTGTGTGTAGCCTCCTTTCCTCTCTAGAAAGCTATGACTATAAAATGCTCCCTTCCACACAGTGTTTTACTTAAGCCCTGTGACACTTGTGCTTAGCTTCTATTTTCCTCACAGAAGAAAAATGATTTAAGTTTTAACTCTTCTCTGTGTGTTAAATTTTAAGTATTTTAAATTCCCTACTACACACAGACACATATACAGATGCACACATACACATCCACACAAAGACATAGTCACACACAGACACACAATATACATAGTCACAGGCACACACTATACAGACGCACAGGTACACAATATACATACACACAAGCACAATTTATACATATTTGCACACACACTCACATACACACTCATATGCTTATACATGTACACATATTTGTACACAAACCATTTTACCCCCACAGACTCTTCTATTTACAAATGAGAGATCTATTTTTTTATTCAACTATTTCTCAACAATATGGTTGTGTTTTAAATTTTAGTTATACATATATATGTAGGTGAGAATAAATGTGTACCTGCATGGGTGTTCAGGTGTCTATGGAGGCTGGGGTGTAAGGTAGCTCCTTCAATGTTTGGAATTAACAGTGATTGCTGTCATCAGTGTGGGTGCTGAGAACTCCAACCCAGGTCCTCTACAAGAACAGTAGGTGTTCTTAACCTTCCTGTTTCATCAAATCCTGTGATCTTAATAACAATTGCCTTCCTCAGAAATTATTTTATCTATTATTTCTTGAAATGTGGAGCTTGGATTTGGATAAACCGAATGTCATGGTGATGTTTTTAAGGAAGAAATTAACCTAATTCTAATTTCTAAGATTTTATATGGATGTTAGTTCCCCAATACCAGATCATATCTGTCAGCTGACCCTTCAATGACAAGCAACTGTGAAGTCAAGTAAATACACAACTTCTATTTTTTCAACAAGGTGAAATGTTCACATACAAAGATGTTACATAGTTCAATTAAGCCATAAATGTGTTACTAACTCACTTTACATCTTTGTACATGACACTAAAATTTTTATCCCTTATTCACACTAATCCACTTATCAGCATTCATTTGAGTTTATAAATAGTTAAAATATCCACATAATTAAGCAAGTAATTCACTTTTTCCTAGTATTTACCTCCTTAGCTTCCCAATGGCCCATAGGGTCTGTCATTCTAACTAAATAACACATGTAGTAAACACGGAACAAAATAATACTTTGCTGTTTGACTCTTTCAGTTGCGTGTGTGTGTGTGTGTGTGTGTGTGTGTGTGTGTGTGTGTGTGTGTGTGTGTACATGCCTATGGAAGTCAGAAGACAAACTTTAATTGCAATCATAACATGCTGGCTACCTTATTTTTTAGACAAGTTCTCTCACTTTTCTGGCCTCTCCAAGCAGTTTGGCTTGCTAGACAGCATGTCTGCACCTTCCAAAGCCAGGATTACAAATACAGGATAGTATATTCTGATTTTTGCTGTTTTGCACGAGCTCTGAGCATCTACTTCAAGTCAACCTTTCTAAGGCAGGCACTTAGCTGACTGACTTATCTCTCAAGCCCTATCCAGCAATTTATGATGCTAAATCATATTGCTTTAATATTGCTTTATATAAATTTCTGAAAGATTTATACAATACCCACAAGTCACTGAAATTTTTTCTTGTATTCCCCAAAGTCCTTCAAAAACCTTGGAGACCACATTTGCAACTTTACTCAAGAGCTCTAGAGTTAATGTCAGAATCAGTCTCAATTTACATGCTGCACCTAGATAGTAGACATTTCTTCCATGATAACATGAAAATTACAATGCTGAGTTTATCAACTCCTTTGTGTAGAAAGGGAAGAAGCAGTTATAGTTGGGAAGTTCCACTTTGTTTCCAACCTTTGTCCATGAAATTTGCCAAACAAAATAAATTAGGAAACTGCTTACATTTGGTTTGATGTACAGAAGTCCATGCCTTGTGGTGTATACTTGAGCTTTTAGCCTCTGGAGAGTTGGAAGATTCAGAATCTCTCAAAATAAGATGAGAGAATAAGTCATTGGATGAATGATCTTGTAGTGTACCCAGAAAGATTTATATTTTCAGCTTATGCCTAGCATAGTTCAAAGTTGGCTTGGAGTAACTAGACACAGAGAAAGGGAAGCTTTGTCCATTTTTCTGGAATTACTTGCTCTTTTGAGAATAGCTGATTTAGGAAGTTCTCACACTCAAAATAAACAGGTGTGGCACACATTCTCTCTCTGTCAGTCTCTCTCTCTCTCTCTCTCTCTCTCTCTCTCTCTGTGTGTGTGTGTGTGTGTGTGTGTGTGTGTGTGTGTGTGTGTGTCTGGCTCCCACTCTATCTCTTTTTGTAAATTCTTATAATACGCTTACTTTATTTTTTCCATTTTTGCTTTATGTCAGTCTTTGGTGAAATAAAATCATAAGAAACAGCACTTCCCTATTCAGACTACTGTGAGACGATTTTAAGGAGGCCATTAATCCATCACCTAACTGCCCCTAGAAGAAAAGCCTCAGTGATCAACGAAGTCTGGAAGATGTCCAGTGAATGGAGTGTGAGGCATTTCCCTTCCTTTCTGTGAATTTATAAACACTTGTGGATTATTATAGAATCATTCCACAAAGAAATTTCTTCTCCATTAAATTTAGGCATCTCAATGTGTGTGAACTGGTTTACTAAATGAGAACATTTGATAGTCAAATAATGTCAACTCAATTAAGGCCTTGGTGAACCAAAGAAGTTCAGTGACATACACAGGGTAAGTTGAAACCAAGTGTGCTGCTCATTGATTTTGGCCTTGGGAACTTCAAAAACAAGTCATTATGAGAATCTCAGACTCTTTGTTGACATTTTATAAACAGTGACATTTATTATCTTGCCTACCTAGAGATTTCTGCCATTTGGTTCTTATCCAGGTCCAAGGCTACTGAGCTCATAAGAGTGGCTGAACCTCTCCCACTTGTTTGCAGCCTAGCAGAGTCTTCTCATGGTTGCTGTGTATTCCACTAGAAGTGTTCCCAACGATGCAGTGGCACTCACTGATTTATTTTGAGTGGAAATATTTCTTCCTGGGAGAGAGATTTCTAAGATTCAGATATGAAACGAGCATGACAATGCTTGTTCAGTAAATGAGACTTGAAAGGCTCAAGAAATTCTTGAATCTGGTAAGGTTGGCATAACCCCTCCTCAATGTTATACAAACAGTAACAATTTCTGACAAATTACATGTACATATGTAAAGAGTTCCAAGAATGTAGATTGTAAGCACACCACATTGAGGTGTGCTCTTTGGTGATGTACTTGCATTTGAGTTACATATACTTGACACTTTTCTTGTGCTCCTATGAATATTTCAATAAATTCACAAAATCAATGAGATCTTAGGTGATATCAATCCATTGATCTGTCATTTGTGCCTTAAATAGGGTAAATAGGCATTTGTTCATGTTTTCCCCAGGAAAAGACACATAACACATGTTAAAGGGAATCTACTCAGATTCCTCCTAGAAAAGTAGCCAGAGGATTCATCCAAGTCTTAAGATCTCTTGTTCTTTGTGGAACCATGATACACATAGGAGTACTTTATTCTAATTAGCTAAGACTGTGATGCTTCAAATGGGCTTTCCAAGAGAACACAGTGAAGGTCTTGCAGCCATTCCAGCAGACCTCTTCCTTGGATGCTCTGTTATGTGCATACATATCAGTAAATTCATCCTTATGATGTCCTTCTTCCTTCCATCTAACACCCTCTGCATATTTCCCATGTCTTTTTATAATGATACAACTTAGCAAAAACTTGCATTTATTTTTGGATTAAGCTGACTTTTCTCAAATTTGCTGCTGTAATTGGTACCCTAGGCCATGATGGGATGTGTCTCTCTTTGTGTATCTGCATCAGAGGAAGACTGATGTAGACCTAAAAGGAACTTGAAATCCTTGGAAGACCAGAGGAGCTGAATCAGATACCACTGACCTTGGTAATGCATGTCCATGTTGAGAGGAGGTTATGAAAAGGGCTGTGCAAACATAGACTGCTTCTAATATTTATATATAAACCGTTTTTAGATCAATTTATTAAACTACTCTGATCCCAAATTGTACTCCAAATTCAGCAAAACAAAACACATTTTACATTTTAGTTTTCAACATAGCCTAAGAATACAATGACAATGTCAGGGAATAAAAGAGGTTTCCTTTTAATTTTGTTTTAGTATAGAAACAACATTCCTTGTTTTCAAATTTGCTCTTCTTTTTCTTTTGTTTTTAATAAAAATTTTAATATTTTTCAAGCTCTTCAACAAATCCTGCTGAGATTATAATTGAGATTACATTAGACAGATAAATCAATTTGGGAAGAATTGGCATATTGGCATTTGAATCTCTAAAGTGATAAAAATACTTATCTCTATATTTATTTTTCTCATATTCTTCCATCAATATTTTATAGCTTTCATCAAATATTTGACAATTCTCCTAAATTCATGATTAACTAGGGTCACATTTGTTGCTATTGAAAAGACTTCCTGAAGTTCTTTGCTTTACACATATATGTGTGTGGCTTGCCTCCTGCAGTCTGGATAAATTTGCTTATTAGTTCTTAGTAGTATTTTGTATATATTTGGTGCTTAGTGCACAAAGAACATGTCTTCAGATAGAGATAATTTTATTTCCTTTCTCAAACAAATGCTTGTTTGTTAAGTTCTGCTCTACTTTCCAGGATCTGAAGAATCTGAATGCTAGTTGTGTAATATTTTTTTTAAGAAGTAGGAAGTAGTTTGTCAATATTATGTACAATACTAACTAAACATATCTCTAATATGCTCCAATAAACTCCTAGTTCAATAATATTGGTATTTTTTTATTTTGAGACCATGGCATGTACTGTATTTTCCTATGTATACTTGAGATGACTATACAATTTTCTCATCATATGCTGTTGACATGGACAATTGTGATGATTAGTTAAAATTTATTAATTAAAGTTTGCATTTGTATATTTGCAAACTACCTAATTGTGGGTTTTGACTATTATTTGATTATCTTGTTTCAGGATTTTGAGGCTTTGTTTAATAATTTCCTATTTTTGTGGTATATGGAGCATCAGACCACAGACTTGATAATTTGACAAGGTCCTTCCTTTTATGCAGTTTGGACATTTGTGCAGAATCTATTTTATCATTTCTCTAACTAAGCGTTGTGTGTAATTTCTAAAAAAAAAAAAAAAAAGAAAGAAAAAGAAAAAAGAAAATGGCCTTATAATAATAGATGATTAACTACAGTTTACTTTCTATTTTTTATGTCTGTATGTGTGGGTGTGAGTGTGTATGCTTGTAAGTATATATGAAGATGAAAATTATATATGTATATATGCCCATGTAGACTTTGGTGTGGAATGCAGAAAACACCACAAGTTTCATCCTAAAACACCATTCAGCTCCCATGAAATATTGGCCTAGTGCTCATGCATTTGACTAGACTAATTGGCCAGTGAGTTATGGTGATACTCCTGTCTCAGCCTCCTCAGCTCTGGGATTCATTACCCCAAATATCCTTGGGTATGTTTGTTGGGGAATAATTTTGAGTACTCAAGATTTTAAAGAAAGCCCTTTGTTAGGTAAGAAAATCCTCCTGGATTGCTTAAAAATTATAGGAATGTAGTGTAGTTAGTTTAGTTTTGGTGGAATGTTAATACTACTTTTATGACAAGGAAACTATTTTACCCAAGTTGCTAAATGCATTACCAAAGCATCCATAATGCTCTTTCTAAGTGATGTGAATCTAGCTAATGAGCACTCACATGGTACTTATGATTGGCAGTTATAAATTCTTATGACAGTGTGCAGAAAAGTTTATCAATTCTGGTGATTATTTTTGTAAAACAAAAAATCATATTTGACATTCATTTCTTTCACCCCTTTTTATTTCATTCTTCTTTTCCATTTACTGATTTTATGTTCCTAGTTTTTACCTACCTCTACTATGGTATACTTTTGATTTTGATTTTTAATGTGAAAATGTGTTTGATATAAAATCTATATTATAGTAGTAAGTTACAAGGCTAACCTGAAATTCAAGAGTTCAGCCTCCCTCTGCTTCTTGGGTGCTAGGATTAATGGAATATGCCACAAAACACAGAATACAGAAACTACTTTTTAACCAGAAATGGTTATACACTTTCAGAGGCAATAAGAAAACTTTGAGTTGGAAGAAATTCTGATTTAGATTGCGAATTATAGGCCAGTCATGGTTATATAGTGGGGTTTTGTCTGAATTGAAAACGAAAAGAAGGAAGAAGAAGGGATAGAAGGACTGAGAAAGAGAGCAAGAGATAAGAACTTGTGAATGAATGTAGATTCTTGGAACATGACTGAATGAATCTACATTCATTCACAAGTTCTTATCTGTAGAGGGCCCTGGTGGGTCCCATTAATGCTCCCTGGTTGTTGAATCAGATTTTGTGAGTCTCCTATGTGCCAGGTTAGTTGTTTCTGTGGTTTTTCTTGTGATGCCCTTGACCCATCTGGTCCTAAAATTCTTCCTACCTCTTTTCAGTAAGATAGTTTGAGCTCAGCCTAATGCCTGACTGTGATTTTCTGCATCTGTTTCCCTCGGTTACTGGATGAAGGCTCTCTCATTACAGTAGTCACCAATCTGATTACAGGCATAGGCCAGTTAAGGTATGTGCTGATAAAAAGGATATAGCTGAGTTTTGAGTTAGATCAATTACCAATAATCTGAAAAACTGCCATATTGATTTTCAAAATAGCTGTGCAACTTTGTAATCCCATTGGCAAAGGAGGAAAATACACCTTGCTCCACATCTTCTCCAGTTAAAGCCATTATTTGTGTTTTTGATAGCCATTCTGACAGGTGTAAGACCCTGTCTCAGAGACATTTTGATTTGTATTTCCTTGTAGACTATGGCTTTTCAACATTTCTTTCAGTATTTCTCTGTCATTTGTGATTCTTCTTTTGAGAATTCTGTTTATGTCTATATCCCATTTTTTAATTCTTTTTTTTTTTTTTTTTGATGTCTAGTTTCTTGAGTTCATTATATATTTTGGAGATCAGCCTTCTGCAGGTCATGGGGATGGTAAAGATTTCTCCCATTCTGTAGGCTGCCATTTGTCTTACTGACAGTATATTTATCACCATAGAAGCTTTTTTATTTTCATGAGGTCTCATTTATGAATTGTCAATCTTAGTATCTGTGCTACTGTTATTCTATTCAGAAGTTGAGTCCTGTGTCAGTGTGTTCAAGACTGTTTCCCACTTTCTCTTTTCTCAGATAAGTGTATCTGGATTATTTTGAGGTATTCATTCCACTTGGACTTGAGTTGTGAGGAGAGTTATATATATGGATTTATTTGAATTCTTCTACATGCCAACATCTGATTATGCTATCACTATTGTTGGAAGATGTTTTTCTTTTTACATTAGTTTTGGCTTCTTGTTAGAAATAACATGTTCCTAAGTGTGGCTTTATGTCTGTATCTTTGATTCAACTCCATTGACCCACCTGCATGTTTTTATGGCAATGCCATGCAGTTTTTAATTATTATAGCTCTGTATTGGAACTTGAGATAAGGGATGGTGATACCACTGGCTGGCCATTTGGAGGGTTGTTTTAGTTATTCTGGCGATTTGAATTTTCCATATGAAGTTGAGTATTGTTCTTTCAAGTTCTGTAAAAAAAAATGTGTTGGAATTTTAATGGGGATTGCATTGTATCTGTAGATTGCTTTTGGTATGTTGGCCATTTTTACCATGTTAATTCTCCCACCACATGAGCATGGATGATGTTTCCATCTCCTGATATCTTCTCCAATTTCTTTCTTCAAAGATTTTAAATTCTTGTTGTAGAGGCCTTTCAATTGCATGTTTAGAGTTGCCCCTAGGTATTTTGTATTGTTTGTGCCTATGGTGGACAGTGTTGTTTCCCTGATTTCTTTCTCAGACCTTTTATCCTTTGTATATTAGAGGGCATTTTTTTTTTAGTTAAACTTCTACCTTGACACTTCACTAAAGTTACTTATCATCTGTAGGTTTTCTGTTAGAATTAAGAAGTCACTCGGTGTATTATAATGTCATATTCAAATAGTGATACATTGATTTACAATTTTTTAATTTGTACTCCTTTGATCATTTTTGGTTGTCTTATTGCTCTAGCTACAATATAGAGTACTATATTGAATAGACGTGGAAACAGTGGACAGCTTTGTCTTTTTCATGATTTTAGTGGAGTTGCTTTGAGTTCCTCTCCACTGAATCAGCTATTAGCTTGCTATACATATATTACTTTTATCAGTGATCTCTCCAAGGCTTCTACAATAAAAGGGCTTTTTATTTTATCAAATATTTTTCAACATCTAATTAAATGATCATAAGGTTTATTTCTTTCAATTGTTTACATGGTACATCATAGTTACAGAATTTCATATGTGAAAATACACCTTCATTGCTAGGATGAACCCCACTTGATCATCATAGATGATCATCAATGTGTTATTGGATTTGATTTTACCATATTTGATTGAATGCTATTGCATCAATGTTCCTGAGGGAAATTGTTCTGCAGTTCTCTTTTGTTAAGTCTTTGTGTGCTTTGGATATCAGGGGAGCCACACCCACATAAAAAGAATTTGGCAATATTCTTTCTGTTTCTATACTGTAGAGTGATTTGAACAGTACTAGGACTACTTAATCTTTGAAAGTTCAGTAGAATTCTACGCTAAAAACATCTGACTATGGACCTTTTTGTTGGAAGATTTTGATAACTGTTTCTATTTCATTAGGGGGTATAAGTCTATTTAAATTGTCTGATTTTATTTAATTTTGTTATGTAGTATATATCAAGAAATTTGCTCATTGTCTGTGGTTATGCCCCTCTATTTGTTTCTGATTTTGTTAATTTGTCTATTCTTTCTTTGACTTTAGATAAGGATTTTTCCACATTAATGGTTTCCTAAAAGAACCAACTCTTTCTTTTATTGATTATTTGTATTGTTCTCTCTGTTTCTGTTTCATTTATTTTAGCCCTTGGTCTAGTCCCCCTTGGTATGTCTGCTTGTTTTTGTTTGTTTGTTTTGTTTTTTTTTGGTTGTTGTTATTTTTTGTTTTTTGTTGTTTTTTGGGTTTTTTTTTTGTTGTTGTTGTTGTTTTCTTTTTCCTAGAGCTTTAAGATGTGCTGTTAAGTTGCTAATACGAAATTTCTCTAATTTTTTTTTATGAAGGCATTACTGCTATGAACTCTCCTCTTAGCATTATCTTCATTGTGTTCAATAAATTTGGGTATGCTGTGTATTCAATTTTATTGATTTGTAGAATTCTTTACTCTGAGGTAATATCTATTATTGATATTGAAGTATGTTTCTTATATGAAGCAGAAGAATGGATCCCATTTTTTATGTCCATTCCTAAGCCTGCATCTTCTTTTTTCCTTAAATTCAAAAGTAATATTTATTTATTTTTACTTAAATATTTTTCCACTTATTTTACATACCAACCAAATTTCCTTCTCCCCTCTTTTCCTGTCCCCTCCCCTTTTCCATCTATACCCATCTTCATTTACTCATCCTCTATGTTCATTCAGAAATGGATAAGCATCAATTTGAGGCAGGACCGAGTTCTTCCTCTTATGTCAAGGCAGAGCCAGGTATGCCCTGTCTTTTTATTGGTGAATTGAGTCCATTGACATTGAGAAATATTAATGGTCAGTGATTGTTAATTCCTGTGATTTTGTTGTTTTTTGGTGATGGTGTACATATTTCCCTTTTGTGGGTTTTACTGGTTTGGGATTATATATTGCCTACTATTCCATGGGTATAGCTATCTTCCTTGGATTAGAATTTTCTTGCTAGTGAACTCTGTAGGGCTTAATTTGTAAGGATGGATATTGATTAAATTTTACTTTGTCATAAAATATCTTATTTTCTCTATTTATTTTGTGTGGTGATATATTGATTTATGATATGATAATGCTTGCCTGGAGATCTGAATTCAAAGCTAGTCACAGCCATAGAAGTGGGGTAGTGGTGGCACATAACTTTAATCCCAGAGTTCAAGGCAGAGGGATCTTTGTGAGTTCCAATCTTCCCTGAACTACATATCGAGTGAATCGGTCTTTTCTAGCTTTTAGAGTCTCCATTGAGAAGTTAAGTGTAAATCTGATATGTTTGTCTTTATATGTTACTTGGCCTTTTTCCTTTGAAGTGTTTAATATTATTTCTTTATTCTGTAGTTTAGTGTTTTGCTTATTATATGGCAAGGAGATTTTGTTTTCTGGTCCACTCTATTCGATGTTCCATCAGATTCTTGTAGCTTTTTATGTATGTCTTTCTTGAGGTTGGGAAATTTTTCTTCTATGATTTTGTTGAATTTATTTTCTGGGTCTTTGAGCAGGATTTCTTCTATCCCTATAATTCTTTGATATTTGATGCTTTCAAGCTGTCCCAGAATTCCTGAAATATTTTGAGCTAGAAATGTTTTTTGATTTAACATTTTCTTTGATCAATGAATCTATTTTTTTCTATCATCTATTCAATGCCAAAGATTGTCTATTTCATCTCTTATATTCTGCAGTGATGCTTTTATTTATAGTTCCTGTTTGCTTACCCACTTTCTCAGATTTTCCACTGCAGAATTCCCCATTTAATTTTTGTTTATTGCTTCTATTTCTGTTTTTCAGTTCCTGAACAGTGTTACTTGTTACCATTAATTGTTTGTTTTTCTTGGCTTTATTTGCATTTTTTTAGATATTTATTGATTTCACCCAAACTTTGTTTGCCTTTTCTTCAATTACTTTAAGAAATATTTTCATTTTCACTTTAAGGACATCTATCATCTTCATAAAGTTATTTTTAAGGTTGTCTTCTTGTTCTTCATCTGTGGTGGAATTTTCATGTCTTTGTGTTATAGTATAACTGGGTTATGGTGGTGACACATTGCCTTTTCTGTTTATAATTATGTTCTTCCATTGACATTTTGGTGTCTGGATTTGGGTTACTATAGGTCTAGGTGTTGATTTCTGTTTGCCATTGTTGGATGAGTGTACATTTTCCTTGGTTTCTGTGTCCTCACTGGTCTTCTGACCTAAGTAGCAAAGGTTTGTGGTGACTGGTGAGTTTTCCTGTAAAGTAGGGTGTCTCCATTAGGTTATTTAGGACCTTGTTTCCCATGAACATTTATGGCCTCAGATAAAGTCATTTTGGGTTTTTAGATCTAACCCTGCCTCCAGCTTTGTCTGAGCTGTCTTAGTGGATACCTAGGACAGTTCTGGCCTCTGATACAGCTTCTGGGGCAGTTCTTCCTCTGTGGCATCTGTTCTTCCAAATAGTGGGGAGTATACCTTTGCCTACAGATTCTGTTGGAATTCTGGGGAAGAGTTGAAGACCAGGAGGAAGATTAGGTTGGAAGAGTTGGCAAGTGTTGTGGGTCTTAGGATAGCAGAACCCAACAGGTGGCAGCCATCAAGCTGGCAGGCAGGCCACTCTTTAGCTAGTCTATTGCTGCACCATAACAGTAGGATTGTTTTTTGTTTGTTTGTTTGTTTGTTTTGTTTTGTTTTGTTTTTTTGAGTTAAGGGCAGGATCAGAGTGGTACCAGTGATGAGATGGTTTGGGACAGGCTACCAGTGGTTGTTGTGTCTGTGCCTCAAAAACAGAAGAAACATCAGGGGCAAGGACAAGCTAGGCAAGATGGGATGGAGTTGCCTGTGGAAGGTTTTCAGCATAGGTTTGCAGCAGAAGGTTTGCAGGGGAAGGGTTGCAGGCTTTAGTGGGAGTGGTACAGTTCCATTGGCAGGCCAGTAACTCACCTAATCCGTTGTGTGTGCCTTAGGTCTTCTTGGGCAAGTCTTCTGGGATTGTGGGGAGAGCCCATAAGAGTGGCTATGGTTGGGTTGACATGGCATGGGTCAGAAAGGGTTCTGGGGGGATAGACTGGGGAATGGTCACCCTGACAAAATGGGTGCTTGTCAGGGACCATCAGCAGTGAAATATTAATCTAATTAATCTCCAACAATAAAACCAGCAATCAAATATTAGGGTAACAACTTGAATGATCAAAGAAGCAATGGAACAGCCACAGTTGTTCCCTACCTCTCTTGTCACACTAACCAGAAGGGCACCTCCCAATCTGCCCCTCCTTACTCCACTTCTCTCCTCTCTGTACAGTCCTCCTGACCTCTATGGTTAACTGGTCGCTAGTTCCACCCTCTGACCCCAAGAAAGCTTTATTAGTCAGAACACAAACTAACCATCACACAATACAGCATCACTAGCGACTAGTTGAAGATAGTATGGGCCTGCAGATGGGTTATGGGAGACAATCCAGGAGGCATGCAGTTCTGCTGGCTCTAAAGTTATCTTAATAACATTTTCCATTGAAGAAATTTTCACTCTTACCTACCAAGTTCAGGACACTATTAATGAATTGATTATTTTTTTTTGTATTTGAAGCTTGTATTCATAACTTTTGTGTCTGTACATTAATGAGAGAGAAAGAGACAGGAGAAAGACAGAAGCTAAAGTGGGAAACAGGGAAGAAAAAAGACAATTTGATCTGCATTTGTCTCCGCAATTGGGGCCTCAATTAATATATCTTAAATTGCCTTAGGACAGTGCCAAAAAAGATTAATTTGAAAGTGATGCATCCTATCTTTTATCTGAATTGTATGACAGAAGTCTTGCACAGCTGAAAAGCTGCTAATTTAGTAGTCAACAGCGTCAAATAAAAATTTTCCCCTGTATGTCTATAAAAGAACATCTTAGCAATAAGGCACAGCAAATATGCTTCAAAACAGTACAGTCAGCAAATCTGCTTCAGGTTTTGAAATATCTAGCAGCAACATTTATTAGGAAGAAACTATTATATATCAGCAATATAAAAAGCTCTCTCTTCATCAACATTGCTTTATTATAGGCACTAATTTTTTTTTTGCAAAAGCCTATAGATTCTTTCCAAAACACCTGCTGAACTTAAAGAAATATGTTGAATACTTGCAAAGAGACAGATGTAACTTAATCACATAATACTGAACTTGACTTCATTGCTTAACAATAAATGAACTGAACACACCAGTGCAGAAGGCTTAAGTCTTCCTCAAATTTGCACAGAGTTTTCATGAATACATTGTGATGATTCCTTCTTCATCAAGTTGGAGGATACAAACAAATAGTGATTATAGAAATCTAATTAAAATGGAATTCTTCTAATAAAATTAAATCACATCAAAGATCATAGCTTGAAATTAACTCCTTTCTTCAAGCTCCCTTCCTCCCAGCTCTTTCAATTTTCCTAGATGGCTGCTTTCTGTCTACTTTTCTCTTTGTAGTTCTATACACGCATCCACTCACCCATTCATCCATTCATCATGCTCTGTTTATTCTATCAGATTACTTGAAAATTTCATGTTATGGATGAACCTGCTTGAAGGTCAGGTAGGATGGCATTATACCTCAGTAAAAGATGGAAATAGAATAAGAAAGACCGCTTTCTCATTCTCTCTGCTGCTGCACATGATTGGTTTTATATGTTGATTGATTTTTGGTGCTAGGTTAAGTCGATTTCAATGAATTTCACTCACCCATAGTTGACCAGATTAAGACCCAAAATTGTTTACCCATATCACTTTTTCCTTCTTTCTTCCCTCTTTTTAACTGATATGTGAGAAGCAATCTTATTTGCACATGTGTGGAAAAGTGTCTACATATGTCTATATATATTCACATTCTCTATTGAATTAATCATTCTTTCTTCATTGATTCTTATTTGCATTGTAATGGTAAATAATAGTACTTTAATTTTACTTCTTCAGATAAGCTGTGTGCTTGAGAAGACCATAAAACAATGAATGCTCATGAATATTCATATCAATGGCTACACAGCATTATAGTCATAATCTCTGCAACTAGTTTTCACCAGTTCAGAATTAATTATCAAGTTCAGTTTTAATTGCATTCTTCTAAATTACAACCCCCCCTAAAAAAAGAATTTAATGAATTATCTGGTAAGTACTTTACTGAGACTAATGCGTCAAGAAGAGCATCCTAAAATCCCATTCTTAGTGTCTAATAATCAAAGGAAGGCGTATGATCCCAAACTCATGCTCTAATCCTTGTTATCCAATGTATTAGACATTTTCAGCTGCTTCTTGTGGTTTAATATCTTTCTTTTCCACTCAGTATTTACTAAGAATTTAATTGAGTTTGGGGAACTTTTTATTAAAAATTAAACCCTAAACACTCATTGTTTTCCCTTCCTTGTCATTGTGAAACTGAAACAGCATGGAGAAAGGGGCACTTGATGGGGAAGACCCTGAAGAACATCACTCACTCAGAGTTAGGACACCCCTGCATCAAAGTCAAATTAAATAACATGTTTCTGCAATAAGATAGCAGCATATTAGAAAACGCAACCAACTTAAATCTTCCAATCAAAATGCTAAATTGATGTTGAAAGCTATTTAGGAAAGAAAACTCAGCCATAATACTCTTTTATTTTGTAATTAACTTTTATTTTTGAAATTAATATATGTTTACAAAAATTTCTATCTTTTCTCTCCTCTCTCCAATGTCTTCCTTGTGCCCTTGGCTTTTTCTCGAATTCTTTGATGATTTTTAATTTTTGTTTCACACCACACACACACACACACACACACACACACACACAGACAGACAGACACAAGAACTTAAGTTCATGTACTCTTACTTGTATATACATGATTTCAGAGCTGACCAATTGGTATTAGATAACTAATTGATAAGCTCTTCTCTGGGGAAGAGTATTTCTCTCATTCCCAAAATTTATTAACTAAGGAATATTTTTCTGTAGTTCTTTGTTTAGGTGTAAGGCTTCATGAGATTTTCCCCTTCCATGTTAGCATATCTTTTGGTGTCCTTGTTCAGGTCTTGTTTAGGCAGCCATGATGGTGAGACTTCAAAGGTCTAGCTTGCCTGACATTTCAAAGAGATGTAATCTGACAGCGAATTTCCTGATTCTCTCTCTGGTTCTTACAATCTTCCTGGCTCTTCTTCTAAGATGTTCCTTGAGCTTTAGATTATGAAGTTGTGTTATAAATCTCTCAGTTGTCCCTGAGCTCTGCACATCATTTGTTTTCTGCATTTTGTTTTGTTGTGGTTGTCTGTGATGGATAATAATGTACATCTATTGTTTCTCATACTAGGCATGTTTTCCCTTTTACTGAGTGGGCTTTAATTTCAATCAGAGAATGTTGGTTACTTCCAAGATATACATACCAATAATGCATGTATAGAGTAATTGAGATGCAATGCTAATTGTAGTTTGTTTCTGAGTAGGTCTGTTGGTTGCCCCCACTCCAAAGCTTGCATGGGACCTTCTGTTACCATAAATGCTAATCCTCAGAGAGTATGTATTGTGGTAAATAAGGATCAGGATAAACAAATAGGCCGAATAGATGTTTAATCAGGGAGAAATAACTTACAACCTAGACAGATGAACACCAGGAAATTCAACCCGATCCTCTCCTGTCCGAGTCACGCCAGAAAGAGCGAGCTCCTTCCTGGCCCCCTCCGACCTCCTTCCTCAGGTCACCTCCGCCCATCGCTCCACCCCCCAATGGGCGTGGTCAGTGCTACAGAAGGACTACCTCACTACAATTCCCCCTTTTAGTCTAAAGAAAAGATTTAGGCTTAATACAAAACTATATACAAAACAGTGAATAACAAGTGTGCTTTAAGAAAAGGAAAATCGAGAACAAAATGACCTACATATCTAGTCCTAGGGTGAGGGCAATATGGAGTTTACAATAGAGTTGTCCTATCTAGCTGGGATCCATTGAGTCCTGTGCCCAAAGTACATGATGTCATAAGCAATAACAACTTACCTTAAACCTCTGAGAGACAAACAGGTGCAATAGCAATACCCTATTATGTTGTGGTGCACTCTTTGTCTCCTTTGACGAACAATTTAAAAGAGGTCCTTCTTAATTCTGGTGTTGTAGTTTATTAGCTAATCTATGGCTCTTGAGGGTAGCAATGTTATTCTAGGTGAGACAACTTTCTTAATACTATATATAGACATAGATATACATATTATATGTAATTGTAGACAAATAGATAATATGATTTCTTATGACTTTTTCAGACTTCCTGTTATTTTACAATCCTCCCTACTTCTCCTTCTGTATTCATCTCCCTCTTCCTTCCTAATTAAATTCCTACATTTTCCAAATTACCCTTAAAATCACTTCTACCTTTCTATGCCATGTCTATTGATCCCCATCATAGGTTATTCTTACTGTCTGAGTTTCTGTGCTTACAGCAGGATATGTACCAATAAATAAAGATTTGGAGTTAAATGTCACTGATGAGAGAGAACAAGAAGTTTTTGTCTTTCTAGATCTGGTGTTCTTATTTGATATGCTCTTTTTTACTTTTAAACATTTTACATGTCAATTTCATTGTTTCCTTTTTCTTTATAGCTGAATAGTATTATGTAGTATATATATGTACACATTTTCTTTACCCATTCATTGGCTGAAGTACATTTAGAAGATTTCTGTTTCTTAGCTATTGTGAATATAGGGGCAATGAACATCCAGTCATGGTATTCTTATAATAATTAGAGCATAATATTTTGCAACAAAGGAATATAATGAAATATTCCACTTCCTTAGTGTCAGCAAAATGCAAATCAAATCTAGAGTGAGAATTCCTCTTATACCAGTCAGAATGGCCATGATCACTAAAATATTATATCACGTGCTGGTGAGGATATTTAAAAAGGGAACATTAATTCATTTCTTGTGGATGTGCTAATTTGTACAACAGCTATGGAAATTAGAGCGTCACTTCCTTGGAAAACTGGGAATAGATATACCTCAACATCCAGCTATACCAGTCTTGGAAATTTGTTTCATTCTACTACAGGGACAGTTGTTTAACCATGCTCATGGCTGCTCTAATCATAATAGCCAGAAACTGTAAACAGTCTAGATGTCAATCAACTAATAAATTGATAACATTTACCCAATGGAATATTATTCAATGGTTAAAATGAAATACTAACTTGAAGGAAAATACATGGAGGTATAAATAAATCATCTCGAGATAGTTAACTCAGACTAAACAAATATTTTATTTTCCCTTATACATAGATGTTACTTTGTAAGTCTTTCATATTCATGCTATGATCTTTAAAACTACAGAATTTAAGTATTGAGTAGGGATTAGGGGGAGCAAAGTAAGGATAAATAGATTATATAATTTTGAAAGACAGGGTTAGCCTGGAATTGGAGAATTACATTGAGAGGGTGATGGAAAATAGGGACAAGGAAAGAATACCAGAGTGACAGCTAACTTGCAGAGTCATATGGAAACCTAATACTATAGAAGCTTCATAAAATACATACATATATGAAAGAAATGCAAATAAAGTCACTAAATAATGTGAAGGACAATTACACAATAAAGCATCTTTCACCACCAAGTGAAACCTAAATTGTCAGGGATGGGTTACATTTAGTAGAAGTGCTCATCAAAGGGGTCCCATGGAAACTCTTAAGCATCTCAGGCTATTTCCAAGGCTATGGGGTGCTCTCCACATACTGACAGTAAGAACTTATTATTGAAGACAACAACTACATAACTCATTGAATGTGCTCTTACAATAGTGGCACAAAGTTTGTGAAAATAATCAACTATTATCTGATTAGATTTAAAGCCAACTCCATGAGATAGAATCCATGCCTGATACTGCTTGGGTAGCAAAGTATCTGAGATTAGATTGTAAAGGACCTAAGAGAAAACCAAATACTACTACTTATCTAAAGAAATGTAACAATAAAAAGACCCCTAACAATAGTCTGCTATACTCACAAATCAGTGACTTGATCAGATGTCCATTAGAGAATCTTTCTCCTTCAGTAGGTGATCCATTGACAATGTGCAGAGAATGAGAGACCTTGTATCACTTAGTCCTAAATGGAATGTGTCCAACAAACCCCACCCTACAGGGCCCAGGGAGGTGTCAAAGGGAACTCAGAAAGATTGTAATAGTCAGAGATGATGGATTGCTCCAAGGAAATAGTGCCTGCCAGATAAAGCAGGACTGATATTCATAGAAATTCACAAAGACTATGGCACCATGAGCAAACCTATACATGTTCAAAACAGATGGGGGCCCATTGCTAAGAAAGGCTCCCATTCCTAGACGATCTGCAAGTGACACCTGCTTATGAAGAAAAAATTTAGTTTTCTCAAGTGGAGTTTCACTGAATATAACAATTATACTTAAGGAGAGACCCAATACCCAGGAATAGAAGACTGACACAGAAAAAACACAAAGTTATTTATTTTTTATTTTTTTTTAATTTCATATTTCTTTGTTTAGACACTTTTGTCTTGGGTGACCTTTTGCTGTGTGTGTGAGAGAGAGAGAGAGACAGAGACAGAGACAGGGACAGAGCATATATCATGCTTTTTCATGCTTTTTCACTCCTCCAAATTCTTCCAAACTTACTCTGTTATCCAATACTAATTGATGAGACCTAAAATCACACACACACATGTATATATATATGTGTGTGTGTCTGTGTGTATTAAACATACTGAACATACATTTATGTATACACACAAATACACCAGAACACTTATATGCATGTTTACACACACACACACACACACACACACACACACACACACACACACACACATGCACACAATTGTAACTCAACAAAGGAGGCTACAAATTTGAAAAGGAGCACAGGGAAGATTTGTGAGATGGGCTACAGAGAGAAAACTGAAGGTGAGAAATGATGTAGTTGTATTTTAATTTAACAAGACCAGACATACAGAATGGAAGACTTCTTTAAGGAAGAAGTTTAACTGGAAATAGCAGTGACTGGGGAGTCTCTTTCTCAGGCTTGGGACAACAGACAACTCTGAGTAGAAACTTGTAAAGGGATGAACAAGGGAGCTTCTGGGAGCTCTCCAAATCACAGGATGGAAATGTAATTTTCCAAAAATTAGAATGATGAGAAAGGTTGCCACACTGGTGGATTTTGTTGAGTCTGTCTTTTATTCCACATTTGTTGCTGAAAAGTTTAATGGATGCACTAAGAGTAACGAAAATGGGAAGACTAGATCAAGAGCCTCCCCACAGTTTGCTTGAGGGGTCAAGCCCTCAAGGCCAGCCTGACCGCCCATCCAAACAGCTGCACCAACAGAGCACAGATTTTCTTTCCCATTATTTATGTGGTAGCAATGTGGAAGCACAGATTAGATCTTTTAAGAGAACACTTATCCTGCTCCCTGGCCAACAAATGATAGCATTGGGTTATTTTATCAATGTAACTATATACGAAGTCAGTTTATACAGACCATGAACAACAAAAAGGGTAACGAATCTGATTAATATTGTTTGTTTGTTTTTGTTTTTAATTTGGCCTCCATTTCTAAAGCAAGAAAATATCCAAGTTTTGTGATTTTCATCATCTGTTACTCGAATCCCATCACTGCCCATGTCAAACTCAGAAATCAGATCCAATTTCTATAATTTGTCTCATTGAAAATAAAGTTTGTGGGCATGCCACTGGTTTTTGACACATTTATTCTATAATATATGAGAAACCGTGAAGCTTCAGTCATTATTAAACATCTAACAAATGTCCAATTAGGAATACCTAGCATATAGCATAAGACACAGCATGTGTTTTTATCATCCTGCATTAGTCATTACTAAAGGGACAGAATGGATGCAGTGAGCTGCTTTCACAGTGCTGTGACAATGTGAAAACAATATGGCTCAGAGGCAGGAACTGCTCTCTGAAAATGTCACCACACCTATCTTTGAATGTTCACAACTTAACCTGAGGATTGTTTACATCTGAGAACTGAGAGAGCTGCCAATTAAAACACAAAGCTGTGAGTTTAAATGAGGAATTGGTTTAACTGAGTAAAGGAGAATTTAAAATATTATCTTTAAAATAGATATAAACAGTAAAGAGGAAGGGAATGAATCAATGGCTTCATGGCAATGACTGATTAATTGCTGGTTGATTGATTGGTGTTTGATTAATTATTCACACTTTGTTTATATTTTAGACAACTAATTCTTAACAGTAGAAAATTCTTAGGTGTTAATTTCAATAAGATCCTAGATACTATCTCCTAAAAATCAATAAACCATTTATTTGTTTTGATATTTGCATACAGTGATTCAATTCTGTAAGTTTTTATACAATCATATATTCTTAGAAATACCACTCCCAACAAGGCCCAGAGTAGCCCAATATACTATAGATTCCATTCACTAACCATTGTAACCACCATGCCTCATATCCCTAATTGCATGAAAGGCACGCAGAAGACACCCTAACAATTTCTTGCTTTTAATTTGATCTATAAATTAATACTATATTGACAGGATTGTCTTGGGTGAAAATGTGACTTTAACATATCAGATGTTGATTTACTGTAGCAGATATCAGAGAAAGAACCACAAAACATGAGTAAGTTCCCATTTTTCATGCCTAGGAACACTGGAGTCTATGAAGAAAGCCAGCCTGCATTTTGGTCACTGCTGACACATGCCCATGAGGGAGAGAGTGATGAAAAGCCTGTAGCTCAGAAGCCCATGAAATCATCTTCTTTATATATTCTCTTACAGGGGCTATCTCTCATAACCTGGTGTCTTTAGCTTGAGTTCAATCCACTTGTCATTTTATGTAGATATATGAGTCCCTCAGCTAGGTAGAATGGTCTTTCCCAATGCATATTGGGGCAATTACTCAGGATGAGTAAACTGGTCTTTGATTGGGGAATAATAAAGTCCCTCTTTCTCTTGTAGATTCAAGGTCTGGATTCCTGGCTTTAGCAGCCAATCCAAAGTCTTAATTCTCTTTTTCTTTTTTCATGTATGGAATTTTACCTGCTTTCTTTCCCCTTCTAGCTTCCTGTTCTCCACACCATCTTAGAGAGGCTGCCAATAATGAAACAAATGTTAGAATCCTACACAGCCTATTTCTTTGCAATTAGAAATTAAATTTCCAAAGTGATGCATCTAACTTTGGTTCCACCCATCAAATCAGAAGTGAATATAGAGAAACACTTTGAAGAGAGCTGTGACAAAAAGGGGAAAGCATATTCCACTGAGCTGTTTGCCCACATGGCTTCTGAGAGATTCTCTTTTTAATGATTGTTGCTGACAGAAACTATACTTTGAACACAAAGAAAGGTCTAGAGAACTACAAGACTGCTCCCAACTAACAATTTGAGCTTCCGTGGAAAGGCTATCATAAATGCCCTTCCTGGAGAGTGAGATCAACAAATAACTTATCCATGGAGCCCTCAACTAATGCCTGTTGGAAACAGGATCAAACACCCATACATAAACACTGAGTCGAACTAGAACCCAGATGCAGATGGAGAGGACAAGACCATGCGGTAGAAGTACATAGAGACAGCTTACCTGAACAAGGAGGAGCTAATGGGCCACCAGACTGATAGCTGGGAAGCCAGCATGGGACTGATTCAGTCCCCACTGAATATGAATCTCAGCCAGAAGGACTTTGCAGTCTAAGGAACCTCAGACAGTGGAGCCAGGATGTATCCCTGGTACACAAAAGGACTTTGTGAACACATCCCCCATGGAGGGATAACTGCCTTAATCTAGAGACAGGAGAGAAGCCCTAGTCCCTACTTCACATGACCTGTCAGATCTACATGACCCCAACTGGATGGCATTCCCCTACATATGGAATTGGGGTGGGGGGATGGGAGGGGAGGGTGGTTAGAGTGCATGTGAGAGGGAAGAGAGGGTAAAGGGAGGAATGGAGGGAGGGAGGGAAGGAGGGAGGAAGAGAGGGAAGAAGGGAAGGAGGGAGAAAGAGAGGGAAGGAGGGAGAAGGAACTGGAATCGACATGTAAAATAATAAATTAAATTAAAAAAAAATGCTTTAACTCCAAAATTTAAATTCAAGGACAAGTTACTGGGGAAAAGGATTTCTATTTTTGTTTCCACAGAAAATGAAAAGATGTGGATTCCTTCCAGACTAATGTGGTTTGATCAAGCCAGACCACCTGAAACAGAGTACCAGGTGATCCTACATTCAAAACAGCTGGACAAAGCAGCCTTACAGACTACAGCCAGGATTTCTGAATCTTCTTTGAATCCCCCATGACAGCGCCCCTCACCAGCAGGAAGTAGTTTGGAAAGAACAACGCCCAAATTCCCAAATATTGTCTATAAATGTTTGTTTTCATTTAAATGGACTTTGCTATAAAAAATAAGTTAAAAAAAAAAAGAAACTATACTTTACTAAGATATGTTAATTAAGCGGCTAAATCCTGCCCAGCCACTTGCATAGACTGAACCCTGATGTATTTAACTAGCATTTAGCTGCTTGTTAAAACCAAGCTTCTGGAACTTTTTTAATGACTGACTTGTCACTAGTTTTCTTTTATTTGAGACTCTATTTGTTAAGGGCATATTATTTTCATCCCCTCCCAAAGCCTCCACTGTGGTCATACAATTGCAGCCTTGTATGTAGCTAACTTTTACAGATTATCACTTTGACAGAACATGCCCATTTTCATTGTTTTGTGCACAGGTCTTCCTATTTGTAATTTTCACTGCATTCTTCATGCATGACAGAAAAAGCCAATCAGAAAAAATGGGAGGTAAGAGAAAAAAAAGCCATGTGGGATTCAGGTGGAACATGGAAATGTGAACACCACAGTTAAAGGAATACATAGTGGGAAGAAAGAATACTACTACTCTGATAATAGTAATGAACACAATATAAGGTAAGATCCAATACAGGAATACAGGGGTCAACACAGAAAGACATGCTATAACACACACACACACACACACACACACACACACACACACACACACACACACACACATTAAATGAAGATATCATGAAGACATTTTGCTCAAAATTAAGAAAAATAAAATAACCCCACTAACCCCACTATAAAACCATTTGTATTTAAGCTTATGGCAGAAATGCAAAGTGGCACAGAAGATGATCAGGCATTCAGCTTACCAGAAAACACTTAGAATAATCTGAAAATGCAAAACTAAGTACATAGGAAACTCAAAAGCTTGAATGCTGAATTTACAAGAGAGATTATAAACACGATAGAATAAAGGGGATACACTTTAGTCAGCTGCATCTCTAGATGACAACACCACAAATGAAAACTATAGTGTTATACCATTCATCATAGCTAAATAAATCATTTACAATGTTTAGACATTGCATTCAAAAATATCATGGGGAGTTTTATTTTTAGCCTCATGAAAATACATTTGAAAGTGAGCCACCCTTCTCACAAACGTGATTTGAATTTGCATTCCAAACCAGAACAGGTAGATTAGGCATGTAGTAACTCTTACCCAAATAATTAATTTTTCAAACCTACCAATTTAGCAATAATATACAGTATTCAAGTTAGAAAGGAGGCAGCTCAGAAGAGACAGAGTACTGTCTTGAAACATATAACAAGTGATGATTTTTCAATGTTAGAAGCAACAGTAGAAATCTGAACAAATGGAGAAGCATAATATATTCATGGGCAGGAAGATTTACATTTCCATATTTTACCCACATTCAGTATAAGTCTATGGCGTCACTGAAATCTCAAAGTCACAGTGGTGTCTTCTAGGAGGCTTGATAAATGCTCCCACGTACAAGTTAGCTATAAGCTCCGCTGCAGCACTTGGGGTACAATCAGCACTGACACTAAAGTTTACATTTCAAAAAGCCAGAATAGTTTGCATGTTTACATTATCAGGAAATTATAAAAATTTTAGAAAGAATACCTAACTTAAAAATTTCAAAATAAATGAAGATATTGAAAACTCACATGCTATCCTGTAATACAGACAACATTTCTGCTCTTGTGAATTGGTTAAAAAGCAGTTAAATTAAAAAGTAAAACTTGCAAGAAAAGATGGTCTAGTTTATGCAGGAAGAATAGAAGGGAGACAACCTGTTTGCCAGAACAAGACTTAAGGATATGCTATTTTGGGACAAGGGAGATTACTCCATGGTTAAGAGATTATTGATACAAGCAAGAGAGTTTGAGTTAAGTATACCTGGAAATCACGGAGAAGCCAGAAACAGTATTGTGTATCTGTAATCCCAGCTGTGGGCTGGTAAAGACAGGTGGATCCTGGAGGCTGCTGGTTAGCCTAACCTTAAATCAGCAATTCCCAGACTTTCCAGGAGGCTCTATCACAAATACTAAGGGTGGAAAGTGATGAGAAAATCATGTAGTATTAACACCAAGTCTCAGCATGCAGAAGAGCACAGTTGCACACAGCATGAACATGAAATCACCCATATACCACATATGTACATATATAAACACATATAGACAAAATGTGGTAAAACTATGTGGCAATAATACATAACCAAAGAAATACTTAAAAAGAAAAAAGGCAAAGGAAATCTGTAACAATCAGGAGGGTAAAGCTTTCTATGGGGCATCTTCAAAGTCTTGTCATGTCATTTGGAGCAGGACTTAGGTCCTTCTGCATGTGTCCAGGCTGAGAGATTATCTCTCTATGTGTAATGGGCTCCAAAATCCATTCGAATACTAGGGACAAATACTGATCCACTACCAGAGGCCTCATAGACTGCCCAGGCCTCCAACTGACACCCACATTCAGGCTGACTGAGCCGGTCCAATGCTGGTTTCCCAGCTATAAGACTGGGGTTCATGAGCTCCCCCTTGTCCATGTCAGCTGTTTCTGTGGCCTGGTACTGACCTCTTTTCTCATCACTCCTCCCTCTCTGTAACGAGATTCAAGGAGTTTGGCTCAGTGTTTGGCTGTGGGTGTCTACTTCCGTCAGCTACTGGATGAAGGCTCTAGGATGGCATATAAGGTAGTCATCAATCTGATTATCAGGAAAGGGCATTTAAGGAACCATTAAAGGTTTAAAGAGAAATCTGGCAATAATGAAGTATGCAGATATCTACAAGGATGACCCCAACTAGCAATCTTTAAATTATTGTAAATACACTGCAAAAATTATTTAAGTATGGGAAGAATTAAAATATAACCCTCATAAACTGAAAAAAATTAAGGCCTAGACTAAGCTAAGAACATATAAAATTAGAAACAAAACCAAATAACTATAAAAAATAAGAACTCTATGGAAAAAAGATTGAATAGATAATGGTATCGATTATTAGTTGAATATAAATTAATATTGTATATTTTACCTGTTTTACTAGCAAAACTTTATTTACTAAATATTTGTAAGTATTTGTAGCAAATGAACCTATGTGACCATCACAGGAATGCATGCACTTGGTCAGCCCTGAAAATATAAAAGTAGCATCACACTGAGCAAGATTCATCCACATACATACATACATATATACATACATACATACAGAAAGAGGTCATTAATTTGAAGAGCAGAAAATATTATCAAACCTAATAGAAATAAGTACAAAGAATATGGCGCTTTGGGGATAAGTTACGTATTGCTGCTGGAGTATGAATTTGCATCTTCATGTAAGCCCAGATGAACTTACATATGAACTGATAATCAGTTCTGCTTCTTAATATATATGACAAAACTTCATTTGGTACATACCTGTAAAGATATGACTGATAACATCCTTTAGCATTTATTTTTTGATATTGGGAATTGAACCTAGCCCCTCATATGTTCAAGACAAGCATTCCAATCATGAGCTATGTCACTAGCCATTAGTAGCAGCACGGAGAGTATAACAACAGAAAATTTTTATTGAAGTAGATCAGTAGAACACAGTATTCTCATTCAACACTAAGTAATTAAAAATCCCATAGTCAGGAAATATACAAACCACATAATTATACTGTTTAAAAATATCCTGCATATAAGTATAGAAATGCATTCTAGAAGCATGCCTTAAATATTAAAATTGATTTACAAATGTTTTTTATGTGTATATAATTTCAAGCAGCTCTCAAAGATGGAAAGCAGTGGTCTTAGAAGAAGTCTTCTTGAGAGTGCTTTAATATAATACCATGTATTCCACACAACACATGTACACAAGTTGATATGGTAAAGGTACAAATGTACCATTTGTTCAATAAATTTGTGCTAGGTAAAGTGTTACAGTGTAAATTATTTATGTTGTAATAATAAATTGAGTTTTTCCATATATCTCATATAGATTATATTATAAAACCTCTTTTCTAAATGCACTGTAAATCTCTCTCTCTCTCTCTCTCTCTCTCTCTCACACACACACACACACACACATGCAAATACACATGGCTTAGTTTATTTTGTAACTGTCTTTTGTCATGTTATATGAGCTAGGAAAATGAGATTCAAAAGGTATGTAATATTAAGAGCACACTCAAAATATGGAATGATAGGAAAATCTGAATGATTTTCAAAAGTCTTGAATCATTACTTTTTAAAATTATTCTTAGTATCTTCTAATTGTCCATTAATTCTTAATCAGTAGAAATTTTAAAAGATACTTAACTTTAAAAGTTCATATTTGCAACCTAAGTATTAGTCCTGGATGCTAGAATATCCCTACACAATAATTCACATTTCCCCAGGAGACATAGCTCCAAAGCCATTAACTGATCAACTATCTACTAAGTATTGCAACTTCACTCTTTAACTTTGGTATTTAGACATCTATAGTGTGAACTTTCTAGTCAGAACACATGCACTTACAAATAACAAAGTAAGCAGAAAGAATATTTATATTCATTCTGTAACAGATTCAAAAGAAGGCAAAACCTCCCCTAATTCTATTGTTGCTCATCTCAGCTCACCATATCAACTTCTGCTACCAGTTCCTACACAATGGTGAAACACAGACATCTTTATCACTAAAAGCAAAAGTTCCCCAGCAGACTCAGCTTAACTGCTTGTTTTCCAAGCTGTTTTGACAGACTGTGGAACTGTGGAGAAGAGGTTCCTAGAAACAGGATATAGATCACTAAGGGATGTCCCATAACAGAAGTGAAATCTGTCCCCTGTTCCCACCATGTAATCTTCCTGTTCCATGATGATGCCCTGAATGATACTCTTGGACAAGCATCCTCTGAAAGTGTAAGTCAAATAAATCCTTCCGGAATCAAGTTATTCAGTCAGGCATATTGTAGCAGAAAACAGAAGTCAATAATGCAGTCACAGATACTTATGATTTTTCAGAACTATCCTGTACATCCAATCATGTCAGCAGAGAATTTATTTCTTAATGATGCTTGAAAACAGCAAAGGAAATAAACTTCTCTACTCCAGATTACATCTTTTATTTGAAACAGAGAAGAGTGGGCAATAGAACACTATCTGTGCTTGACCATGCTGTTTACAGCTTTTTTCTCAGCTTAGATCAACCATACAGGACCAACACCATTAGCTGATTCACTCAAGTCCACACAGTGAGTAGCACATACATATCAACATATCTAAGAATTAGCTTCCTAAAAAAAGCTTTTGAAAGGCTTATGACTGATCTTAGAAAATCTCATTCTTTTCTAAATATTCTATGAGCATCATAGCAACTGCTTCAAGGCCAACTATTAATTGTAGTTGATTGAGGGACCTTTTCTGAACTAGAAGGATAGAAATTGGCCCAAACAGTATCCTGGGCTCCCTAAATTATAGTGCAGTAGCATTTGTTTTCCATAAGTTCTCTTTATTCACAAGTGTTGGGCAAGGAAGCACTCTCCAACTGATAGACATATTAACTCCCAGTGGTAGCTATAATTTCCTTAATGATAAAACCCTTTGGGGGCAAATTTATACATCATCTCTTTTGGCATTGGAGTACTTCCTAGACATTTCAAAATGTCTACTCATACTAATGCAAGACCTAAAGCAATGTTTTGCAAATATTGGGGCATCATTATGCTAGTTTAAATGCAAGTCATAATCGTATACCTTCATAAAAAGAAGAATATATATATATGTATATATATATACATTTATGTATACATACACACACACACATATATATATGTGTGTATATATATATATATATATATATATATATATATATATATATATATATGACACTGCCTGGATATTCAATATAATACTAATAAATGTAGAAAGTCATATTGCCACCCTCCAGAGAAGTAAGAAAGAAAAAAATTAATTCATGAAAAACTGTTTATGGTTGTGTTCTAGAGTGCTTAGAACAGATTATTTCAATATAGGTACCCAACAAAGGAAGAACATAGGTAGAGATGATGACTATGAGGGTTCAAATGTGTAACGCAAAAAAGGAAAAATAACATAGAAAGGTAAGTAAAGATCAGGTAATACTTCAGTGTGGAGTGGAGAGGGTTATTTCTCATAGTGTGCTAAAGAAGGTTGGATTTGGTCTGCTAGTCACTTTATTGAACACCTCTCATATATTGGGTTCTCTGAAGAACAAAAAGATAAGATAGTTTCATTTCCTGAAATCTCCATTAATAAGCAGATGGCAAGCGAAATAACTTTAGGACTCTCAGTCATCAGAGAAAGGAAATATGGTCTACAGTTAGGCTGAGGATCACAGGAATCTGGGATCCATCCAGAAGTGTTTAATCTAGTGTGGCTGAGATCTACGTAAAAGACTGGTTACATAAATTTGTGTCTTTGAATAGAATAAGAGAGTAATATAAATTGGAAGGAACCACCACAAATAATGCCAGAAATGGGAAGATATACAAAGACTGAACAAAGAAAAGGCAGCCCCTGAGTCAAATAAAAATACACAAATTCAGGTAATTTTAAGTCTGAATATGAGATGCTTTCTTGAGTCTCATATGTTTGATGCTTTATTACTAGTTAATGTGATTTGTGGGAATGATATCATCCTAAGCATTCTGGTAAATTAACAAATTAACCCCTTGGTAGATTCATAAGTGCAACAATGGGAATAGGGGTGTTCTTGGAGGAAGTAGGCTCCTGGAATATAGCCTGGAAAGCAGTAGCTTGTTCCCACTCCCTGTCTCCCTTGCCACATATTTCTGAATCCCTGATGTTCTCCCTAAATCCTGTTCTAGTAGATCTCTTAAGAAGGAGCTGACAACATAAATAATCACAGAAATCCAAGTGCTACAAAATGGATCAGATATTTTATGCATTTGTCAGAGTGGCAAAACCTAACATTGCCATGATTTCAAACCCTGAGATGTCAGTTACTCCAGGTGCAGGCATGATGTGAGAGGGACACAGAAATTGTACATGGATTCAGGTATTTTAGAACTAGAGAAGGGCCAGTTCTGAGCTAATCATAACATTGCCCAACTCCACAATATCCTTGTAGACATAGAATTAAAAAAAAGAAGAGGGATGGTTTAGTATTAAGGCCAAGAGGAAGTGGATGAGAAATTTAAAAAAAAAATCAAGAGAAATCTTGCTGAAGTTGGATGGAAGCTCTGAAATAAGTTTAGTCCAAGCAGGAATCAATAAAGGCAATCATGTACAATCAACACTTATGTGGATTTGAGTCATGTGACTCAAGAACTCAAAATAGAGTTGAATTAGAGCAGATGGGAAAACTTGGAGGCAGTGTAGGTGCACCAATGCTTTATTGAATACAGAATTCACCCCGGTGACATTAGAAGACAGTCATTTACAAGAGAGACAGGATGGAAAATGAGCTACCATTGAAGGCAGAAGTAGGCACAGCCTAATCCTGGTTACGAGAACATTGGGAAAGACTTACCTTTCACCTTCATGAATTTATAGAGAGGGAGAAAAAAACAGAAAGATTAAAATAAACTCCTGAATGTTTTTTGTCAGATTGCATAGGTTCTCCTCTTTCTTACTCATAGGCAATTACTTCCTTGTGAAACCTATAAGAATGGCTTGACATTCAGCAATGATGATCAAACCTTCAGGAGCCTCTACCATATTTATACCTCAGAGAGCTTGGTCAGTTTTTCCCCTCCTTCAATTCCTGCATGTGCACCTCAGAGTCTTCATTTCTCTGTTCATGTTGCAGGTGCATAGATCCTACCTCAGCAATGTGCAATGTAAGATTCTGAAGGAGAGAGGAAAACAATGATTCAACACATTTATGATGCCTATGGACCACATCAATATTCAGCAGAATAAAAAACTCTACTGGAATTGTAGTGACACCCATAGCTAGGTAGTAAACAACAAGTCTTTAATTTAACTTGGTCCCACTCAATAAGAGAGATTCTATAACTAGTACTGGGACCCTAGTTAACTGAACAGTATTGATGAAGCTATGGATATTGGAGGAAATCTACAGCTGCTAATTTACCAAACCTAATCACAACCTATAAAATTTACCTTTACACCACAAAGATAATTGTAGCCTTCACCCTTCATCAAGGAAACTTCTCTTTCCAACAGACAGAAAACATCCAATTAATATGCAGAGCTGTGTATACCACTCCCAGTGGATACATCTATAAACACAACTAGATCTAAGGCTCAGAGAAGATTATAGAGGAGGTGGTAGAAAGATTGTTAGGGCCAGAGCATCTTGGGATTAGGTATGTGATGGTGTCTCCTAGTAATATCAGAAGCTACATCCACAAAGTATCATGAACAGAACTACCATAAAATGAGTTTAACAAGGATGCAATCAGCAGACATTCCAAACTGGACTGGAAAAATCCCATAAGACCTCGATGCATTGAAGAATTAGAGTCAGCTGAGGAAAGATGGGGACCAGAGAGGTGGTCTTCTACAGGGAAGAGCACAATAGTTGGTTGTCAGCCCTGAAAACACACACAAGTAACATTGTATGGACTGAGCCGGTTTTATTTAGGAATGCACAAACATGTACACACACACACACACACACACACACACACACACACACGTGTGTGTGTGTGTGTGTGTGTTTTGTAAAAGCAACTGTTGGTTTTGATGTTGATGCAATATGGTCTTTAAAAATCAGTTCCCTGTGGTCCTCATAGGGACCTACCATTAATTTTCAGTTTTGGAAACACAATAATTTTGGTTATTGCTTACTTCATAGAAGTTTATAAAACATTATGAAAGTTATTGAAGACTATTTGTTAATAAAATATTATGAAAATGGTAGGCAGAGGCACCTAGAAATTTATATGTTTTCCTTTTTGTTTTTCTTTTCTTTTCTTTCTTCTTTTCTTTCTTTCTTTCTTTCTTTCTTTCTTTTTTTCTGGCCTGTAGACAAAAGGTTTTCCTATGTACTTCTGATTGGGATTGGCCTTGAATTCATCTAAACACTCTTGTATCAGTTCCTTAAACCTGGGATTGGAGGGATGGGTTACCTTGACGTCCTGGAATTTGCTACAAAAAGACATATTATAAAACTAAATTTAATTTGAAATATAGCTGAACCAAAATATCTATTTGTTATTTAGCCAAGATTAGTAGTTTGCATTTCTCAAACACTTTACTGAGGCTTTACTGAGAAGAAATTATTGATACTATCCCTTCTCTGATTTCTAGTAAAAATTCTCTCTACATTTTGGTGATCAGTTTGATAGAAGATATATCAAGATATGTCATCATACATAAAGATCTCTTTGTTTTCTATACCACTGATATATTTTGTTTTTATTTTATCATCTCTTCCATTGAATTGTTCGTTTAATTTAAAGATTATACTATAACGACATCATCTCTATCTTCACTTTCATCCCTCCAAACCCTCCCATACTTTCCTCCTTGCTCTCTTTCAAATTCATGATCTCTTTCTTTTAATTGTTGATACCTGCATACATATGTGTGTATTGTATGTACATACACATGTATATACATGTATGTGAATAGATAGATAATTGATAGCTAGCTAGATGATAGATTATAGATGGATTGATAGATGATAAATAGATTTCCTAAGATAACCTTCTCAAACATGCCATCATGTATACATCCTCAGAGTTGACCAGTTGGTATTGAACAAAATAAATATTGTGTTCTTCCCTGAAGTAGATTAATTCTATCAGATTCATCTACCATTAGTTATGATGAATTCTTCATGTAAGTTTGAAGCCTCATGAGCTTCCCCGACCTAGTCTGGCATGTCAATTATTGGTGTCCATGATAGCTTATGTTTTGGTAGAAATGTAGTGTAGACTGTATTGCTATAATTTCTCATATTCCTAGGGATTATAACCTTAGAGCAAACTCCCTGATTCTTTAGCTCAATAGTTCTCAAGCTTCCTAATTCTGCAACTCTTTGATATAATTTCTCATGTTTTGTTGATCCACAACCATAAAATCATTACCTTGCTACTTAATAACTGTAATGTTACTACTATAATGAAATAATTTAAATTCCCATATGCAGGATATCTGTTATGCAACCATAGTAAAAGCATCATTCTACCCCAAAAGGGTTTGTGATCCACAGGTTGAGAACGAATGTTCTCCCTCTTATAATGTTTGTGCTCTCTCTTCCATAGTTTACCCTGAGCTTTAGGTTTAGAAGAGTTTTGTAGATGTAGCCATTGGCAATGTACTACACAGCTGTGTATTGGGATTGGTTGTGATGTTTCTCTAGTGGCATCATTTAATGCAAATTTGTTGCATTTAAATTTTGGTACTATAATTCAGTTTAAAATATCGAATAATTTTAGAAATATTTTCCTAATGCCCAAATATTTACACATGTGGAGAGTTCTTTTGTGAATTTCCATTTGATTCCAGCAGAGGGTTCTAAAAGGACTGTGAGCAGAAGCAGAGTTTTCTGGCAGCAGCTCCCACTTCTTGACTCCAAACCTTTTATGGACCATTCTTCATGGGTTTTTAGCTCTTTTAACTCAACTTGGGGGCTTAGCAGACTATGCTCATGCTGCATTCATTATTTTAGTCTGAAAATTATCTCTAGTTATCATAGGCTTTACCAAATTAACTTTCCATCTTTTAGGAATCACATTCTTGTCAAATCCCATGCTTTATTCCTTCATAAACTGTTTGGCCCTTAAGCTTATTTGTGTGTGGAGGTGGGTAGGTAACTTAGCTATTGACTCTTAGCCATTGATAAAAGCAATTGTAGCTATTACAACATTATTTGAAAATTAGTTATTGATTTAATCAAAATTAGTTTCTTTGTGGAGATTGCAGTTCATTACATCTGTGTGAGATTCACTTGCATGTGTTGAGTCCTTTGCTGCTATTAGAATCCTTTTTTAGACTTTTGATCTTTAGTTTGTCTCAGTACATTATCCTATATGTCTTGGGGTCCATTGTGCTTCTTAGATACCTCAATTCATTTGTCATCTATCATTGTCATTTAACTCCATTTAGGTAATCTGAGGGACATTATAACTGTAAAAAATTTTATGTTCATTCTCAATAAATGGTACTGAATAATAAAGAATATCTGTATATGACAGAAAAATATACAAAATAAAATAACAACAATTATATAAAGTATGTGACTTTGAACATTTTAGAACAAGAAATTAAATAAAAAAACAAAGCACATTAAAATGTTAGCTGTAAGGTAAAGGACGACTATGCTCTAATTCATAGACCCAGAGAAGCTAGGTAACAAGGTAGACCTATGTAGGGATGCATGGATATCTAAGGGACTGAAGAAATAAATAAAAGTGATCTCCTGGGTGGATTGGGGTGGGTGGGGATGGGAACATGAGGGATTAGATTGGAGGTGGATAAAGTAGGAGAGTACTGAAAGAGACAGGGCACTTTTGGGATCATGTAGAAACCTGGTGCAAAGGAAACTCTCAGGAATTTACACAGATGACCCCAGTTAAGACTCTTAACAGTGGTGGATGTATACCCTAGACTGGTCATTTCCTCTACCTGGTGGAATTCCCAGTGGAGGGATTGGAACATGCAAGCTTTGACATAAGCTTGTCCTGTATGTCAATGAAGGAGGTGGTAAGGGTGGCATGGAGATGGTGGAACTGGCCAACCAATAACTTGTTCAGCCTTTGACCTATACCATGAGAATGGTTCCATTCTGTCTTGAGTGTCAGAACCCAGAGGCTGGATCACCCAGAGACCTAGGATAGAACCAAACATGACTGGAAATAATGTCAATGTAATGATGCATAATGATGTTCTCACATATTCATAGATTGGTGAATACTCCAATTTTTGTCAGGTATATTTCATCCAGTAATTTATGGAAACAGATACAGAGAGCCATGGCCAAACAATGGGCATAGCTGGGGAAATCATTTTGAAGAGAGGGAGAAAGGACTGTAGGATCTAGTGGGGTCAAAGACATCAAAAGGGAACCCACAAAAACAACTAATCTGAGCTTACAAGAGCTCACAGAGTCTGGACTTACACCAAGGAAGCCTAGCTTGCATGGACCAACTTTGGCCCTCTACATGTGTATCAGTATAGCTTGGTCTATTTGTGGGACTCCTAGCAGTGGGTACAAGGGCTGTCCTTAATGATTTACCTGGCTTTGAAGAACATATTTCTCATACTTGGTTGCCTTGCCCTGCCCTAATAAATGGGAGGAGCTTAACCCTTACTTCAACTTGATATATCATGCTTTGTTGACAGCCATGGGGGCCTTCCATCTTTTTAAATGAACAGAGGAAGAGGGGATTGCAGGGGCCAAAGGTTGGGGGGAAGTAGAAAGGAGGTAAATGGAGTGAATGGAGTAGAGAAGGGAGGAGAAACTGTGATTGAGATGTAAAACAAATGAATAAATTTAATTAATAATGATTTAAAAAGAACTAGCAGTTTACTGTGATAGCTTATGCCTTTAATCCCAAATCTAGAGACTCTGAGGAGCATTTTGAGTTTAAAGCCAGTCTAGGCTACAAAGCAAGTTTCATACATGTCCAAGCTATATTGGAAAACCTTGTCTTAAAGAGAAAAACAAATAGAAGATGAAGTAATAAGTAATTAGCAATTTACAGATCATGGGGCAAAATGAAAACAATTATTAAGAATATATTAATATAAACATATTTGTATTCAAAATTTGTGAAAATAAGGAAATATTTGAGGTTAAATGAAAGAAAATTTTCAAATATGCAACTAGAACAAGAGTTTATAAATCTTATGGAGATCAGAAAAGAGTAAGAGAAAGAAGAAAATTTGTGTGAAAGAAATACATCAGATACTATAGATGTGCTCACATGAGGGTAAGGAATCTATGCATTATGGACATATCATAAAATCACATGGGGAGCAAAGAGAATTAATATCTGTAAAATTCATCAATAAGGTATTGTAAACTTAAACAACACTGATAGAAGTTCTGGCAGAAACATCCTGGTAGGATATCTTAGCATAAACATTTTCTGTAATTAATAGATCAATCAAGAAGTATATAGAGAATTTGAACAATGCACTTAGCTACATCGACCAACATCCATTTGAAGGGTAGTGCACACCCTAACCACAGAAAACACACGTTTTCCAAGCACACTCTTGGCTGTGAAGCAAGTTTCAACAAACTTAGAATGATTGATATAATAAAAACCGCAGTCATGGCCACAATGCACTTCACTCACAAATCAATACCAAATGCTACACAGAGAAACCACATGTACTTGGGAATTAAGAAACACATTTTAAATAACTATAGGGTCAAAACAAAAATAATCATGGACACTGTAAAATAATTATAATATATACATTCCTTAAAATTATAAGATGCAATGAATAAAATAAAGGAATTCTCATTGGAAAGGTCCAGTTGTAAGTCTGTGTTGAAGAAAAGAAATTTTTTATTTAATTTTTTAATTTAATTTATTATTTTACAAGTAGATCCCAGTTCCCTATCCTACCCTCCCTTCCTTTTACCCTCTCTGCCCCCTCACATTCACCCTGACCACCCTCCCCTTGCCACACCCCAATTCCACATGTAGGGCAATGCCATCCAGGTGGGGTCATGTAGATCTGTCAGGTCATTTGAAGTAGGGACTAGGACTTCTCTCCTGTCTTTAAGTTAAGGCAGTATCCCTCCATGGGGGATATGTTCCCAAGGTCCTTTTGTGCACCAGGAATACATCCTGGTTCCACTGTCTGAGGTCCCTTAGACTGCTCAGTACTTCTGGCTGAGACCCATATTCAGGGGGGCCTGAGTCAGTCCCATGCTGGATTCCCAGATATCAGTCTGGGGGCCCATTAGCTCCTCCTTGTTCAGGTAAGCTGTCTCTATGTGTTTCTGACCCCTGCCTTTGTCCTCTCCATCTGCATCTGGATTGTAGTTCAACTCAGTGTTTATGTATGGGTGTTTGCTCCTGTTTCCAACAGGTATTAGATGAGGGCTCCATGGATAAGTTAGTTGTTGATCTCACTATCCGGGAAGGGCATTTATGGTAGCCTTTCCACAGTTACTCAAATTGTTAGTTGGTGGCAGACTTGTAGGTCTCTAGACCTTTCTTTAGGTTTAGTTTTCTCTTCAAACCAATAATGGCTCCCTCTTTTATGCTCTCTCTCTTTCTCTCTCTCTTTTCTGTCTTCTATTCCTCTCCTCCCCTTCTCTTTCTCCTACTTCTCTCTCCATTCACTGCCCCCCCCAAGAAAAGAAATTTTAAAAAGACACATAAGTTAGAAGAGAGAGGAACAAAGAACAAAATACTTTAAATAAGAGTAGGAGAGTTCCTTGTATAAGCCCTCCAATCACCCACCTCCGTGATGTTATACTTCATATCTGCAACACAATTAACATCATTTTCATAGTCTGCATTTCACTCTTGGATGGCTGCTAATGGTTTTTCAATTTCCACACCCTTTAATATCTGACATGCACATCATTATGCATTCTAATATGTTCTCAAGTTCTTGTATCCATCACAGTGGTAGATATGTCATAGAAGCATTTGTTGCATTAAAATATACTATGCAGTTTGTTTTTCTTCATTAGTAATCACTTACTTGTTTTCCAGCCCAGCAATTCCTTTCAGTTTACTAGAAATATTCTATAAGTAAATCACAAATCATTAGTTTTAAATTTGCCTAATTTCATATGATAAAGTACATTTAAAACCTACCCACATTGTTAGTACCATTTACTTCTGTAGGTCCTAACAGGCTGTTTGACTTTTCATCTGTTGAAGTGTGGCTGCCCATATTCATAATTATACGTAAAACCCATTTACATGTTCACATAGGGTTTCTGAATGAACATGGTTTTCTATTTACTTCATTAAATATCTAGCAATCAGACTTTGGGGTATATACTTAGGATGCTTGTTTATAAGAAGCCACCCCAAACTAACTTCCAAAGGAACTGTGTTGCATCATATGGGCATCATCCATATTGCTATATATAATGATTAATTTTTTTGTATAAAATATTTGTGCAGTATTATTTGGATTGATACTTTTACTTATTCTTGAGAATATTAGATAAGTAAATTAATAAACATAAACATATCTATACACAGTTCTCCCCTGAACTACTCCTCTGGCATCCCACACACTTGTCTATTCCCAACTCTGTGCCTGTACCTTTGTCTTTATAACTCACTATGTTAAGTTAGTACTGCCTATATGAACATGGGTGTGAGTCAAAAACTGGTGCATAAGAGGCCTGTTCTACACACTCAATAAAGAAGAACTCTCAGTGTGCCAGAAACCATCCACCGTCAACAGCTCCTCAGAAAGTATCCGGGAATAATCCACAACAGCTATGCTTGCATTTTGGCTTTACTGATCTTTTACAGGCCTTATGCTGGTAACTGTAGCTGCTGTGTGTTCATGATCATAATAATCATGTCATGTCCAGAAGCATTTTGATACACTCTTCTCCATCTTTTGCCTCTTATATTCTTGCTTCTTCCTATTGCAAAATATTCTCTGAGGCTCAGTTGTGGAGGGATTAATATAGATGACACATTTAGAGCTGAGCACCCAGTCTCTATTCTCAGCACTGTGAGGACATACATTTCTACACTGACTGCTAGACACTTCAGAAAGAAGCTTATCTAAGAAAGGTTGATAGAGATCTTGGTTTATAGGTATGTTTATTTAGAAGGAAATTTGACAGCTTGTTCACATAACAAAATAATAGAAACAGGTCCTACACTCAGCCAATTAACAATGCTCTTGCCCCAACTATGGGATTTTGGGCATGATTACAATACCAGGCATGACATTTCCTCCTGTGAAGAAGGCCTCAAATCTAACTGCAATGCATTTACTTCCTCCGTTACAGTCACGGCATTATTGCATCAATAGGCACCTCATGTTTAACACAACAGTGCTGCAGCATGCAAGTTCCTGCAGTGGGTGACACATGGAGATTTTTCTCTCTATTAGGCTACATAGTATATTCCAGTACTATGAAAACTAGCCAGAAGTTTTCTGATTGCTTTGAGATAGATTTATGTTATGTCTTGCTATCAAATTATCTTCAGCAATGGAGTTTTACCATGTAGTTACAATTGATATCAGAAAGCAATGTCAATAGCCTGTGTTGTTTTGGGGAACTCTGGAACCCCCTAGATCAATATCTTCTATGATTTGTACTATGATTTTACTATGATTTGTGTTTAATAAACCATGTTTTCTGGAAAGGAGACCATCTGCCTGTGAGAGGTAACTTTCTAATATCTTTTAAAACAGCATTTTTAAATTAGCTTACTAACTAGTAGGCTTCATAAGGTTTTTTCTTACATCTTTAGCTCTGTTTAACCCACCCATTTCCACCTTTATTTCCCCATCATCTATTCCACCCAGAACAATACTTTAATGTTCCGTAATCAAATTCTTCTTTCTTTGTGTGTGTGTGTGTGTGTGTGTGTGTGTGTGTGTGTACTACTCTATTTCAATTTACTTTGTACATTTTCAGTTAACAGACAGTGGGTTTTTATATGACATTGTATGCCTTGCTTCCTTTGGGTTAACTCACTTACACATTGGAGTTTTTCCTATACAACTACAGCCTTCAGACTTTATATTTTTGCCTTTAGACTTCTACCTCACTGTCTTTGTTTTATTTATTATGCCCTTTTCTTAACAAGCCTCCTCAAAAAGATCCCTTTCTACTTCTCTGAATCATGCTTGGTTCAAGTTAAACACACAACCAGATGATTTGAAACTAGAAAGACATGTGAGGGAGAATATTTGGCATTTGTCTTTCAAATCCTGAGTTACTTCACTCAGTATAATTCTTTTTTCCTGTTACAGTCATTCATCTGCAAATCTCATGATTTCAATTATCTTTACAATTGATATTCCATTGTTTAGAAGTGCTACATTTCTTTTATTCATTTATCTGTTGTTGGACATCTAGATTGATTCCATTTCTTAGTGGTTGTAAGAAAAAAAGCATCTATGAATATGGATGTGCATGGCTGTAGTAGGGTTCACTCCCCAAAACAATGTATAAATGTCACCCTTTCACCATATCCACACCAGCATCTACTGTCATTTGTAGTCCTGATGATAACTTTTCAGAGTAGAATAAAATGGAACGTCTAATCAATTTTGTATTTGTTTCTCTGATGTCCAAGACTTTGAGTATATTTTCAAGTATTTCCTAGTCACTTGGATTTCTTCTGAGAGTTCTGTTCAGTATCATAGTACATTTTTTTTTAATGAGTTGATACTTCCTTAATGTTTAGGGGTTTTGGTATATTTTAAGTTGAATAAATTGCTTAAATGTGATTTCAGCTGTGTCTGTTAAGGTGTGTCCAGAGGAAGTAAGCATTAAATTCAGTAACTAACTACAAAGGAGCAGTTATCGTCAGTGCTCTAGTTTGCCTCTCTGTTATATATAAAAGCAACTAAAAGGAGAAGGAGTGGGGTCATTTAACCCATTGTTCAGTGAATCAAGTCAAGGAACTGGAGTTGAAACCATGGGGAAATGTTGTATACTGGATAGCTCACACACAGGCTCATGCTCAGCTAGTTTTCTCATGCAACCCAGGCCCACTTGATTATAGATGGCAATGTCCACAGTGGGCTGGGCCCTTCCACATCACTCATCAATCAAGAAAATCTCTCATATCCATTAACACAAATCAATCTGTTTGAAGTACTGATTGAACTAAATTTCTATTCCCAAGCAATGAGATTTCTTCTGGGATCTCAGCCCCATTGAATGGTGGCTTCTACATTTAGGATAGGGATTCCAAAAATCAATTAAAAAACATCCCATGCAGACATGTCCACACCCTTTGGTCCATTTCCATGGTGATTATAAATCCCTTAAAGTTGACAATTAAAATTCACACAAAGTGAAGCAAAGGCCTTGGCATAATATGTAATAGTCATATGAAACTGAGAGCAAAAAGAAAAGTACATAAAACAGGAGTTAATAAGCACTAGAAAATTCATAGGGAATATTGTGTGTTTCATCAAGAGTCTCTTTGAGCTTACAGTCCTTTTATTTATCTATATAGCATGTTTTGCATCTCTGTTAAGATCAATTGGGAATATTTAAAGCTATAAGCACAAACATCTTAGGCTAAGTAGAAAAGATGGATGCCTGTCAAAAAAATTAAGCAGTACAGCCCCGTCCCTAGATGAGAAGCTACAGGCAATAAATAGCTGCTTATGGAGAAGGAATGTGTTTATAAGGAAGAAACCCCTCATAAGCTATGCAATACTAAGTGGTAGCCCTAAATTTGTACTGTGTGTGTGTGTGTGTGTGTGTGTGTGTGTGTGTGTGTATGTGTATATAATAGTCATAATTATAGAAGAGGTTATGAATTGATGTTAATAGAGTATGGCCATATATAAAGTTCTCAAACACTTAAAAAGAGTTTTACTATGGAGATATCTCACTCAGTAGAAAAGTTTTCTTGCATGTCAAAGTCCCTGTGTTCAATCCAAAGAACTAAAAAAGAAATTAGCTAATATCTAGAATAAGTATAAACAATATTTTCTATGTTAACTGGAAATAATTAGTACAACAATAGAAACATTATAGAATTATAGATTCACTTTTTATCTTTTATATTTTTTGATATTTTAATAGGATTAAAATTATCCCTTTCCATTCTCCTCTGCAAACTTTCCCATATACCCCCTACTCTCATTCATGGTCAATATTTTCATTGTTATTGCATGCATATATGTACATATATATAAATACATATATATATATATATATATATATATATATATTCCTAAGTACAACCTGCTCAATCTATATAATGGTATATTTGTATAAAATTTCATGGAAGATTATTGGCACTTGGCAACCAATGTTCTCTTCCCTGGTGACTACCACCTCTTCTGTTTCTAGATTTCCTTGGTTGCCTATAGCTACTAGTGTGGGGTTGAGGCCTCATTACCTTTTTTCATCCACTTTGGAATGTCTATTGGCATCACCTATGCTCAGATTATGTTTGGACAGTTATATTTAAAGATTTATTTTTTACTAGTGCTTTTTGTCTACTAGAAAGAATAAATGAGTATCACATGTGTGCAGTATTTTCAGAGGCCAGAAGAAATAATTAAATTCTTATGGATCCAGAGTTCCAGATGGTTGTGAGCAACTACATGGATCCTTGAAATTGAACCCACATACCCGGAAGGTGTGTCTTGTGCTCTTATCACCTTTTTAAGTCAGTTTTTTATTTTAATTTTCTGACAGATATGTAGCACTTCTGAAAAATAATATTCCATTCAGTTACATTACTAAAGAAACAAATATTAACTAACATGGACCTGCTTCATATCAGGTCTTACATACTCATGCTTCTGTTTGTACTTTCAAGTGTGTGTGTGTGTGTGTGTGTGTGTGTGTGTGCTCACAAGCTTGCTTCTAATTACATTTTATTCTATAAAATGTGCTTTCAATTTTTAGAGTTACATATATGCATTTAGTGTGGGGGAAAGGTAGGACATGTGTATGTCACAAAGCTTTTGTGTCAGTAAGAGGATACTTAGCTAGAGTTCTTTCTTTCTGCCATGTTTGTCATAGGATGGAATTCAGGTCTTTGGTCTTGACTACAGTGCCTTTGACAACTGTTTACCCTCTGACCCACCTAGAAACTGCCCCCAAGTGGAATTATTTTTGTAAATAAAAGCTCAGGTTTATGACATATAAAACATTTTGTGATTTTAAAACCTGCACATGGCCCATTGGTGATAGAAAACCTTTTTTTTTTTTTTAATAAAACTTCAAAGTTTTTTTTAACTCATTTCATACTATTGCTTTTCCTAGGAGTATCTTTTCAGAAATCCCTTTCTGTACATTTTCAAAAAATAATCTATTAGAAATGGGTTTCATGCATACCATTTCCCTGTAGCTAAAATTGTTCACATAAACTATCATGAATTAAGGAATCAGAACACTTGCCCTGTACTAAAACACTCTGCCATCCATGACTGAAAACACGGAATTTAACTAAATGATTAGTTGTGGCATTTTTAGAAATCCAAAATTGTGCAAATGATTTGACGGAGTATAACAGAAAATTTGAGACTGTATTAAAGGTGAACACTGTATACCCTTGACTCAAATAACTCATAAGAGCAAAATGTGTAATGTGAAAATGTCTTTCTAGCCACCCTGCCCCAGCCACACTACATTGAGATCTAGCAGTGTGGTACTAGGGGAGGGAGGGAGAGCCCTTTTCCCTCTTCCAGTATTTTTTTCTTCCAAGGTACAGGCTTGCCAAAGACTGAAACCTTTTAGGGTGAGTAGAAAATGCTAATAGATGTCCTATTTACCTTAACCAGTTTTCATGGATGGTTTTTTGTTTTCCCGGTATTCACGAGGATCAATTGGAGAATTACTATTGTACTGAAACTTAAAATTAACCAATCAGAGAAAAGAATACCCATCACTCTACCATAGTAATCCAATGAGTTTAGTAGAGATTTTATAGGAATTTTTTTTTATAAGAATAAAGCCCTTCTAAAGAGAACACTGACAGACAAAAGAAAGAATTCACTGGAAGGCCCACACTGAACCCAAAGGACACAAAGTATGACATAATCACAAGCTGGACACATAACACTCTTAAAAATAAAATTTTGTTCTTATAGTTTGAAAATGACAAAACCCAAATATACTATTTAGGAGTCCCTAGAAGCCACTAAACTCCTCAAATACCATGTTATTATTCCTTTTGTCTTTCCACTTACATGAATCCTATGGACAAGGATGGACTATGCCCTAATCATCTTTCTTTTTGCACTTCTTTTCTCTAGCCTGGGAAATCCCTCCCTCCCCCACCCTCTGCTATAAACATGCAAAATGGAAAGAGGTAAGGCCATCTATGTAGCTATGAACAATCTGCTTAGAAATATATTCATGAGCTTGCTTTCAAATGATTTTTCAAGATATGAAAAATGCATAAGAGAAAGAAAGACCCTGCCCATACCGAGGGTTAATGTGTCTGACATTTCTGATGTTGGCAACCAGGTGACTTGACACTGCTGATAACCTTTCTACTTCTTTCTATTGCCCATGTTGTCACCAGTTCTATACACTGAAGAGGACTGGAATTTGTAAGCATCTACAAGTAGGGAAAGGAGGTAAAACCCAGACCTGAAGACATTAATGGATATAATATAGGGACAGGAATTGCACAGAAGACTAAGTTACATTGCTAGTGTTCAGAGGGAAAAATTCGGATTTAATATATGTTTCTGTGTATATGCACTGGTAGAACAATGTTTCTGTTTCAAACAATTCCTCTCTTATCACCTTGAAATTAAAAGCATTTATAGCATTGACCCTTTGCCAAGGGAATACATCACCTATCATTATCAAATATCTGCCACATGTTTTGAAATTGGTTTCCTTTGCTCAAGTTTGGTTGTGTATTTGTGTATTTATTTAAACACACCGAAATCTTCAGCTTGATCTTGTGATCATTATCTGTCACCTTAGCAAATCCTATGACTTACTCATCATATTGACCCTGTGGCAGGACAAATGGCAGGGGTGAAATAACAATGCCAGTTTTTAGGAATGCCTCTCAGAAGGCTAGGTATGTTTCTTAAGGAGAAGATCCAATTGATAAACAACCCTACTATCAAGTGGTTAATCCCATCATCATTGTTGCATTGAAGATAAAGCTGCTATGGGTCTGAAAATAAGAATTTCTGGAGAAATGAACAACCTCTTAAGTTGAGAGAACCCTGGAGTTCTATAGCCCAACACAGAAGGTAGTTGTGGTTTACATTTAGCAAACTTGCAAAAGGGAAGTGAGAAGTTGTAGCTGTGAATCCAGAGATTCAAAATGGCACCTAGGAACTCTATTTTGTAAATTTCTCCTAAACTCCAATGACATACTTTTAACTATTTCTCAGGCATTTAAACTTGACTATCTAATGAGCACCCAAACTCAAGATGGTTAATAATGTTTCCCATTCCCTCTCCCACTTTTCTTCCTAAAGTATTTCACACCTATGTTTTATAAACTACATTTTGGCCTATGAGGTACAGTGATCTGCACTCAATTAAATGTTTCGTTCTTTATTTTCACAATTATGTCACAATAGGTGATAAAACAACAAAGGATGTGTACTACTAAAAAAATAGAGACAGTCCATCTTGGTGGGGAAAGCATAACATGAGGTAGCTTGTCTTACTGTTTTGTTTTGTTTTTTTTTTGTTTGTTTTTTGTTTTGTTTTGTTTTGTTTTTTGTCAAGAATCATAGAATAAAATTTGCTGGTGTTCAGCTTACTTACTTTTTCTTGGTCAGGATAAAACTCTAATGTATCAATGGCGCCACCCATATTAATGGTGAGTACTGTTCCCTCAGCTAAATCTTTATGGAACCATTCATACAGACATACTCTCATGTTTCTTTCCCCAGTGATTCTAAATCTAGTCAAGCTGGCCATGGATACTAACCACCACAATTATTTATATCCAAAATTTCCATGGAATGTTGTAAAGTGACAACAGGGACATTACTTTGATGAACATTGAGATGTCAGGACTGGCTGGTGCACAACATGTCTCAGACATGTGTTGCAACAAGAGAAAACAGAACTCAAGGCAGGTGGACCAACCTGTACCCTTTGATTTACAATGAGGACTATTATGAGTTTTTATAACATGTCACCAGCTTGGCCTTGATCAAAGATATTAATCTTAGTTGACAGTCATGCATGATAAACAGTTATATATCTTATGTGTCCCACTTCTCAGACTTGACAGGGCTTGAAATCTTGACCTGAGATTAAGAAAAAAAAAAGCAAGTGACTTGTTTACTGGTCACTGAAGATGAATTTCTGCAGCATGGAGAATGAAGGGAATGTCAAAAATCTTGCCACAATATTTACTTCTGCTAGTTGATTATCACATTAGTCTTGTATAATAATAAGGACTTGCTGTCCCTGCATAAAGAAGAAAATTCTCAGTTTTTTTACAGGAATGTATTGGTTTACATTATTGTGAACCAGATCCTCAATAGCTCTCCAACAATTTGTTCATTAACATGAAATATAGGAACCAAAAATCTAGATATCATGGAGTAAAGATATGGTGAGCTTCTCTTCTAAAATCATAAAGCTGAAGACTTAAAAAGAACCTTAAAATTAGTCTTCTCTATCTTCCCTAAAATCACGTAAGGCAACTGATAATCAGTAATGAATTGCTCTGAAATCACACTGTATAAAGTAAAAGAGGAGGGATTTAAATACATACCTCCCAACTAGAGTAAAGTTCTTTATTGACCGTACTGTCTGCTTCAGTTCAAGACTTGAAAACTGAAATAGAGAAAATAAAGGCAACATAAACTGAAGGAATGCTGGAAATAGAAAAACTGGGCAAAAAATCGGCAACTACAGACACAAGCATAACCAACAGAATTTAAGAGATGGAAGAGAGAATCTCAGGCACAGAAGATAAACTAGAAGAAATAGATTCATCGACCAAAGAAAATCATAAATCCAACAAATCCTTAACAAAAAACATCCAAGAAATGTAGGACACCATGAAAAGGCCAAACCTAAGAATAATAGGCATAGAGGAAGGTGAGGAAGCCCAGCTAAAAGGTGCCGAAAACATATTCAACAAAATCATTGAGGAAAACGTTCCAAATCTGAAGAAGTACATGCCCATGAAAGTACAAGAAGCATGCCGAACACCAAATAGGCTGGACCAAAGAAAAAAGACCCCTTGACATATAATAATCAAAACATCTAGCATACAGAATAAAGAAAAATATTAAGAACAGCGAAGGAAAAAGGATAGGTAACATATAAAGGCAGACCTATCAAAATTACACCTGACTTCTCCATGGAAACCCTCAAGGCCAGAAGGTCCTGGATAGATGTCCGAAAAATATTAAGAGAACAGGGATGCCAGAAAAACTCTCAATCACTATAGATGGAGAAAACAAGATATTTAATGACAAAACCAGATTTTCCCCATACGTAACTACAAATCTAGCCCTACAGAAAGTATTGGAAGGAAAACTCCAACCCAAGGAAGGTAACCTCGCCCACAAAAATGTAGGCAACAGATAATCCAACTACATCAGAAACCAAGGGTGAAGAAGAACTAATATATTCACAATACCACTGCCAACAACAAACCTAAATCAAACAAGCATCAACAATCAATGGTCCTTACTCACCCTCAACATTAATGGTCTTAACTCACCTATAAAAAGACACAGGCTAGGAGAATGGATACGAAGACAGAATCCATCCTTCTGCTACATACAAGAAACACATCTAAGCTTCAAAGATAGACATTACATCAGGGTAAAGGATTGGGAAAAGATTTTCAAATCAAATGAAAATAAGAAGCAAGCAGGCATAGCTATCCTAATATCTAACAAGTTAGACTTCAAACCAAAATTAGTCAAAAGAGGTGAAGACGGTCATTTCATATTCATTGCAAGAGAAATCCATCAACACAAAGTCTCAGTTCTGAACTTCTATGCCCCCAATACAAAGACACCCACATTCGTAAAAGAAACACTACTAAAACTCAAAGCTCATATAAAAGCTCACACACTTATAGTGGGAGACTTCAATACACCACTCTCAACACTAGACAGGACCACAAATCAGAAACTCAACAAAGAAACAAAAGAACAGAAGTTATGTCTCAACTGGGGTTAACAGACATCTATAGAACATTCCATCCAAAGACAAAAGAATATACCTTCTTCTCTGCTCCACATGGAACCTTCTCTAATATCGACCACATACTAGGTGACATAACAAACCTCAATAGATACAAGAGAATAGGAATAGTCCCCTGTATCTTATCGGACCACCATGCTTTAAAATTGGAATTCAACAAAAACACAAATAGCAGAAAACCTGCAAACTCATGGAAACTGAACAATGTGCAATTGCACCACTCTTGGGTCAAAGAAGAAATAAAGAAATTAAGGACTTTCTAATATTCAACGAGAATGAGGAAACAACATACCAGAACTTATGGGACACCTTGAAAGCAGTGCTACGAGGGAAGTTCATTGCACATATGAAGAAAACAGAGGATAGTCACATAAGAGAATTAACAGCACAACTGAAAGCCTTAGAACAGAGAGAAGTGAATTCACCCCACAGGAGTAGATGCCAGGAAATAATCAACTTGAGGGTTAAAATCAACAAAATAGAAACCAGGAAAACAATACAAAAAAAATCAATGCAACGAAGAGTTGGTTTTTTGAGAAAATCAACAAGACAGACAAACCTTTATCCAAATTAACAAAAAAGCAGAGAGAGAGAACATGCAAATTGACAAAACCAGAAACAAAAAGAGGAACAAAACAACAGACACAGAAGAAATCCAGATAATTTTCAGGTCATACTTTGAAAATCTGTATTCCACAAAAATTGAAAATTCAAAGGAAATGAACAAATTTCTGGATAACTATCACCAAAATTAAATCAAGAACAGACAAACAACTTAAATAGACCTATAACCCGAAATGAAATAGAAGCAGTCATCGAAAGCCTTCCAACCAAAAAAAGTTCAGGGCCAGCTGGATTCAGCACAGAATTCTACCAGACATTCAAGGAAGAATTAATACCACTACTCCTCAAACTGTTCCACAAGATAGAAACAGAAGGTTCATAACCAAACTCTTTTTATGAGGCCACAATAACTTTGGTACCCAAGCCTCACAAAGACACAATTAAGAAAGAAAACTACAGACCAATATCCCTGATGAACATCGATGCAAAAATACTCAATAAAATACTGGCAAACCGAATTCAAGAATACATCAGAGAAATCATCCACCATGATCAAGTAGGCTTCATCCCTGGGATGCAGGGATGGTTTAAGATACGAAAATCTATCAACGTGATCTACCATATAAACAAACAGTAAAAGAAAAGCCATATGATTATTTCCCTAAATGCGGAAAAAGCCTTTGACAAAATTCAACACCCTTTCATGATAAAGGTCTTGGAGAGGTCAGGGATAACAGGAACATACCTAAACATAATAAGAGCAATATACAGCAAACCAACTGCCAACATCAAACTGAATGTAGAGAAACTTAAGCCAATTCCTCTAAAATCAGGAACAAGACAAGGCTGCCCTCTCTCTCCATATCTCTTCAATATCGTACTAGAAGTTCTAGCTAATGCTATAAGACAACAAAAGGAGATCAAGGGGGATCCAAATTGGAAAGGAAGAAGTCAAACTATCTCTAGTTGCAAATGATATGATAGTTTACATAAGCGACCCAATAAACTCTACCAGGGAACTCTTACAGCTGATAAACACCTTCAGCAAACTAGCAGGATACAAGATAAACTCAAAAAACATCGGTAGCCCTACATTTTCAGACAACAAAGAGACAGAGAAAGAAATCAGAGAAACATCACCCTTTACAATAGCCACAAGCAACATAAAGTATCTTGGTGTAACGCTTACCAAACAAGTAAAAGACCTATATAATAAGAACTTTGTGGCACTAAAGAAAGAAATTAAAGAAGATACCAGAAAATGGAAAGATCTCCCATGCTCTTGGATAGGTAGGATAAACATAGTAAAAATGGCAATTTTGCCAAAAGCAATCTACAGATTCAATGTAATCCCCATTAAAATCCCACCACAATTCTTCATCATCCTTGACAGAATAATAATCAACTTTATATGGAAAAACAAAAGACCCAGGATAGCCAAAACAACCGTATACAATAAAAGAACGTCAGGAGGCATCACCATTCCTGACTTTAAGCTCTACTACAGAGCTATAGTCTGGAAAACAGCCTGGTTTTGGCATAAACATATACAGGTAGACCAATGGAATCGAATTGAAAATCCTGATATTAACCCACACACCTATGAACACCTGATTTTCGACAAAACAGCTAAAATTATACAATGGGGTAAGGACAGCATCTTCAACAAATGGGGCTGGCACAATTGGATGAGGGTGTGTAGAAGACTGAAGATAGACCTATGTCTGTTGTCATGCACAAAAGTCAAGTCCAAATGGATCAAAAACCTCAACATCAATCCAGCCACATTGAACCTCTTAGAAGAGAAAGTAGGAGGTACCCTTGAACAAATTGGTATAGGAGACTGCTTCCTGAACATAACTCCAAGAGCGCAGACACTGATAGAAACAATTAATAAATGGGACCTCTTCAAACTTAGAAGCTACTGTAAGACAAAGGACACAGTGGACAAGACCAAACGGCAGCCCACAGACTGGGAAAAGATTTTCACCAGTTCTATAACCGACAAAGGGCTGATCTCCAAAATATACAAAGAACTCAAGAAACTAGTCAACAAAACACCAAATAACCCTATTAAAAAATGGGGTACAGAACTGAAGAATGAATTCTCAATAGAGGAATTCAAAAAGGCTGAAAGACACTTAAGAAAATGCTCCACATCCTTAGCTATCAGGGAAATGCAAATCAAAACAACTTTGAAATACCATCTTACTCCTGCCAGAATGGCTAAAATTAGAAACAACAATGATGACTCATGTTGGAGAGGATGTGGAGAAAGGAGAACACTCCTCCACTGCTGGTGGGAGTGCAAACTCATACAGCCATTTTGGAGATCAGTATGGCAGTTCCTCAGGAAAATGGGAATTGCCACAGGACCCGGAAATCCCCCTCTTAGGCATATACCCAAAGGATTCACATCCATGCAACAAAGACATCTGTTCAACTATGTTCATAGCAGCACTATTTGTAATAGCAAGAACCTGGAAGCAACCTAGATGCCCCTCAATTGAAGAATGGTTAATGAAGATGTGGCATATCTACACAATGGAATACTACTCTGCAGAAAAAAATAATGGTATCTTGAAATTGGCAGGCAAGTGGATGGCACTTGAAGAAACCATCCTGAATGAGGTAACCCAGTCACAAAAAGAGGAACACAGAATGTACTCACTCATATATGGATTTTAGACCTAGAGCAAAGGATCACCAGTCTATAATTCACATCACCAGAGGAACTAGGATACAAGGTGTATTCTAAGAGATTCATATAAAGCCCATAACAGAACTGGGAAGGGACAAGTCCCCCAGAGCTCAGGTGAAGTGGGGGGGGGGGTGCAGCGAATGAAGAGAGAAGTAGGAGAAAATGAGGGGGAGGAAAAGAAAACATATGCGACCAGGAAGATTGAGCCTGGTTAGGAATAGAAGACAGGAAAGAGAGAGAGACAGATTGAGAGAGAGAGAAAATAAAAGAGGGAGCCAATATTGGTTTGAAGATAAAATTGAACACAAAGAAAGGTCTAGAGAACTACAAGACTGCTGCCATCTAACAATGTTAGCTTCTGTGGAAAGGCTACCATAAATGCCCTTCCTGGACAGTGAGATCAACAACTAACTTATCCATGCAGCCCTCAACTAATGCCTGTTTTAAATAGGATCAAACACCCATACATAAGAACTGATTCGAAGTAGAACTCAGATGCAGGTGGAGAGGACAAGACCAGGTTGCACAAACACATAGAGACAGCTTACCTGAACAAGGAGGAGCTAATGTACCACCAGACTGATAGCTGGGAAGCCAGCATGGGCCTGACTCAGGCCCCCCTGAATATGGGTCTCAGCCAGAAGGACTGAGCAGTCTAAGGGACCTCAGACAGTGGAGCCAGGGTGTATCCCTGGTACACAAAAGGACTTTGTGAACACATCCCCCATGGAGGGATAACTTCCTTAATCTAGAGACAGGAGAGAAGCCCTAGACCCTACTTCACATGACCTGTCAGACCTACATGACCCCAACTGGATGGCATTTCCCTACATATGGAATTGGGGTGAGGGGATGGGAGGAGAGGGTGGTTAGAGTGCCTGTGAGAGAACAGAGAGGGTAAAAGGGAGGGAAGGAGGAAAAGAGGGAGGAAGGGAGGGAGGAAGGGAAGGAGGGAGGGAGACGGAACTGGGATCGACATGTAAAATAAAAAAAATTAATTTAAAAAAAATGCTTTGACTCCAAAATTTAAGTTCAAGGACAAGTTACTGGGGAAAAAGATTTCTAATTTTGTTTCCACAGAAAATGAAGAGATGTGGATTCCTTCCAGACTAATGTGGTTTGTTCACGCCAGACCGCCTGAAACAGAGTACCAGGTGATCCTACATTCAAAACAGCTGGACAAAGCAGCCTTACAGACTACAACCAGGATTTCTGAATCTTCTTTGAATCCCCCATGACACAGCCCCTTACCAGCAAGAAGTAGTTTGGAAAGAACAATGCCCAAATTCCCAAATATTGTCTATAAATGTTTGTTTTCATTTAAATGGACTTGGTTATATAAAATAAATAAAAAAGAATTAAAAAAAAAGTGAAGGTAGAAACACTGTAATTAAAATACAGCTTCAAAATTAAATGAAAAATTATTTGTAAAATAAGAATAAAATTGGTAGCAAAAAACAAAGCTAGAAACAATGGTAGAAGGAAAGAAGAATGAGTAGGGAAGGAAGAAAGTCAGAGGAATACAGGAACTAGAAGTAAGAAGAAATATTAAATCTCAACCGCTGAAATAGAAGCATGGTTGACATTTGTTTTATATATTTGTTTTTATGTGCACATCTGTATTTGTACATTCATGTTTATTTTCAAATATAACTAGGTTCTGGGAGTATTGTGGACAATGTAGCAGAAAGATTATAAAAGCTATTGGATCAGGGAGTTTGCCATAAGACTGTGTATCATAGTAACATAAGAATTTACACCTGTCTCACCAACATGATCTTCTAAGCATGACCTGATCAGAGAAGATACCAATGAGCATGCCAATTTGAATGGGAGATCCCATGAAGCCTCAATCCTACAAAAGGAACTACAGGAACCTGAATAAAGTTGGAAGCAGAAGAGGTGGTTTTCCCAAGAGAAGAGCATACCAATTGGTTGTTCACTGCCAACAGTTCAGACATGAAAACATATGTATGAGTAACAAGTGTGAATTCTACTGACTGAGATTTTAAAGATAAGATGGACATTTTTAAATTCATATTAATCCACTAAGTGATAAAGTCATAGAAAATGACTCAGATGAGCAAAATAATACACTTGGTAGGTCTTCGGGATGTGCAAGTCCTCATAGGACTGTAGCTTCTGTACCTAGTATGAGAAAAAACTGATCACATGAGATGTTCAACAGGATCAATAGATGTCAGGGTTGCAATATACTGAAAAAGCCCCAAAGTGGTGACAAATGAGTAATGTTCAAGGCTGTCACACCACTTAGAGAATAGCATGTGCACAGAAAGCTATGTAAAATAAAAATCTAAGAAATAAAATGATGAATACAAATTGAAAAGTTAGACAATGGGATTTGTTGCAATCATGAGTATTTGCTTAGATATTTTAACAAAAAAAGTTAATAATGACATCATAACTTCTATTCATTTTTTTTCTTCTAACTCCACAATTTCTGTTTTTCTTTAGAGCAAAATAAAATTCCATATCTTAGAGCTTGTATGTGTGGGGAGAATGTGGGTATAGGCCATAAAACTAGAAAGGAGACTATAAGAATAAGAAAAAGAAACCTAAAGAAAGTAAAAGAAAATAAAATAGCATTTATAGACTAAATGGAGCATCAAAACAAAAATGGGACTACCGCAGGTAGAAAATTGTAACTCAAGAGCAAATGATGGAGGAGATAAGTAGAGGAAGATCAACAAAACAAAATACATATGAAATGAAAATATAGTGATTAAGCACATCACTACATATACTGACCTAAAAATATTATAGCAACATTGAGGCCTGGTTTTAGGGATCTTGGTGTTAGGGAATTTTGTCTGGCATGTACATGGCCTATATTCAATACTCAGTGCTTTAAAACATAAATATTGTTATCATAGTGTACTCTGAAAAAATGTAACCCAAAAATCAATGTAAAAATATTATACTTAAAGACATTAGAACAATTTAATGGAAACCAAACTGTAAGGAGAAAAGTCATAAACTCCAAGAAATGAAAAGCTTCATTCATCTCATTGTAAAAAGAACAACTAGATGAGATAGTAGAGAAAGCATAAGGATCTAATGGATATTTTCAACGATATAAATGTGATCATATAAGAGAGTAAACCAAGATCATTTATGTGTGAATATTTATGAGAGTAAACCAAGAAGCAAGGCAATATATATTTTTCATACACAGGGAAATTATTCTTCATAAGACACCCCATGTTGTGCAAGAAGTCAGGAAATATCAAAAGTTTCCTATTTTACAGCATAGATTTTGAATGGAGCATATTTAATGTAGAAACAAATTAGAACATATACATAAAAAGCCACTGCTTAGCCTTAGAAAACATGTCATTTACTTTGACCCCATTTTGACTTCTTTCTATTTTCAAAGTTCCTTTCTTTAGCTAAGAACATCTTTCTCAAAAGGCATGCAATTTCTCCAAATAACCATAAAATAACTAAAAGCCTAACCCCCCCAAAAAAAATGAAAGAAAAAAGAAGACACAAAAATTCCAAATAACCAGAAGAAAAGTATCTTTATAATACCCACATGGACTTTTCATTACTTGATTATTTTAAGATAGGTCTAGAATTAGAGATTTCTCTGTACAGTATGACATTGTGTTAAGAAGTACCTCCCCTCACCTGCCCTTAACTTGACATTATTTTCCTGACACATCCTCTGCTATTACTAAATACTTAAACTCCAACCATCTGGTCCCTGCTTTGTCTGACTCCTTTGCTTAATGCACATAAATAATTTTGTTATGTGGTTGTATCTCGGTAGGAATGAATTTGTTAAGCATGTATAAGGTCCTGATCTCTAACCCTAGCAATGTAAATTACATAATTAAAATTAAATTAAATTAAATGCATGCTATGCTTTTTCCCTTCCCAATTTTGTCTTTCATTAATGGCTATTGACCACATATTATAATACTTAAAAACTAACTACTGCATTTCTAAATAGTTTATGAGTACAAAGAAGAGATAGTGACAAAGAAATCACAAATCTTTGGAAAAAAAATTATCAATGGTCATGACAACAGTTTGTTTAAAATATTGGTGTACCAGTAGTAATTTATGTGATTATATAAAAATATTCGATTTCAAGGTAAATAGATGAAATTATTAAAACATTAAAATAAATATCTAAAAGAAAACAGATAGAATACAAAAAATGAACAAGCCAAACCCTAGCTAATTCAAAAGATAAACACAAAAATAAATGTTTATATAGACAAGTTTGAAAGAAAATAATTGCTACAATTGGAGCTTACTATTACAAAATCTATATAAAAAAAAAGGATACTAAAATATAGGCATGATATTTGCCAATAACTTGATGACATTGATGATATTATAGAATATATTTTAAAAATGTGAATTAAAAATTTTAATTTCCTGTTATTTACTAATGAACTATAATGTTTTAACCAAATAGTATACACATCTAAATCACATTATTTTTCATTAGAGAACTATAGAAAACATTTATCAATCATAAGCCTGTTTTAGAATATAGTATTTAAAATGTCTCACCTATTTTAGGTTAGCAACACACACACACACACACACACACACACAATTTCAATATATGTAAAAGATGTTGAGATAAAAAGGAAAGATCCTCAAGGTCTGACATCCTTTAAACACACAGGAATAAAATTATATCCTAAAATAGTTTCAATCCTGTTTTCTAAATGGCCTATAGAATGGATCAAGGGCATTTCATCTTTCTATTTTTATCCCCAGTTTGTCAAATCACCAAAGGATGGCAATTCAATAAGAAAGGCAAACAAGTTTAAAATGAAACGATAAAAATCTTTATAAATACTAAGGCAATAAGGATAAGGTAGTACATGTATTCTTTTTATATGTGTATCTATATTCAGACACACAAATACATGACAGTATATACATGTACATAGATAGATGATAGATAGATAGATAGATAGATAGATAGACAGATAGATAGATAGATAGACTAAAGGAAAGGAAGAAAGAAAGGAAGAAAGAAAGAAAGAAAGAAAGAAAGGATATGAGGCCAGAAGTAGATTTTTTTGCAAAGAAGGGGACCAGCAATTAGCTAAATAATAAACACAAAAAAGGTTTTCAGCATGGAACTAAGAATTAAATACACATTGAGTAGTTATCAAGCATGAGAAGATTAAATGATGGAGAAGATATATAATAAACATTGAAAAATCACTACTTGCTCTTTGTGGAATATAAATTGTCAAATTTTTTATAAACCATGGTAAAGAATTTTTTACAAAAATTTAACTATTGCAAAGTGGAGAGGAAGAACTAAAACTATGGATATTTTCAGATGATATTTTATTAAACATTAGAGGCCCACAAAATTCTATCAGGCAACTCCTAGAACTGGTAAACATGTAGCCCTTCTATATACAAACAATACATTGGATGAGAAATAAATAGGGAAAAACAACACCCTTCACAATAGCCATAAATAGTATATATTTTCTTAGTGTAACTCTAACCAAAGAAGTGAAAGATCTGTATGTCGAGTCTTTAATGAAAAATTCAAAAGATTATCAGAAGATGGAAAGATTTCCCATACTCATGGCTCAGTAGGATAAACACACTAAAACTGGTCATTCTGCCAAAAGCAATCTACAGATTAAACACAATTCCCATCAAAATTCCAACACAAAGCTTTACAACCATGAAAGAGCAATACTCAAATTCATATATATAAAACAAAAAACAAGATGGCTAAAACAATCATGTACTTTAAAAAAAAAAAAAACTTGTAGATTTATCACTATCCCTAATTTCAAGCTGTAATATAAAGCTGTAGTAATAACAACCACATGGTGTTTTCATAAAAAAAAAAAAAAACAGAGAGGTTGATCAATGGGACAGAAAGGAAGACCCAGATGTAAATCCACAAACCTATGAATACCTGCTAGTTTAATAAAGAAGCCAGAAACATAAATTGAAAAATATATACTTGGAATTATTTTATTTACACATACATTTTATCTAAAAGTATAAGCACAATCAAACAAGAATTTTAAACAGTCATATGTGAAACCATTGGCATAGGGAGAGAGCTAAAGGAGTTTATTACACCATTCACTTTAAACAGGTCTGAGTTCTCCATAGTCACATGTAATCTGACTTATTTAGTGACATAAGTTTTTGATGTGAGCAATAAAACAAGTCTGAGAAATCTAAAATGAAGCAGGTGATTCAGGTGACTGAGTTATAATCAATTCTAGACATATTGAGCTTTTAACCAATATTTATTTTCAAGTCCACAGTTCATAGAGCTTAAAAAAAAAAGGAATGCTATTCAAACATAATCTGAGGGTCAACAGTGTGGATATTTTAAAAGCAGGAAACTCTTTTATGTTACCTGGGCAATAAATACAAGTATGGAATAGTAAAGGCTCACAGGTTGATTTGTAAAATCAGGAGATAAGCTTAAATGTTTAAGTTCAAGGCTAGTGACATATGTTAGTGGTTATAGTCACTTGCTATCAAGTCTGATGACTTGTGTTCAGTAATTGAGCCCCACATTGTGGAAAGAACCTATTTTTCCAAACTGACTCTTGACTTTCACCCATACATCATGGCATATGCACCACATACCCCATTAGACATAATTATTGCACAGAAACACAAGTATATAAGCAAATATTTCTTTTATTGACATTCAAAATCTAATACTCAGAAAATTAAAATCGTATCAGCTGGATAGAGAATTTATGAGGCATATTACCTTCTTCATATTATTCAGAACACCCCTATATTGGTTCAGATTAACACATGCAGAAAACACATAAATTAGTTTCTATTTAATTCTAAGTAAATACAATACCCAAAGTTTTTTCTCTTTGAACTTATATGATTTTGTTGGAGCAATGTAATATATACATTTATATAAGAAATGAATGCATGTCCTGATACCAATGTTGTTCATGGAAGAGCTCTCATACACATAAACTGTGGTGTTATAGTATAACATTAGAAATTCCAGGAGGTATTTGATAAATACCAAAGAAATGCCAAGAAAAGAAAGGAATTCAAAAGTTCAAAGAAGTTAAAGTTCACCGTGCATGGGAGTAGCATGCAAACGTTGAACACAGCCAGTTGAAATAACATGGCTGAACTAGTACGTGAAAATTGCTAAGTGCACAGAGAAAACAGGCATGAAGAGAAGTGGGTGATGAAACAAATCATACCTCATCTTCATAACATATTCCAGAGAGAATAATGTGAGAAATGAAATATGCAAATAAAACAGGGAAGGAAATGGAGATGGACAAACAGGAACATGATCCAGATTGTTGATAGTTGGGGTAGATGATTTCTTCAAAGAGTCACCGGAATTGTAGAATCTGAATTTTATCATGCTTCATCATCAAAAGGAGGGGAGACAAGCACTTTGCAAAGCTGTAACCCCTGAGGCCATGAAACATTGTGGGACTACTATAATCCCAACTTCATGAGGTTTGGTCTTATTTTACTCATATTTTTTACTTATATTTGTCCATATTGATTATCCTAAAATAGGGAATTCTGTTATAGAAATCTCTGAACCAATTTCCATTACATTATCTTTTCTCTAAATCAACTTAAAAACTACTAGCTTTTTTTTTCCTTTGTACACTTCACACCTTCAAGTAGGAATTCAGTTGCTTGATGGGCATTATTTGTGATTCCTGTATTGAGTCTTGATAAGGGAGGGGGAAATACAAAATAGGCTGATCAATCTTACATTGTAAGCAAATTTTGTTGCTTAAGGCAATTGCTTTCCTGTAGGAAATACTTAGATTTCAGGGTAAGATGGTATATTAGGAGCTGCCTCAGTATGACACAGAAAAGGACTGTATTCAGAACCAAAAAGAGACATAGATGATAGAGAGAGAGAGATGATAGATAAATGATAGATACATAGATAAGTACATAGATATTTAGATACACAGATACATATACAGATATAGTCAGAGAAAGATAGCATTAACAGTTTACTAATATGAATACCCCTTCTCTGACTAAAGTATATCAGTGTGGGAAAATCAGTCCATGATCCCAATACACACTAGGAAGATATTCTACCATTGAACACCATCAGCCCCCAATTTATGTCTCCTTATTGAACGTTTTGGTTCTATACAACCCAGTAAATGCTTTGTGATCTTTGCCTTTCTAGCTGGATACTTATTACTTTTAGAGTAAAGAAACACCCCCGCACAAACTTTTTGTGTGTTTCACTTTTCCAAGGTTTTGCCCAAGCCTGTGTACAGAACACTTTGCTCAAAAACATCTTTGTTGAATTGACAGAATTAAACTGGAGTCAAGAAAGTCCTACACAGGAGGAGGTCTTAACAAATACAGAAGCTGAACAGCAGCTGTTGGAAGTTATAACGTTAGCATCGATCTGAAGGTTGTTTGGAAGCCTCTTTCATTTTATTGCTAATGGCATTAGGGGCTCTGCAGCAGATAACAGGCACTGACATCAAGACCTTAATCCAGGCAGTCTGCAGAAGCCTTGACCTTCTAGGAGCGCAGACATTGATCAGCACAGAGAGGGTGGAGGGTCAGAGATTGAGAGCCATCAAGTAATACAGAACTGAAAAACACAAAGCTGCTGACCCTCTACCTTGGGGAGAGCACTATTTAGTCAAGCTTCTGAAAAGACATATGCAGAAGAGGCTGTAGAAGAAACATATCAAAATGCTGGATCATCTCCTGCAATTTAATTAAATTTAGAGTGTCTTCAATATTGGGCTAGCTCTACCATGAGGGAAGCAGAATGGATACTCTGATACTACATTAAATCCTTCCACACATATCTAGTACTTGTTTCTACAGACCTGATCGAGAAAATAAGCCGTTGAATTTTAACTTTTAAAAAGTTCACTTAGTGAGATTTAATTAGTTTATGGGAAAAAAATGTCTTTGGCCATATTTCTTCTTTAGAGTTTCCTTGTGCCACATTGCCTGAATTTAGTGTTCTTTTCCTGGTAACTTTCTTTCTGACTCAGAGACATTCAGAGCAGGAGGAAGCTTCTTTAAGATATTTCATTTGAGACCCATGTGTTATTAATTTTAATTTTCTTTGTCATAGTCTCACATATGTACTAAATCTGGAAACCTTTCATTTTAAGTTGCTAAGATAATTGAGTACACAGGCTGATAAATTAATCTCAAAGAGAGATTGTCACTCATAATGATTATGTCTAAGAAATCAAGACCATAGAGAAAGTAGAAATCTAACAGTACTGAATGGTTATTGCACTTATTAAGGGAATGATTACTTACATATCTACAATTAATTATAAGATTGGTAATAATATAGATCAAATATAACTTCTTTTATCATATTGTGGATACATTGATATCATAAAAAAGACCTTTATTGTATTCTCTCTCCCATTCTCTCTGTCTCACACACACACACACACACACAGAGAGAGAGAGAGAGAGAGAGAGACCCCTATGTATTTGAAGTACTTGCATTAGATTGTTATACTTATTAAATGAGACCATATTAAAGGCAGAAAAAACCAAATTAATTATAAAGACAGAGAAGGCTTAGTGGGTCAGACAAAGTTTACCCCAAATCAAGAAATAATATTCAGCAGAAAACATTTAATGAGAAAGAAAGAACTGACAGCCACAAATGTATATGCTTTTAGTAACTTTTCCTCAAAATATGCTATGGTTACCTGTACAAGACCTGAATAAGATAAAGCCAGTCAAAATTTCAGCACAACACAGCAGGGCATAACAAGGTTCTGCCTCTAGATGAAGAGTTATGGAAAGTTAATGACACTTGGAAAAGAGTCATTTTTCTTATTGAGTGAGATCTCTGGTACATAGGTTGGTTCCCATAATTCAGTAGGTGATTCCGCATCTATGTGAATATGGGCAACACATATTTGATACATATAGGAGAAAAAAAGGAAGTAGGGGAGATGAAGTTGGGAGTGGGGCATGATGGGGACCTATAAAGGTTTGGAAGACAGACATGAGGGTGAATAGGATCAAAATAAACTACATACACAGGTGCTATTCTCAAAGCATAAATAAAAAAAACACATTCACAAATAACTTTTTGTTTTCAAGAAGAGAGAGGAACGAGGGTGGGGAGAAGTAAGAGGGGAAATAGGGGGAATGGAACAGAGACAGATAAAGAGAGAGAGCCACAAATAACTTTTCCACAAATATTTATACTGCATTATCTTAATAGCCATAATACAGCCAATAAATAGAGACAATAAAACTACTTGTTAATAATTAATTATAAACTCTGTCAGTTATTCGATGAAATATTGTTTGTCAATAAAAAAATCATAATTTAATGATTCATACTACAATACGGATGGGATTGAAAACACTTGCTGTGTGAAAATATTGGCATAAAATATTGAATATGAAACACTTTGGATCATATGAAATTGCTAGAACAGGCTATACTAACAGAGGCACAAAAAAAGCAGCAGCAGCCTATGTCTGGAGATAAAATAAAAGGAAAAGTTGACTCATGGTTTGGAAATGAAGTTTGTGTGTGCTTGTATTATAGTTGTGCAGGCTTGAGCACAGATGCGGACATAGGTGAAGGTCATAGCAGGACATCAGGTATCTGTGGCCTTAAGACTGGATCTCTCCAGAAGCTACAATTTTCAACTAGGCAGACTGGCAGGAGAGCTGTAAGGATATGCCTGATTCTGCCCTACAATACTGCAATTACCGAAATGTAAACATGCCCATGTTTTTATGTGAGTGGTTAAGATTCAAACCTACACCTTGGTACTTACAGAGCAAAAACACCCACTGTACCATTTCCCTTGCCTCTAATGAAATTTTTAAATAAGAGATTGTTTGATATTATTACATAGATGTTGAACACTAAACATCAATAAATTATGCACTGTAAATGGGTAAATTGAAATATATGAACATAATTTTAAAACATATTTAAACTTCATCATGTTATATATTAGAAATAAAAATATAAAACCACATGAGAAAATACAACATTATAGCAACATAAAGCATAAAGATAGAAATATAGCTGAAAATACACATAAAGCTTACCACTGAATGTATTATAGCTCTGAGAATAGGTAAAGAAGGAATTATACATGCCTATGTGGAATACTTCACATTCTTAACATCCTAAATAGGTTGAAAACTAATTGTATAGTTGATTCAATCTCAATTATAGTCATTTATTAAAGGGGGTAAATTGACTGTAATTTCTATTGATAGGTTAACAAATAGATGAAAAATTGTGAGACTTATAGTTATTATACAATAGAACTTAGAGAAACATAGTGATATGAAATAATACATTTTGAAAGCTCAGGTTAGACCATCCTGAGATAGAAATACGTGTCCAGAAATGATTAATTTCACACAGGATACAATGGTGAGATAGGTAACTCCTAGGCAGAAGAGTCACTCGATTCCAATTGCACTGTGAAAGCCTTGACAACTGAACTTGTATTAAGTCCTCATCCACAGAGAGCAGGTTGGAAATGAAAAATTAAATATGATCAATTTGATGACCTGCTTTTAAGAATATATCAATATTTTATACAGGATAGAAATATTGTTTATAATTTCATGCTATAAAACTTAGCCATCAGAATTTTCTGTATCCACTTTGAATCCTTAAAACCAAGATTACCCTACCACTGTGTGGAAACACATTCAGCACATGGCAACATAAGAGAGAGAATAGACTTTGTATATATAATATCAAGTACATATTGTAAAATATTTTAGTCAGCACATACATATATTGAAATAAACAGAAAAGGATAACAACAAAACTACAAATTATAAGAAAAGCATAATGAACAATAAAAATATGTGGATGAGCTCAATAAACAAATAAATGTTATAGGGAATGTAAAACTCCATTAGGAATAATCAAGCATTAGCGATGGACAAAAAAGCAGCTTTGAAAAATTAACAAAGGGATTGGTCTCTCATCAGTCGAGAGAGCTAATTGTTCTTTGAGAGAACACAGATTCCACTGGAATCACTCCCACTATTGTTTCACGATCACCCATACCTCTAGTTCCAGGGGACCTGAAAACCACCCCTGCCCTCTGAGGACACCAGACATCCATGAGATACACAAATATACAACAGGGCAAAACACTAAAATGTGAGATAAATTTACTAAATCTTAAGTGAATAAGAACATAGAACATAGAACCAGGAACTGGATCTTTGGGGATGCAACAAATGGATCCAGAAAATTTTGTCTAAAGTAATTTTGGTAGAAAGTTTCAAAAATTTTCAAGAGACAAAAAATTAAGATGTGCAGAGCTCAGTGGAGTTGAAGTGGGCAATTATAACATTGTGGAAGTAGGGCAAAGAAACTGTGAACTGATAATTTTTGACAGTACTTTTATATTGCATTTGACTCCATATGGCTATGAATATTACACCTGTGTACTACAAAATCTATAGTACTCATTAAAATCAAATCTGAGATATTTAGTGAGGAATATGAGGCATATAGTATTATTTTAAGAATAGTTCAAATACCCTCAAGAAAAAAGAATGAAAAAAAAAACTTGGGAATACACAGAAGCACAAAAAGCAAATAGGAAGAAAAATTACTTAAATCTAAATATTTTAATAAATATACAAAATGTAAATAATTTAAAAGTACAAAAAATAGGTCATTGGGTTATTAACATATCTTTAATCCAACCTGAGATCATACCTAGGTAATTATAAGAAATTCACTTGAAATAGATCACAAGAATAACACAAGTAATCAAAATAAAATGGCACATAACAAATATATATGATCGTACATACACATACAGAGAAAGACAGTGTAAACATGAACAAAAATAAATGATCAGGAAAAAAAGGGACATTATTTAATGATAGCAAAATCAGGTAACAATTGTGAGTGCAAGCTCACCTATCAGGAGCCCTTCAAATTAAAAAAATACACACACACACACACACACACACACACACATACCATTCTCAGTAACAAAGAAAAGTAATAAGTAAACAGCACAGATATAAATAATGCCAAAATTTAATGGACACTATAACAACATTCAATTGATTAATATATTTTAAAAATCACCATAATTGATTGTATTCTGAATTGTTAAAGAAGCTTAGAAAGCTTAATGAAATTGAACTCATTCAAAACTATCTTTTTATCAAGACAGAATAAAATTTTTAAGTCAATGGCAGAGAGTTAAGATTCAGTTAAACTCCAAGTGGAAATTAAATATTCTGATCATAAATTAGCAATGATTCAAGGAAAATTGGCTGTAATTTAAACAACATTGAAAATACAACAGATCAATGTTAGTTTGATGCAGCTGAACACAGCCTGGGTGGATTTCAGGACATCAGGTGCTTTCATTAATTGACACCTGGCCAAGGCAGATGTGATGGCAAGTAACTGTAATCCAAGCACTCTGGAAGCTGAGACAGAAGTAGGAATTCTAGCCTAGTTTCATAATCAAATGAAAGAGGAGAGTGACAGGAAGAATAAGGAGAGAAGGAGGAGAAAAAGGGGATTAAGGGGTAAGAAGAAGGAAGGAGGCGAAAGATAAGAACAGAGATGGATGGATACTATCAATACCAGGGAGGAAAGTGAAACATTGCTAAAAAAAAAATATCCTGTAATAAAAGGGTAGCTAAACTATCTGCACATCAACAATGAGGATACATCTACAACAAAAGGTAAATTCCTTGCTGATCTAACATTTTCTAAAAGACCCAGCTGGAGGAAAGTTACAGTTGCCAAAATTTGGACAGTAATAAGAAACATCTGCATACAGTAGTGTTAAAGATTTTCAGTAATCAAAAGTAAGTTAAAACTCATTTTCTCAAGTTTTCATCTTTTACATTATCATGTCTTCCTTTTCTATGCAATGGATTACTATTTCATTTTTGTAAAAAACAAAAAAATAGAAACAATTATTTTATTTTTCCATCTGCATTATTTTTTCACTGATTCCTAGTTTACTTATTTGAATTATCCTACTTTATATACTTACATATCTCAATAAAATTACAATTATTTTATTTGCCTTTTAATTTTTAAAGGAGGTTTCTGATAAGTTAAACATTTTTTGAACATTTTAAATTCTGTTATTTTCTGACCTCTGTGTTTTTATCTTACTTAAGGTGGCTTTCCATCCATCAACTATGGCATTAACATTCCCAGCCTTATATAGCAAGCACTATTAACATGCCTGTACTAGCACTGATTTCCATACCTTGGTTTGTTTCACTATGAACAATCATTAATGGTGTAAATGTGAAACCTAAGTGTCTTCCAACTGAGCCTTCAAACATCCTGACATTCTTTTTACACCTATGACTTTTGCCATGTGTGTTTAAAACAAGAACGATAAACAAATAAATGTCTACAGCCATGAGGGTAAGGCAGTTTCTTCCTCTGTTTACTTAACAGCTGTATGATTCATTTCCATCATTGAAACTTTTTAGCATATATTAATACCTGGAAAAGAAATTGACCCTTCACACAGCCTACTGTTGATGGCAAAATTCCCTAGACAGGTGGTCCTGGGATCTATAAAAGAGTTAGGTAAACATGGACCTGTGAACAAGCCAGCAAGAAGTCCTCCTCCATGGCTTCTATTTTTCTTGGGTTGTGAGTGAGTTCTTTGGCTAGAGGAAATGATGCATGGAATACCAAGCAGATGGATCTTCAGGCTTGTTCTTGCATACCTTCCATGCTGTCTTTCAATAACAGATTTCAACTCATTGACAGCAATATCTCTCTCCTCCTCTAAGTTTCCTTTGTCCTGTAATTTGTTGCAAGTAAGAGACTGAAACTAGAGTGTGTACATGCTTGCAAACTTGTGCAACTCAGTAAAAAATTATCAATGACCACTGAAATTTATTATTTTGTTTGACAGTATCAAATTTGCAAAACATTTTGGAACATCAGTACTAGTATCTTCTCTATAGATCATTGTTATTTATTCCCTTAAATTTGTTATCCATTGGATTAGCATTTAATTTTTTTATCTAATGGTTATGCAGCCCAATATACATGTTTATTTTGAAAATAAACTCTTTGTCTTATATTTATTTGCTTTTTTCATTTACCAGCTTATTATATTATATGCATTTTAATCAATTTTCATTAAGAAAAGGAAATGGTAGATTACTTTGAAGTTCTTTGATAAAGTGATTCATAACTGTCATGCAAGTTATATATTTTATTTCCCTTTGGGACATTTTCTCACTCTGTACCTCAAGTTAGGCTGGCACTTACAATCCTCCACCCTCAGGATCACAAGTACAGAAATGCTTGTAACATTTTTTTTTTCTGCTCTGTACAAAAGCAGTTGCAATAACTGGGATTTTTATTTTATTTTTCCTTTTTTTGTTAAATTTGAAACAAGTTTGTTTTACATGTCAATCCCAGTTCCCTCACCCTCCTATCCTCCCCTATCACCCCCACTAAACCCTGAGGTCTTCCATGGGGAGTCTTCAAAGTCTGTCATTTTGGGGCAGGGCCTAGGTGCTCCCCCATGTGTCTAGGCTGAGAAAGCATCCCTCCATGTGGGATGTGCTCCCAAAAAAAATGGGATACAATCCCTTGTGGATTAAGGAGCCATTGACTGTATTGTTGATGTCACTAAAATCTGTCTCCTTCACAATAAAGAAGGCAACCTGTTTATTAATTGTCAATCTCAGTGTCTGTGCTACTGGAGTTATGTTCAGGAAGCTGTCTCCTATACCAATTTATTCAAGAGTACCTCACACTTTCTCTTCTAAGAGTTCACTGTGGGTGGATTTATGTTGAGGTCTTTAATCCATTTGGACTTGAGTTTTGTGAATGGCAATAGACATGGGTCTATCTGCAGTCTTCTACACACCATTATCCAGTTGTGCCAGCACCATTTGCTGAAGATGCTTTCCTCTTTCCATTGTATACTTTTAGCTATTTTGTCAAAGGATCAATAGAGTATAATTCACACTGTCAGAGAAACTAGGATTCAAGGAGGATTCTAAGAGAGTCATACAAGGTCCCTCACAGAAGGGGAAAGGGATTAGATCTCCCGAGCATATTCAGAGTGGGAGGGCAGTGAGTAGAGAGGGGCCTAGGAGAAAAAGATGGGGATGAGAGGAAAGCACATGGGACTAGGAAGATTGAGTCAGGGGAGGAAGGAGGAATAGACAAGAGGAGAGAGAGAGAGAGAGAGAGACAGAGAGACAGAGAGAGAGAGGGAGAGAGAGAGAGAGCATAAAAGAGGGAGCCATTATAGGTTTGAAAAGAAAACTCAATCTAGAGAAATGTCCAGATACCTACAAGACTGACCCCAACTAACAATTTGAGAAACAGTGGAAAGGCTACCATAAATTCCCTTCCCTGAAAATGGGATTGATGTCTAACTTATCCACTATCATAAAGCCCTCATCTAGTAGCTGATGGAAACAGAAGCAGACACCTATAACTAAACACTGAGCTGAGCTGGAATCCAGATGCAGAGAGGGAGAAGACCAGGCTGCAGAAACACCCAGAGACAGCTGACCTGAACAAGGTGGAGCCAATGGGTCCCCAGACTGATAGCTGGGAATCCAGCATTGAACCAACTCAGACCCCCTAAACATGGGTCTCAGCTAGAAGGCCTGGGCAGTCTAAGGGACCTCTGACAGTGGGATCAGGATACATCCCTGGTGCACAAAAGGACTTTGGGAGCACATTCCCCATGGAGGAATACTTCCTTAACCTAGAGACAGGAGAGAAGTCCTAGTCCCTACTCCAAATGACTTGACAGATTTAGATGACATCACCCTGGATGGCATCACCCTACATGATGTGGGGGGGGATGGGAGAGGAGGGTTGTCAGGGGGAATGGGAGGGTGGGACAGAGGTTGGGAGAGGGAACTGGGATTGATATACAAAATAAAAAAATTAAAAATTAGACAATAATTTTGAAATATCAAAGAAAAAAGAAAAGAAAAACAAAAACAAAAAAGAAGGCAGCCTGGCAACTCATGCCTAACCCTGGGGAGTCAGGCAGCATTGTGAACCAGCACCTTCATTTCCAGGGCTGTAGCATTTGAGTGGAAATCCTTCTAGGTTAGTGTTTTGTACTTCTACTTTTACTTGCCCAAATTGTTAGCAAATCTAAATATTTATAGTCTTCTTGGAGTTCCCTTCTTGGCTGATCTGTTATCAAATGCCTTCCCTTTTCCCACTATGGGAGATGCCATTATGACACTTGTTATGGTTTTGTTCATGGTCCCTCACATTGTTATAAAGATGTAATTATGTCATTATATTGTTCTTTCTAATGCTGTTAGTAACTCACAGCCATCACACTTACCATTAATTACCATCAATGTTACAATATTTCACACCTAGCAGAAACACAAAGTTCAATAACCATGGCTTTATTTGGGACTAGAACAAAAGGTGATCAAAGTAGAATTTAAGAATGGAAAAGCTGAACTTGTGATCTGTGTGTGTGAATAGAGAGACATATAAAGAATAAAAATATATTTAAGGTCTAAGGTTCTATGTACTTGCAGAGTCAGCATGGATCCCGCCTTCAGGAAATTAAATCAATTTTACAAAATCAAACACCTTTCCTGTTTTTTTAAAATAGGACTTTAATTGAAATAGAATTACATCACTTAACTCTCTCTCTCCTCCCTTAAGCATCTTATTGATTTATATTATTTTATATTTACCTAAAATTAGACATGATATATATGAGCATATGTGTGCACACACACAAACACTCACAGACTCACACACCCACCCACCCACACACACACACACACACACACACACACACACACACACACACACAATTAGTTAAGATGTTTGTGCAGACAATGTAGTTGGGGCAGACAATGTACCCCAGGAGAACTTCAGACCAAAAGGATGCTTAATGATGTTCTCTTCTTCAAAAATACCAAGACAGGCACTAAATTATCTTACAAAGATCCAAGTCTACTTCTTCCGTAATGGCTGTCTTTATGACTCTGCTATACCAACCCTGTCATATCAACATAGACCCCTGGTATATTCCTACCACTAGAATTCATCTCTACTTTCCTATCTTTTCCATTTTCAACTGTGACTCTTCCAAGGTCTTCACAAATTTCATGTTGCCTTTCAGATCTTTCCATCATTCAAAATACTGTGGCTCTTCAGAGCCTATGTGTGGCACTCCATTGAAATCAATGACTTGACAGGAAGCATTTGATATCTGCATATGCATATATTTATTTTAGTTCTATAAGTTGCACACTCTTTGAGAAAAAAAGCCAGGCATATATTTTGTAGTGCATGTATGAGAAACCATAACACATTATAAAAACTAATACCACATGTAAAAGAATAAAGGCAGTGTTTTCAAATATCATTGATATCATACACATTATGAAACATAAATGATGGGGCATCCCATACATAATGGATAACAATTAATTCAAACAACAAATTAATATTGACTATTTCTTGCATGTCAGTTATGGTTCAAAATATAATTTAAACTAAAGAGAAAAATGTTCATCCTTGAAGAGTTCATGTTACTCTATTAATAATTGTTGTGTATATGGACCACATTTTCTTTACATATTCATCTATTAATGAGCAAAAGGGAAAAAGAAAACATAATTCATATATTCAATGGAATTTTATTACTATATGAATAATGAAATGACATTAACAAAGAATCTTCCAAAAATAACCCAGACTCAGACAAATATTGGACTATTTTCTTGTAATATATAGAATCTAGATTTAAATTTATGTATTTTCATATATGAAATTAAAATAGACAGGATACTGTGATACAAGATGAAGAAGTCTAAAGAGAAAAGTATGAAGAAGAGGGGAAAAAATAATTGAAATTTATGTGTCCTGAATGCAGACAGAGGAGTATTTGGGAAGAGGAAAGGAAAAAGAAGATGAGAGAGTGTGAATGGAGTGAACAAAACTGTAGTGATATGTATATGCAAATAGCCTAGTGAAATCTATTTCATGGGGTCCAAGTAAATTTTAAAATAAGAAAAGAAAAATAATAACATCAATAATTATGCCAGTAACTTATAGTAAAACAACAGCAAAAGTTCTGGTGTTAAGCACTAATTCAATATATAACACATACACACACTGATGAGGTAATTATTTTCATAAGTTTCTGAGTGTGAATTTTGATGTGAGGAAGTTACTTTTTTATAGCCACTTCTGTTCAATTCTGTGATATAATTTATTATGATGTCTCTTAAACATCAATGGTCATCTGAGTAAAAATGGTCCTTTAGAAAAATGTAAAAGTGGGGGTCATATCCATGAAGATACCTTTTACATGATAGTAAAGTTATGGAAAACATAGATATTAACACATCCTAGTGGTTTTGGTAAGAAGTATCTGAACTTGTGATTGAAAGATTTTGAAGTCATCAGTAGGCAACGACAAGGTTAAAACGTGGCTCTAATCAGCAATGGCAACCTGACGGTGGGCAATATGGAGATGAGACATCCTGGACTCCATATTGTACAGGTTCTCTTTCAAGATATGGAGGCCACCTTTACAACCTGCACATTGGCCTGCCTTTTAGCTTGTTTTATCCAACTGAGTGAGATGGGATAGTTGAGTTCTAGAATCTAGAACATAAGTAAGGTCAGATTTCACTTAGGTCTCTAGTTAATACCTCAGCCCAACAGTGGCAGTGCTTAGGTTGATTCAGTGATAAAAAAATCATTGGGATAAAAAAAATCCAGTACCAAGATCTAGACAATGCAAGCAAGATCACCTGACTGATTCTAACCCATGGTTATTTTCTCTTACTGATTTTGAGGCTGGACTATGCCTTATATGCCATCCTGGACTTGCATACACAATTTTCCTGCCTGTCACCTGAGTTCTATAATTAAGCAACTACAAATATACAACTAAAATTGATCCTTATTTTTAAATTAATTTACAGAAAAGAACATGAATAAAATCAAAATAGTGACACATTTCTAAACAAGTAGACATGTGCTAGCACACCGAGTCCATGTTGCTTTCTAATCATGATTTAATTGCAAAGCAATAGATAATTGATAGCACAGTTGGTCATACATACCATATATACAAGTCTTGGTGCACAGCTACTCTATGTTCCATAAACAGTTCTCTCCTCTTTCACTAAAGTATCAGTTTTACAGAGCCCAAGGAGACAAAATTGCTTTGAAGAAAACCTAAAATGTGAAATTAAATAGGAAAGTGGCCAATTCTATTTTTGTTGTTCTGGTTAGTTTTCCCTCAACTTGACACAAGCCACAGACATTTGGGAGGAGGGAACCTCAACTGAGAAAATAAAATACCCACACCAGATTGGCTTGTAGGCAAGTCTGTATGCACAATTTTGATTAATGATTGGTATGGGTGGGCACAGACTACACTGGGCTGTGCCTTTCTTAGAAAGATGATCCTGGGTGATTTAAGAAAATAGGCAGAGCAAGCTATGGAGAGCAAGCATGTGGCCTCTGCCTCAGTCTTTGCCTCCAGTTTCCTCCATTGAATTCCTGCCCTGACTTCCCTCAGTGATTGGCTGCTTCCTGGAAGTGTCAGATAAAATAAGCACTTTCCTCTCCAATTTGTTTGTGATAATGGTGTTTTATCACAGCAATAGAAACCTGATTAATATATACATTGTTGTCATTCTTTGCCTGTGACTAAATGTTAAGAATTGCTATTGTTTTCTGAGAATCAGTGTACGGTGAGTCTCACAGATGATTCTGAACTATGAAATCACTTCAACATAACCTACAAAAGGACCATTTGGACAGTTGTTCACTAGATATTAGCTGAACCTACAGTATTCATAAACACAGCTTGATAGAATGACACAAAATCTAAAACTAGTTTCCCTTTCTCATGGGACAATTTCTGAGCTTCACAGCCCATTAAGGTGTGAGGGTCCCTGGGTGTGACCTATGCCCAGTGTAGTCATTCAATTTCTGTAACTCTCCTTGCTGAAACTCCCAACCACAACTCTCCCTTTACTTTCTGTTTCTTCCCACTACTCCTCACCCAACACATGCTTTCTCTTCCCTCAATTTCCTTTCCTGGACCTCATTTTCTGCTGTTTTAACTTCCACATTTAGTTCTACACATGCTCCATCAATAAATCTTTCCCACTCATTTATCTCTCAAAGTATCTCCGATTCCATTTCCATCACTCTCAATCTCAAGCAAGCTCTTCTTTCACAGTGTGTTTTTGTGTCCAGTGGGAAGGAGGTTAAAAAACACTTCTCTCCAAATAGCCAGATGCATTTGCTACCGCTAGTCACAAATATATTAAATAGAAGTCATAACATAAAGTGACTACAACAAGAACTCTCATGTGGGTTTGCACAAAACACTATATATGTATGTATGTATGTATGGTAAAGATCTCTTATTTAGGCAGCCAAATTAGAAGAGGCTCCTCTTTTTGCCATCTTTAAAAATGTGGGTCAGTACTCAGTATGACAGTAAGGATGCGGTAGAGATACTCCTATCATTTTTGTATCCTGGCTGCCCACTCCTAAGAGAACACAGCTTATACAAATTCCTTCATTGTCAGGCTTCTTTCCTAGACCCAATGTGGAGTGTGCAGAAACAAAAGCCCTGAGGCTGTGGAACCTCCCAGAAGCCAGAAGTAGGAGCAAATTGTGCTGGTTTGAATAACTAAGGCCATGGTCTCTGTTGAGTGTCTAGGAACAGAGCTTACACCACACCAAACCACACACACACACGCACACACACACACACACACACACTACAGTATCTCTAGTTCAGGGTGTGGGTTGCACAGTTGAGTTGTCCAGCCTGTAAACTTAACAACATCCTTCAAACTTAAATGTTGCTTTTGCTTTTAGTTTGTATGTTGTCCTCGCTGCATTGAAATAGTCTTGGTGGGGTTAAACTAACAACAGCCCTATCATACTGCTCAAGAAACACAAATGTGCTTGATGATAAAAGTTTAACTCTTACAGTTCACTCCTTTGGACTTACTGGAAACATTACAAATATATATATCCAGGGACATATATGTATCTCACTGCCTCTTGCCAACTTATCTTATGCATCAATGTCACTCCCTCTGTTGTCCAGAGTTTCCTTTAAAAGTTTTTCTTATTTTTTCTTTTGAATTTCATCTTTCAAGCAGCAAATACATTCCACTATCTACCTCAATGCATGAGGTAAATGGACCTCAAATTCATGGCTTAGAAAGCATGCCTGTCCTGATCGTCTTTCCCTCTGTGCCTTCCTTCTTACTCTACATGGCTTAATTTACAAGCAATTTCACTGTGCTCATTTGATGAAATCCTAATTCTGCTGCCACTCATGTCATAACTACTCCTTGAAATACTTGCTATCTTTTAAACTCACATTGCTTATTATAATAGGTTAAAAAGTAAAGCAAATGGTTTTCTCAGGATTGTGGATGTCCTGAACCAGATCCAAGTGCCAAGTCAGACTGACCACAGAGCACACCCTGACTGTGAAAAGAGAAAATACAAAGGAAAGGATTTTTTGATTCCAGGGACACCAGTTTTATGAATGGGTTAAATTCATTACAATAAGATTTGGTTAAATAAATGGGAGTTTATAGCATTCAGCACCTCACATTCTCTCCTGCATGTGTATTTTTCTAGCCTCCACTCCCTACCCTGGATGATGGAACATAAATCCTCACAATATCCTAGCATTGTGCTCTTAGACGTCTCAGCTTCTAGAACAAGAGCAAAGTAGAATTGTGTTCTTTCTAAATTGTCCAATATTAGGCATTCTGCTACAGCAGTAGAAAATGCATTAACACTTTGAACAAACTGTAATCTAGACAAACCCATCTTTTTTTAAAAAAAATAAAAAAATCTATTTAGTGTAAAAAGAAGCCATTAGGTGAAGGAGGATAATTTTTGTCACCAATTTGGGAAACATTTGGCATTATCTTTAAACTCGTGTCTTCTCAGTGAAGTAGCCATTTCATTCTTAGGTGAATAACTCAGAGAAATGGCACATATTCACCAAGAGATAAGCAAGTGAATGTATGTAAGATTTTTGTAATAGCAAAAGCATGGGGAAATCCACACTGCAAGTGGAAACAAGTGGATTACAATGCTCAATGATAACATGGACATGGCAAATAATTATTGTATGGACCAAGGTTAATTCACAAAGAAACACATGCAATACATTCACTGTCCAAATCCAGGCAAAGGAAGCAAAATTTGTCTTAAAGGTATGTAAGTGCTGAACCTTAGAGTCTGCATACAACAAATGTAACAGAAACAGACAACCCTCAGAAGAGTGAGTACAATGCCAAGAAAGGGGAAGTAAAAGTCTATCTAATTAATGGAAATACTAAACATATGTTTAGCATCTTGATTGGTTCAATGTAGTACGTGGATACAACTAGTAGGTTTTCAGCCTATGGCACAGATATTATTAGGTTTAACCAGTCAATTATCACATTTTTAAGATGAACACACCACATTCACCCATTTCTTTCCCACTAAGCCATCAACGCCTTCTCTTCCTCTCAGCTCTGAGAGACTGAACATGAAGTTGACATCAAATTTTCCTTTTAATAGCAGTCATATATTTTATATTTTAGTTTTTTAAATAAATTAAACCATTCTTAGAATCACACACAAACACACACACACACACACACACACACACACACACATTTGAACTGAATTATATACTGGGGATGTGGCTCAGTGGTTAGAGTATGAGCCTAGCATGCACAATTCCTATGTTTCATCATCAGGATGGCATCACCATAACTTGATGGTACATAACTGCAGCTCCAGCTCTTTGTAGAAAGAGGCAGGAACATTATAAATTCAACTTGGATGTCATCCTCAAGTACACAGGAAGTTCAAGGCTAGCATACATGAGAATCTGTTTAATGAGAGAGGGGTCAGGGTAAATAATAAATATAGAAGTGTCTTTTCCTAAGGACAGAAACTTAAAAAGACTATAGAGCCATCCTGTGTAGATGAAGGATAAACAATTTGATTAAGGACTGTAGTTCATTTTATCCTTGTTAACCCTGGCTCTCCTGAAACATGAGCAGTAATACACTCTTCCTCAAATTGCAAGTCATCTTCCCTAACACCATCCTAATAAGTATAACACTTCCATGGCTCATGGCCAAGACAGGTGAGACATTAATGTTTAATTGCAGTTCATTCTACCAACAAGGTTTTAGGTCCTATGATGCCTCAAGTTGGGCCTACTAGAGAGGAATTTTTGGAGGCACCTGGGTTCCATTCAGAATTCATTTCTCTTTGTTTTTAATGTTTTTATCATTGTTCCCTATTGGAGACAATGTTGGATTACATGAAGATGTTTCATTCAAATATATAAGAAGCTTTGCCCACACTCATCTATACCTTCCCTGTTCTCTCCCTTTACATTCCCAGCAGAAAGTTTTCTTCTACTTTGATGACAGTCATTCATACATGTTAGTTTGTATGTATATATAAAATCTAGGATCAGGAAATGGAAATTAAAACTTCACTGAGTTTCTATCTCATCCTAGTCAGAATAGCCATAGAAAATTCTGTCTAAGGCTCAAGAGGTAGGGATGGGAACCCAACACTGGCTGGTAAGACTGTAAATGAATCTAGCCATTTTGAAAATGTATATAGAACTTTCTCACAACACTGTAAGTAGAAATACCTTTAAAAAAACTTTCAAGTTGACCCAACAATCATTTTATAACTCAATATAAAATATATCCCCACCCAACCCTATAATCTCACTCCTAGAAAGGACTCAGAAATTAGAAGTATTTAAGTTAAAATTTACAGAAGCAGTGGGACCTTATTGATCTATTGCATCTAAAGAAAGATGTAAGCAAAATTTGGTGTGCCTTTCATTCTAGCAACAAAGATGTGTTGCAGGAAGATTGAGAGTTCAAGACCACCCTGGTATCCACAGTAAAATGCTATCTCAAACAAGAGAAATATAGGTTGTCAGTAACATTCTGGTAATAGGAAGTGAATATGAAACAGAAACAGAGCAATAGAAATACATCAGAGAATCTGGGCTGGGGATGAGGAGACATGCCTGGGAAGTATGACTTAAGATATTTATTAAATTTTTTTAATGACAAGAATTTGTATTATCTTTTCAGAGTTGCAGTTTGTAGAATCGAGAGCAAACCCAGGGAGCAAATTTGTGAATGTAATTGGCTCTGCAGTTATAGACAGGGGCAAGGGCACCTAGGGTGGGCTGACATAATGAGCAGAATTTGTGCTTCTGTGAAGGCAGGTACTCCTGATGGGTGAAGTTTAGGAAGGATATATGCTCTGTTGTACATCCAATTAGAAATAGGAAATAAAGCCTAGCTGTCAACTTCTCTGTGTCCATTAGAATTGAAAGATTAGAATGTATTAGTGTGATACTACTAGTAGTTTTAAAAAAAAAGTATAAACTTTACCCAGAATTCATTTTATTTTGGTTGTAAAAACTAACAGGCTAACAGGAAAAAAAATCACAAAACTTAAACATTGTTTTCTTTCTACCACACATTCTTAAAGCAGTTTCTCCTGATAGAAGATTCTAGGATGAACAGGACAGCTATTGTTAGCCTTTCGAAGCTAAGGATGACCACAAAAACCAATGTCAAAATTTAAAAAAAAAAAAAAAAAAAAAAAAAACTAAAATATGGTGACTCTTTATGGATACATTTACTGAGAGTATTTGTGTTTTATTTGGACATGAGGAAATGGGTAGCAATTTGCAGTAAGGAAGGGGGTAACAAATATGTTTACATAAGCCATCATTTAAGGAAGTATATGGTCCATTGGAAATTAGCCTTCCTTGAGCAACAGGCACAGGTCACTTTTGTTTTGAAAGGTCTGGGTGTGGTTTACAGAGTCTGTAAAAGCCAATCAGTGCTATCCTTAACTTGGTTCCTTTTATTCAAAACACTAAGCATTTATGTACCTTTCCTTTTATGGGTCTCCTATCCATGTTCATTGAGTGGATGCATGAACGAACCCATGAAAGAATAATAAAAAGCAAAGCACTGGGACCTAACCAAGCAGTTAATGAGACACCATGAAGCTGCCTTTTGTTGATGGTCTGTTTCTTGGGAAAGAATCCTGTGCTCCTGTTGAGGTTCTGGACTTGGCTAAGGAACATTATGTCCTTTGCTTCTATGCTTTCTCTGGAGAACTTCTCAGAAAATGTGGATGCTCTGTGGGTTGTTAAACATGCAAAAGAAATAAGAGGAATCAGATCAATCATGTTTCTGCTTTCCTACCCACATGGAGTTTTGTTGACTGCCTCTCTGTAAGCTACAGCTAGGCTGTAGGCAAAGTTTCACAGGTGAAATGGAAAGAAGCTCAATGCAGGCTCTACCTGAACAGGACTGGGGATGTATTTTCAGGGCACGAAACCCCAAATCAAGCAGAACTCTGTGTTTGGCTGGATTTGGAAAAGTAAATATGGAAAGTAAAAAGGATAGCTACAAATAAAAGGAGGATTGATACCACAGCCCAGCCTGTCTGCTGCTGCCTTTATTTTATCTCTGGGTGCCACTAACTCAGCAGCTGGACCCTGTTTGAAGGCACATTTCCTGGTGTACCAGGAAGCCCGAGGTACTCCTAAGTTTGATTACTGAATGAGCTTCCAATGATGTAACTGCTCCTGATTGGCTTCAAAACCCCATCTACACCCTCTGCAACTAACCCAGTGAGAAAATTTCCTCTCATTTCCCATCACTAATGATAGAACTGTTACTTCCAAGGTTTGGAAAAGACATAATCTGTGTCTTTTTTTTTATCACTAGGAACCAATATATGGTTGGTTAGCAGAGGAAAGTCTTCTTGTGCTCATAGTTGGGGAGAAGCATTTCATCACGCTGGGAAGGTACTTTGAATGGAGGCTCTGTGCAGACAGGACCCGACAGAAGACACTCCCTCACATCTCAGTGGATTAAGAAACAGAGACAAGACAGGAGCTAGGCCCAAGCTATAAACTTGAGACCATTCCCTCTTCTAAAGAGATAGACTTGCTCCAGCTAGATTCCATCTCTCAGTTTCTACAGAGCCTTCCCAGACAGCACCACAAGCTGGAATTTATGTTCAGTACAGGAGCCTGTGACATACTTCCTTCACATTTAAACTTTGGTACTATCCAAATGACCCTGATATCACACATAAACTTCACAGGAGCACCTTGACTGTTGCTTCCTGTTCATTTTCCCTTGATAATGATGACCAAGAATTGAATATCAAGATGGATGCCTCATTTAAAAACTGGTGATCTTCTACTCTATATAACTTCATATCATCTATTAAACCAGTAACTCTTTATATTATAGCATTGAAAGCAGTCATGATCCCTTGTGCTGATATCACTACTGTGGCAACCCATGATTTTAAAATCAAAAATAAAGGATTGAATTATTTATTTAGGATGGCACTTGCTTAAGTAGCAGGAATCTCATCTGGAGACTTGACTCTTAGTCATGATAACTCAGTAAGAACTCAGTATGACCCCAAAGAATGTTTTCTGTGACTAGATTTAATCAGAGTAACATAGCATTTTGTTTTATCTTTGTGTGTGTGTGTGTGTGTGTGTGTGTGAGAGAGAGAGAGAGAGAGAGAGAGAGAGAGAGAGAAATGCCAGTACACATCAGAGGATATCCTCAGGTGCTGGCCCTTACCTTCTGCCTTGTTTGAGACAGATTTTCTTTTTCTCTGAGATCTATATCAGTTTAACTGGCCAGAGATCTTCCAAGACTTCTCCTATCTCTGCAGCTCATCTCACCATAGAAGTCCTTGGACTGTAACAAAGAACTACTGTGTCAGACACTATGAAGGTGTTGGGATTTGAACGCAACTTCTATACTCTTGCATAATAAGTGCTTTATTCACTGAGTCCTCTCCCCAGACTGTAATCATACTTTACCTGGTCTCCTGCCATCTCTCTGGTCCTTTAAAACTGTGGAAGATGACACATTACCATCTAAGTACCACCATATAATCAACTAAAATTTCCTTTCCACCCCAGTTGATTCTTGAGACTTAGAGTGAACCTCAATTGATTGTGCCACGAAAACAACAATGGACATGCCTCCTCTTACAAAGCTGCATACTAACTCTTAGGAACATCCTTCAGTGTGATATCTATTGTCTGTTCTCAACAAGAGCCTGCGATACAAAGATCACATCTTTGTTTTTACCTTTTGTTTATTCTATTCACTTAAACTCTGATTTCAGGACAGAGATGACCCACAACTTGTAAACTGGCAACAGAAAAGCAGGAGCTCAGAAAGCAAGCATTTGTCTCATATATTCTTCCTGAATTATTCTGGCTGATTCTGGTAATAAATAAAGCCCCTCAGCATTGACTGCAGAAGGAGATGGAAAGTAATGGACAGAGTCAGAACTGTCCTTTCTGTATTTTGTTATAAATAAACTCCCACAGTGGAAACTTGTTAACCTCAGTCCTTGCCTTCACATCTACTTATATGCAAGACCTCCCTCGACAAATCAATCTTTACACTGCAGAGGCAACTCTCTTGACAAGATGTGTTTGGCTTAGCTACTGTTGATATTTGTTCTGGAAATCTCAGTTGTGTGGTGTGGCACACTCTGAGAGCTGAAATGGAGACACTTCGTTGATATGCACAGAGGAGAAGCGAGATGCAAACAGAAAGAGACGGTCTACAGCAGGCCAGCCAGAGTGGCAGGAGCTGAGCAGCACTTAATTCCCTGTGATGTATTGAATCTAGGAGACACTGTTCAATAGCTAGTCAAAGTAAATTTAGAAGGACACAGGAAAGGGATTTATTTCTCATCATTGAAAAATGTTCATTATTTCCTACGTTGTTGGTCATGGTCCAGTGGTGTCCTTTAGAGTTCCAGGTGCCCTTAGACTCCTAAACATCCCCACAGACAGAAGCAGATGAGGTTTGTTCAAGATGTACTCAAATCCCTAGAGAGTTGAGACTTTATTGGTACTTTGGGATTAGCCTCTCCTGCTAGATTTTATTCTCTGAAAAGAATGCATTAGCAAATTTGACACTCCCCAAAGGTAAATTACTCCATTCTGTGTGTTCTCCTTTAGTGCATAGTGTGACTGGAGCATCTCCTGAATTTGGCTTAGATGATTTACATACAGACCTGTTTGGCTCATCGAACTGCACTTGAAGCAGATTAGGCATCTTTCTCCTTTATGTTTCCCAGAAGAGAGGCCCAGTGTCGAGCACATAGGAAATGCTCACAAAACATTTGCTGCACAAGAAATATTCGTATCCAGGAATAATTGTCAATATAAGAGAGGAAACAAAAAGGTAAACAAAAGTTATTTTGAGCCAACATGAGGGAAATGCAGATGCTATTAGATTATTAATTAAATTTTAATTTTGCTGGGAGTAGTCCCCAGAGAAAATGCTATTCTAGCCTTATGCTCTATAGTAGCTACCATATAAACACCTCTTGGAGGGCATGTTTGATGCTGGATGTTATGGCAGAAAATCGACTCAAGTGCCCTGTGACAATAAGAAGTCAAGACACTATCAAAAGAGAGAAGATGGGAGCAAGGACCCATAGTGTTTAGTGAGGTGTGAAGGATCAGATGGAAGAGTGGGCACAGGATGAATTAAAGGAAAGTAGGGCAGGACAGAGTCCCATGAGCTATTGTAATTATGGTATTAGGGGGAGATAAGCAGTTTATCTCACTGAAGGCATAGTTGATGGATAACTGGTAAGTTAGGATGAAATGACTCATGCTCTAGTTTATATGTACAAAACTTAGGCTAACATTCAAACTTATCATTTCTAAAGTAAATTGCTGAGGATAGGGTTATGAGTGTGCATCATACCACTGAGATTTTTGAGAACCCCAAAATTTACAGGATTAAGTTTTTTTTTTCATTTATAGATGCCCTGATAGTCAAATATCTAACCTCTCTGGGTATAGGAAGAATCACTTAGAGATACAGCTAGCAAGGCATTTTAAAGAAAGGAATGGAAAATCCAGAGAAGTAAAGAGGAAGACATTTGAAATGGAATTATGATTATTATACATAGTTACATAACAGGCCAAAGATGTCACTAACATGTCTGGAAATATGATGAACAACATTAAAAAGATATTTTGTAGCTATGATTACCTGGGCTGCCATACCAAATATTAAGTGACTCAAATTGTAGAATGAATTTCTTGCTGTCCTAGGATGTAGAAATATGAGATTAACAGTCAGGATAGATGTATGTCTCTGTTCCTATAGATTGACACTTCTTCCTGTATTTATACATGGAAGTATATTTTTTTTTTTAAAATAAGCACTAAACATACTATATTGGGACCCTACCCTCATGAGCTAATTTAACCTAAACTATCTCCTAAAAGCTTCATCTCCAAATATAGTTAGACCAGCAACATGATAAGTTTGATAAGAATACAATTTGGTGTGTGCTAGTGTAAAAATTCTTTACTAAGTAAGACTTAATGAAAACAGTTTATTGCTTCCAATGAGTAAAGGCTAACACCTTATATTTAATAAAGAAAGCTAGGAAAGCATGCCTTAAACAATAGTTTGAGGAAAAGTAAAAGTCACTATTATTCATGCTCAAGTATTCCAAAATATATGAAAATATTTTATTTCCTTTATTTTTGAGATTGTAATATTGTTACATAATTCTTTCTTCCCTTCATCCCCTCCAGTGCTCTCATGAACTGATTCTTCTTCTCTTTCAAATTCATAGTTTCTTTATTCATTAATTGTTGTTACATGTATAAATGTGTATATAAGAGAGTTTATCTTAAATATAACCTGTTTAGGCTGCATGATACTATTTGTATGCATGCTTTCAAGGATAAAAAAGAGGATATAACAGTTACATCAAAGTTTAGGAACAAATAAACAGAAGAGTGGGCAGACAACCTAGTTGAGCTACCAATAAACTTAAACACATGAAATTTGACTTAGATTAATGACATAATCACAATACCAAAGACATCTTTTATATGAAGATAGACACTGAATGCATTTTTTATTGTAATACATATTTAAAAAGATACATCAACATTAAAAAGCAAAAAAAGTTCAAAGGTATCTCCTACTTTCTGCTTTGGAAATAAGTATGGTTGTTCTCAGGAAAATGGGAATCAGTCTACCACAAGATCTTGCAATTCCACTCTTAGGCATATACCCAAGAGATGCACATTCTTGCAAAAGAAGACATCTGTTCAACTATGTTCATAGCAGTATTATTTGTAACAGCCAGAACCTGGAAGCAACCTAGATGCCCCTCAACTGAAGAATGGATACGGAAAATGTGGTACATTTAAACATCACCCTTTACAATAGCCACAAGCAACATAAAGTATCTTGGTGTAAAGCTTACCAAACAAGTAAAAGACCTATATAATAAGAACTTTGTGACTCTAAAGAAAGAAATTAAAGAAGATACCAGAAAATGGAAAGATCTCCCATGCTCTTGGTTAGGTAGGATAAACATAGTAAAAATGGCAATCTTGCCAAAAGCAATCTACAGATTCAATGAAATCCCCATTAAAATCCCACCACAATTCTTCACCGACCTTGAAAAGATAATAATCAACTTTATATGGAAAAACAAAAGACCCAGGATAGCCAAAACAACCCTATACAATAAAAGAACGTCAGGAGGCATCACCATTCCTGACTTTAAGCTCTACTACAGAGCTACAGTTCTGAAAACAGCCTGGTATTGGCATAAAAATAGACAGGTAGACCAATGGAATTGTATTGAAAATCCTGATATTAATCCACGCACCTATGAACACCTGATTTTCGACAAAACAGCTAAAATTATACAATGGGGCAAAGACAGCATCTTCAACAAATGGTGCTGGCACAATTGGATGAGGGTGTGTAGAAGACTGAAGATAGACCTATGTCTGGCGCCATGCACAAAACTCAAGTCCAAAAGGATCAAAGACCTCAACATCAATCCAGCCACATTGAACCTCTTAGAAGAGAAAATAGGAGGTACCCTTGAACAAATTGGTATAGGAGACCGCTTCTTGAACATAACTCCAGGGGCACAGACACTGAAAGAAAAACTTAATAAATGGGACCTCTTCAAACTTAGAAGCTTTTGTAAGGCAAAGGACACAGTTGATAAGACCAAACAGCAGCCCACTGACTGGGAAAAGATTTTCACTAATCCTATAACCGACAAAGGGCTGATCTCCAAAATACACAAAGAACTCCGGAAACTAGTCAACAAAACACCAAATAACCCTATTAAAAAATGGGGTACAGAACTGAAGAAAGAATTCTCAATGGAGGAAATCAAAAAGGCAGAAAGACACTTAAGAAAATGCTCCAAATCCTTAGCTATCAGGGAAATGCAAATCAAAACAACTTTGAGATACCATCTCACCCCTGCCAGAATGGCTAAAATTAGAAACAACAATGATGACTCATGTTGGAGAGGATGTGGAGAAAGTGGAACACTCCTCCACTGCTGGTGGGAGTGCAAACTCATACAGCCATTTTGGAGATCAGTATGGCGGTTCCTCAGGAAAATAGGAATTAGTTTACCACAGGACCCGGAAATCCCCCTCTTAGGCATATACCCAAATGATCCACATCCATGCAACAAAGACATCTGCTCAACTATGTTCATAGCAGCACTATTTGTAATAGCAAGAACCTGGAAGCAACCTAGATGCCCCTCAATTGAAGAATGGTTAATGAAGATGTGGCACATCTACACAATGGAATACTACTCTGCAGAAAAAAATAATGGTATCTTGAAATTCGCAGGCAAGTGGATGGCACTTGAAGAAACCATCCTGAATGAGGTAACCTAGTCACAAAAAGAGGAACAAAGTATGTACTCACTCATATATGGATTTTAGACCTAGAGCAATTGATCACCAGCCTATAATTCACATCACCAGAGGAACTAGGATACAAGGTGTATTCTAAGAGATTCATATAAAGTCCCTAACAGAACTGGGAAGAGACAAGTCCCCCAGAGCTCAGGGGAATTGGGGGGGGGGCAGCGAATGGAGAGAGAAATAGGAGAAAATGAGGGGGAGGAAAGGAAAACATGTGTGACCAGGAAGATTGAGCCTGGTTAGGAATAGAAGATAGGAAAGAGAGAGAGAGAGAGAGAGAGAGAGAGAGACAGAGACAGAGAGAGACACTAAAAGAGGGAGCCAATATTGGTTTGAAGATAAAGTTGAACACAAAGAAAGGTCAAGAGAACTACAAGACTGCTCCCAACTAACAATCTCAGCTTCCCTGGAAAGGCTATCATAAATGCCCTTCCCGGAGAATGAGATCAACAACTAACTTCTCCATGGAGCCCTCAACTAATGCCTGTTGAAAATAGGAGCAAACACCCATACATAAACACTGAGTCGAACTAGAACCCAGAAGCAGATGGAGAGGACAAGACCATGCGGTAGAAGCACATAGAGACAGCTTACCTGAAGAAGGAGGAGCTAAGGGCCACTAGACTGATAGCTGGGAAGCCAACAGGGGACTGACTCGGGCCCCCCTGAATATGGGTCTCAGCCAGAAGGACTGAGCAGTCTAAGAGACCTCAGACAGTGGAGCCAGGATGTATCCCTGGTGCACAAAAGGACTTTGCGAACACATCCCCCATGGAGGGATAACTGCCTTAATCTAGAGACAGGAGAGAAGCCCTAGTCCCTACTTCACATGAACTGTCAGATCTACATGACCCCAACTGGATGGCATTGCCCTACATATAGAATTGGGTTGGGGGTATGGGAGGGGAGGGTGGTTAGAGTGCGTGTGAGAGAACAGAGAGGGTAAAAGGGAGGGAAGGAGGGAGGGAGGGATTGAGGGAGAAAGGGAAGGAGAGGGAACTGGGATCGACATGTAAAATAATAAATTAAATTAAAAAAAAAAAAACTGCTTTGACTCCAAAATTTAAGTTGAAGGACAAGTTACTGGGGAAAAGGATTTCTAATTTTGTTTCCACAGAAAATGAAAAGATGTGGATTCCTTCCAGACTAATGTGGTTTGTTCACGCCAGACCGCCTGAAACAGAGTACAAGGTGATCCTACATTCAAAACAGCTGGACAAAGCAGCCCTACAGACTACAGCTAGGATATCTGAATCTTCTTCGAATCCCCCAAGACAGTGCCCCTTACCAGCAGGAAGTAGTTTGGAAAGAGCGACGCCCAAATTCCCAAATATTGTGTATAAATGTTTGTTTTCATTTAATTGGACTTTGTTATATAAAATAAAATAATTAAAAAAAAAGAAATACACATATCTTTGGAAAGCTTAACAATATTATGATTTTTTTATGTGAAAGGCTATGAGTTTTATTTTTTAATTTAATTTATTTATTTTACATGTTGATCTCAGTTCCCTCTTCCTCCCTCTTTTATGTTCTCTCTGTCTCTCTTTCTCTCTCTCTTCTATTCCTATGCTGACTCATTCTTCCCAGTCTCACGTGTTTTCCTCTTCCCCCTCTTTTTCTCCTATTTCTCTCTCCATTCACTGCCCCCCCAGACTTCCCCTGTACTCTGGGGGACTTGTCCCTTCCCGGTTCTGTGAGGCACTTTATATGAATCTCTTAGAATACACCTTGTATCCTAGTTCCTCTGGTGGTGTGAATTATAGGCTGGTGATTCTTTGATCTAGGTCTAAAATCCATATATGAGTGAGTACATACTATGTTCCTCTTTTTGTGACTGGGTTACCTCATTCAGGATGCTTTCTTCAAGTGCCATCTACTTTCCAGAGAATTTCAAGATACCATTATTTTTTTCTGCAGAGTAGTATTCCATTGTGTAGATGTGCTACATCTTCTTTATCCATTCTTCAATTGAGGGGCATCTAGGTTGCTTCCAGGTTCTTGCTATTACAAATAGTGCTGCTATGAACATAGTTGAGCAGATGTCTTTGTTGCATGGATGTGGATCATTTGGGTATATGCCTAAGAGGGGGATTGCTGGGTCCTGTGGTAAACTAATTCCCATTTTCCTGAGGCACTGCCATATTGATCTCCTATGAATTTTTAGATATCCAAAGGGCAAGATAATACAACGAAGATCTAAAAATCAATCCATCTGTTTCAGAAAAAAAAAGGTCACATGTCAGGCACAAAGAAAGGGGATATTCCAGCTTTCAAACGAACATTGAACATTTCCAAAGAGTTGATGATCACAACCTCAAAATGGGCATGTCAGTTATCATGATTACCAGGATGCATTAAGTATTCACACCAGCCAGTAAAGTGGCTAAAGACTTCATATATATATATATCCACCTATTTTTCACTCCTAGCAATGCTTTAATTGAGATTGAGCTATTATCCATTTTGCATATGAAAGCACCACAGACTTCAATTAATGCTTTTCCCATGGTTGCATGGATGGTCACAGATAATTTCTTTGGTTATCACACAGAATCCAATGGTGGGCTTGCAGACTCCAAACCCACAGTTTCTAATTCAGGGATGGAGTGTTAGGGTGAGATAGCTTGCATTTGGAACAGTTGCCAAGTGACACAGACGTAGCTGGCCCAGGACCCTGAACACAGAAGCTCTGGGCAAGGTGATGCTAAGCGTGATTCCTTTATCTCCTATACTCCTCAGAAACAGAAATTTCACAAGCCAGGTTATGACAAAAATGCAATAAATTTAGAAATTTATAATTAGCAAAGCTAAAAAAAAAAACTGGTGCTTGGAAATTTAATTAAAAATAAAAAGCAATCATTGCCAAGTTAATCAATTTAATGCATTTCCAATTAAAATTCCAATTGTTTTTTTTTCTTTGAACATGACAAAATGATTCTAAACTCCATGTGGTTGAATATAATGGAAAAAATAATAACAAAGACAAATTAGAAAAGAAGAGTATTTAAAGGTGACTTATTTCACCATATAATAAAACATTATAGATTGCCATACAAGATTGCATAGCCAGCATATTTTCATTTCATGCTGAAATCTCCACTGGAAGGATGCTTTGAGATGTGACAAGGAATAAGTCAACAACACTGAGAGGAAGGACACGCTAGAGACAAGAGCATATAAAGTCTTGGGGAAGAAGAGCCTGTATAGACATGCTAGCAGGTACAGTCAGAGGAATGGACCCTGTGTGACCTGGGAGAATACAGATATGAAAGTGCTGTATGTAACACAGGCAACTTGCATAACTGGAGGCTCGGAGATGCTCAAGTACTTAGTAGTAGGTGTGAGGACTGGAGCTGACAGGAATGGGGCTGAATACAGCTCTGTGAGTCAAGGGCATGTATTAGATGGTATTTCCATTTCTGACTCTCTGCTTACCTAGTCTCTTCCCATTATGTCATGAGCAATCTGAGGTTTGTCCCTAGAAACAACATAAAACTAGTTTTACATGTCAATCCTAGTTCCTTCACCCTCCTGCCCTACCCTGCTCCCCCCACGAGCCCCCATCTCATCCCCTATATGCTCCCCAGGGAGGGTGAGGCCTTCCATGGGGAGTCTTCAAAGTCTGTCAAATCATTTGGAGCAGGACCTAGGCCCTCCCTTGTGCCGAGGCTGAGTGAGTATCCTTCTGTGTGGAATGTCTCCAACTGTTCTGGTTCCCTTAATGTTTCCATGCAAAACTAAAACCCCATGTGGTTAACAAAGCATGTTGTATTCCCATTAGTAACATGGTAAATTTCAGTTCAACATAAAAAATATTTTGGGTTTGTAGTTGTAGACCTCAACATGACTTTCTATCTTTTCGAGCCATCTATTAGATGTTTTGGAAGATTTTGTTATTTCTGTAAAGAAACACATTGAAGATAGAATGAAGACAGAAATAATGTAATTGAGAGTTTTATAACATAAACAGCAGATCGATGACCACATGTATCAATTATTCTCAGTAAAAATTTAAAAAGCAAGTTCAGAAAATCTGGGGAGATATTTCTAAGGTTTAGGAGCACATCCTGCCCTTCCAGAGGGCTCAAGTGTCAAATCCGTCACCCATGTTGACCAGCTTACAACAGCTTATAATTCCAGATGCAGAAGATATGACACCCTCTCTGATCTTTGCAAATACCTGAACTTGCACGCATACTCTCTCTCTTCTCTCTCTCTCTCTCTCTCTCTCTCTCTCTCTCTCTCTCTCTCTCTCTCTCTCTCACACACACACACACACACAATTCACAATTTAAAGAGAGGCTTTTTAAAAGGACAAGTAAGTTCAACACTTTCATTGTTAAGGGAAAGTGCCCTCTTGCTATAGAAGACAAACTAAGTCTCAAGGCTCTGCCCAGATAGCAGGCTGTGTTCATAATGCTAAATAGACTGAGTTCATGACAAAGAGCATGAAAAGACAAAACTGAGCCTTCTTTCATGGGTGAATAAGAAACACACAGGAACTTAAATTTTTGGATTTTTGTTTTTCACTAGGCATAGAAGTGAACAAATACACTCAGCATTGAGTGAACTATGGCAAAAATTAATGTAAAAGAATGTTTTCATTTTAAATTTAGTAGACACTTGCCACATCCTGATAGAGTAGCCATTATTCCCCAGCTGAGTAGCACCACCCACTTGATCACCAAACATGCAAGAAGTCCTGCATGACAATACCCATCATAACCAACAATTAAGATCCAGCTTTTCTCATTTCTCCTGATTCTACAATGTTCAAAATCGTAGCTCATGTTTCATGTTTCATTTTAGACTCACTATTTATTCTGAGTGTTTTTATTGTTGTTTACCTCTTTGGATTGTATAGTGTCTCCAACACCTGCTAGGATTAGACTTCTAAATTTCATTAAATATAGTAGACATTTATTAGCATCTATAGTTTTAGGTAGATATCATGTCACATATTTTATGTGATTACTAGTCTTTCCTCCCCTTCTTCCCCAATGCTCCCTGAGACTAAGGTGTGAGACAGTTTTGTAGGTATATCTTTGATTGTTTGTGTTTTTTTTTTTTGTTTGTTTTTTTTTTGTTTTTGTAATGGTCTTTGATGCAAATAGAAGTTTCCTTTGAGGTGTGAGTACTACATTGACCTCTGGATATAATGACAGGTATTTGGAATGTGGTTAGGGATTTTGCTGCTTTAGTAATGTGGTGGTTGTAGGTTCTCCTCCAGGATAAATGACTTCACAACCCTGAACAGTTATCCGGGTTTCTAGTTTCAGACATCATTTTCCTGTTTTCGAGTGGGTCTTAAATCCAATTAGAGAGGTGTTGGTTACCATCTCCAAATTATGTGTGCCACTACTGCATCAATGGGGTTAGCATGCAATGCTGTCATTGCTGTCATTCATAGGGATAATAGATTGGTAGGACTTTTGGTTGCTTCTCTCCTTTGGAAGCTTTTGGCATCTTCTGTTACTATAAGAGCTAGTTCTTGCTCAGGGCCCTCTGCAACCTGGTGACTTCAGGAAGAGGGATTTACCTTCCACATCTCTGGGAAAATCAATGCAATAGCAATGATGTTTTGGGATTCCCTTTTACAACCCCACGAACAATTCAAAAGAATGCTGTTTTCTCATTCCTGAAACAAAACTTTTGTTAGGTGGTGTTTGGCTCTTGGAGGTAGCACTGTCAACTCAGATGAAAACATTTCACTTAAGTTTTACATATTTACTCTATGACTTAAGTATATTATAGATAATTTTTAGATAAATGGCAAAGATCCTGATTCCTTATAACTTTTCAAACATCTGTTTTGTTTTACCCCCTCCATTCTTCTGTATTTATCTCTATTCTCTATAACTAAAGATCATCATCCTTTCCCATTTCCTCATCAAATCATTTATACTCTGAAATTAACTTTTCTATTTCTCTCCAATCGCTCTGCCCAGTAATGATCTTATTTTACTTTCCTGGTTTCACATGTATTAAAGGATGCATACGTGTATCTGAATATGAGGAGCAAAGAGCCTCTGGTGAGAAAGAACATATAAGAATTTTATTTCTGGGCCTGGATGATCTTTTCTAGTTCCATCCATTTACCTGAAAAGTTCATGATTTCATTTTTCTGTATACCTGATTAGTATTCTATAGGCATTCATTACCATCTTTTCATTGTCCATTAATATATTGAAAGACATTTATGTTGTTTCCACTGGATGTTGTGGTAAAACCATAAATGAACATTGCCTAGCAACTGTCTATATCCTTTTTAAGTTAACTTTTGTGCAAGGTGATAAAGATACAAGCATAATTTCATTCTTCTACACATGGATAGCCAGATTTCCCAGAAACACCTATTGAAGATGTTTGTTTTCTCCACTTTGTGTTCTTGCCATATTGACAAATATTAAATGGCAGAAGTTGCATATATTCATGCTTGAGTCTTTGATAGTGTTCCTTTGATCTAAGTGTTTGTTTTGGTGTAATACCATATTTTTTGACTATTACATATCTTACGATCTTGTAAATGTTACAGGGTTAATAATTTTGGATGTTTTATGATTTCATATGAATTTTAGGATAGTTTTTTCTTATTTTTATGAAGAGGGACATGATAATTGGATTAGGATTGCTTTGAGTCTGTAAATATTTTTGGAAGAATGGTCATTTTGACAATGTTAATTCTACCAATTCATGAGCCTGGGACATATTTTCATTTTCTTATGTCTAATTTCTTCATTTAGAGATTTCATTGTAGAGATTTCAAAGTTTTCATTGTATAAGTCCCTCACTTTCTTGTGTAGGTTTATTCCTAGATATTCATTCCCTTGTGGCTATTTTGAATGGAAGCATTTCCATGATCTCTTCTCTGTATCTTTGTTGGTGGTTTATATTTGAATGCTATTGATTTTTGCGAGTTGATTCTGTACCCTGTAACATTCCTGAATTTGCTTATCATTTCTAGAAGTTTTCTGACAGAATTTGGGGGTTCTCTAATGTATATTATTATGTTATCTGTAAACACTGATCATTTGAACTTACCTTTTCCTATTTGCATCTCCTTAATTTTCTCTTCTTGCCTTATTGCACCAGCCAGTATTTTGAGTACATTATTGAAAATATGTGGAGACAATGGACATCCTTGTCTCCTTATTAAACTCAGTGGGATGGATTCAAACTTTTCTCCATCTACACTGGTGTTGACTATGAGATTTCTGTTTATAGTTGATATTGTGTTCAGATGTGTTTTTTCTAGTTTACGTTCTCTAGAAATTTTATGATGAAGGCCTCATGATTTTTGAAGGCTTTTTCTGCACCTATTGAGATGATCATGTGATTTTTTTTTAAGTCTAGTTATGTGGTGAACTACATTAATGGATCTGCATATGTTTAATCATCTGCATTTCAAGGCTACAAACAACTTGGTCATTGTGGGTAAGCTTTTTGATGTGTGTCTATATTCTGTTTTCAAGTATTTTGCTGAGTATTTTTTAATCTATATTTATCAGAGATTTTGGTTTGCTTCTAAATACCTTGGGTATTAGAGTGAAATTGGCTTTATAGATGGACCTTTGGAGTGCTTCTTTTGATGTTTGTGGGTTTCCTGGTTTGTTTATTTGGTGTTTTTTTTTTGGCAAAGTTCCTCTGTATCCTTTTGCAGACTGTCCTGTAACTCACTCTGTAGACCAGGCTGGCTTGGAACTCACACAGAGATCTGCCTGCCTCTGCCTCAGGAGCACTGGAATTAAAGGGTTACACCACCAGTGCCCAGCTTGGAGTGCTTCTTCTGTTTTTCCATTTTCTTTTGAGGATAGTTTAAGAATGACTGGTTATAGATCTTTGAATATTTGGTGAAATTTGGCTATGAATATATAGGGCTATGAACATCTTTTAGTTGGGAGAATTTTTATTACTATTTCAATCTCCTCATTTCTTATGTGTCTATTTACATTTTTGGCTTAATTCTGGTAGTTTGGCTAAATTTAGGAATTCAGACATTTCTCATAGATTTTCCAACTTTATTAACTACACATTTTTAATACCTATTTACTTAAAATATTCTAATTTTTACATCTGTTATAATGCTTCCCCTGTTCACTTCTGATTCTTTTAATTTGGATTATTTCTTTTTTTCCTACCTTTTTGTTTAGGGGATTCAAATGTTTTAGAGTGTTTTCAAACTTGAAAAAGCGCTATATCACTTCCCCTTTACTTTCTTTCCTCAAGCCACTGCCCTCTGCCCTCTATACAGCTTATATGTCTCTATGACCTCAAGGTAATAGCCACTTTCCTTCAGTTATTATTGTTTTGTGTGTGTGTGTATGTGTGTGCTCAAATATGTATAAATAAAACTTGTTCAATTGGTTTGTGTTCTTGGCATGTACATGATTTCAAGGTACTATGCATTGGAAATGAGAGGCCTCATCCTTGGAAGAAGGTAAGTCTCAGTCTCCCAATAGTATTTAATTGCCTGAAGCTCTTTGTTTAGTGGTGAGAGCCCACAGAATTTTCTAAATTTCCCATTGGAATACCCATTTATATTTCCATTTTTACTGTCTTGTTTATGCAGCCTTTTCTAGGAAAGACTTTCTCATTAGCCTTCCTGATTCAGATTTTTACAATCTTACCTCTTCTTCAGCAATGTTCCCTGAGACATGCAGGATGCAGAAGTTGTGATGTACATGTATCCATGGGTCTGGACTCCCTATGATCTGGTTATACATGCATTGTTTCCAGATATGGTTTTCTTTGATGATGTCTATTCGCTTTAAGGAAAGGCTTCTTTGGTGAGGGTGGTGTTGTAAGTTAAGAAAGACCATGTGACAGGGTTCAAGTGGGTTTTTTTGTTTTGTTTTGTTTTGTTTTGTTTGTCTTGCTTTTTTTTTCTTTTTTAATTTGGGAAAGGGATCATAAAAAGGGAAATGGGAGAAGGGAGACTTTTATCCAAGGACAAGAACAGCAGCAACAGAAGAGAGAGAGAGAGAAGAGGGTGGGAGGTGGGCAAGGCCCTTTTAAAAGGGAACACAGTGAATAGGCACAGGTGGTGCTCTTAGTGGCTACAGTTGAGCATGTATCCTATCAGAACCCCAAGGACAGGCCAGTACAGATGTCTGAATACTAACCAGCCGTAGCTATACTTACCTGTAGATATAAGGATAAAATTTAGAATGTAATAAGGAATTATGATGTTCTAACAAAATGGCAATACTAATTTTTTTAAAGGTCCATGGCCTCACTAAACCCAAGTTATAGTGCCAGATAAGTCTAATTAGATAATTGTTGCTTGTCATAGACATATAAACATCAGTTACTGTACCTTTATGCATATCTTGCCTTTCTGGGAATTATCATGGTTAAGACATGCTGCAGTTATGTAGAACCATTTAATTACTTTCCTACCTCAGCAGACACCATGCTAATTTTCTGGAACCAGGGAAGCTAGGCATTGGAAAGTGGCTTTCAAGGCAAATTCAGGTAGAATCACCTATGTGTTGTATCCTAAGTATGTAGTGTCTTCAGCTATATAGGCCCACCCTCAACCTCTGAGAGGCAACCAAGGGCTACATATACAATCTGCATTGTTTGGGAAATCAATTGGATTATCCTGACCAGCCATTCAAAAGGAACTTGATTGTGCCTGGTACTAGGGGTTTTGTTAGTTCATAATTTTTGTGGGAGCATTACCAGCCTATATGGCTTAGTATCCTTACATATATATGTGTTTATTTTTAAAAAAGTAAAGTAAAACCACAGGGAATGGAATATCAGGATACAAGTGATCTGAAGGCGAAAATGGTAAAAAGATGAAGTTAGAGAAGGGGAGGGAGATCAATACTGAATGAGGAGGAAAAGGGATAAAATACCAGTGAGGATGCCTGAAAAAGTCAACATGAATAATGCTATCAGCAATCTAGCTTTTTAAACCCTATAATGCATAAAAACAAGTACACAAGTAAACATATGTGACATAAGTGATTTTATATGGAAGTTCTATGCTGCGGTGAGCATGGTTGTCCGGGGTTCCTGGGGGGGTTTTTTTTTTTGTGGTTTTAAGTGTTCTGTTATTATTGTATTGTGTTTTGTTTAGTATTGTAGTTGGTTTTTTATTTTTAATGTTTTTTTTTTTTTTTTTTTTTTTATTGTTTATTGGGGGGTTTTTTTTTTGTTTTGTTTCTGTTTGTTTGTTTTTTTGCTGTTTCTTGGAATCTGTGCACAAATCTGGTTAGCATTCCTTTACTTTGTTTCTTTAACTTTCTTTTTATTTACTCTTGTGTCTTTCACATTATGCCTCATTATCCTATCTACCCCCCCAATAAAACAAAATTAAATTTAAGAGAAAAAAAGGAGAAAAGCAAGAAAGGGAATTTCTCCTCATGTAAGTTCCAGTGTCATACATGAGTCACACAGTAAATCCTTTTATCCTCACATTTTTGGATTCACCACAAAGAATCAATGGTTTGGTTGCGGGACTCAGATTTCCGATACCCTATCCGTGCTGAGCCCCCTCTCTTTCTGGACATCCCATTGCTGCATTGTATCATGGAGAACCTGCAGCCCTGGGGCCACAGAACTAGACTCACCACCACCACCTACCCTCCCATTCCCCACCCGCTGACATCTGTGTTACCACAGATCACAGATGTGTTGGCTTTGGGGTAGGCCAATACATAACCCTGATTCTGGGTCTGGGTAGTCAACCTACCAGATCTCCCCTGTCTTTGAGACCCAAATGATCCCTTCAGCATTGTCCTGGCTAGTTCACTCCTTGCAGCATTCTGGAGGACAATCACAGCCCTATCCCAGGTCTCTGTACTTGGGGCTGGAGAAAGTTTAGCAATGAGATACTCACCATTCCTAGGATTGACAGGTTATGAAGGACAACCAAGGATCAGGCATTTGTTACATGTGTGGAGTCTGCTCATCTAAGAACATGGTAGGCCTCCAAATCTATTGGTTTTCCTTAATATCTTTTCACAATATTGTATCTGCTTTAGTGTTTGGAAGTTTATAACTGTGTTATCATTTTTCTTAAGTATTAATTCCATTAATATTAATTAATTCTGCATTGATTCAATTTTAAATAATTCATTTAATAAATATATAGAACACCAGTTGATATTTATGTTGATGTAGTATCCTGAGACTGAGATAAAATTCCTTTAATTGGTTTTTGTGTGTTTCTGGGATTTTGTGTGTCAGTGATCTATAAGTAGAAAAATTAACTTCTTCCTTTCTTATATGAATGTTGTTTATTCCTTTGGCATGCTATACTGTGGTTATTAATACCTTCTCTACAATACATCGGTGCCCTACAAAGACAGCAATTTTTGATCCTACACTAAGACACTAAGGATTGGACCTTCACTTCTTCATTGTTGTCTATGATGTTTCCTGAGGATCTCCTATTCCTAGCATGCTGAATTTGTAATTATATATATATATATATATATATATATATATATATATATATATATATAATTTTTAGTGTTAAACCAAAATTAAAAGTCTACTTAGTCATAACATTATCTTTTATCTGTATTTCTGTTTCTTTCCATCCCCAGTAGTTTGTGCTCCTAAGTTGTTTTCGAAGTCATTATCAACCATACTTCAAAAATACTGTACTCCTATATGTTCTAAGTCCCCCAGACCTCAGGGGAAGTGGGGGGGGCAGCGAATGGAGAGAGAAGTAGGAGAAAACGAGGAGGATGAAAGGAAAACATGTGGTTAGGAATAGAAGACAGGGAAGAGAGAGGGAGGGAGAGAGAGAGAGAGAGAGAGAGAGAGAGAGAGAGAACATAAAAGAGGGAGCCAATATTGGTTTGAAGATAAAATTGAACACAAAGAAAGGTCTAGAGAACTAAAAGCCTGCTGCCAACTAACAATTTGAGCTTCCGTGGAAAGGCTACCATAAATGCCCTTCCCGGAGAGTGAGATCAACAACTAACTTATCCATGGAGCCCTCAACTAATGTCTGTTGGAAATAGGAGCAAACATGCATACATAAACACTGAGTCAAAGTAGAACCCAGATGCAGATGGAGAGGACAAGGCCAGGCAGCAGAAACACATACAGACAGCTTACCTGAACAAGGAGGAGCTAACGGCCACTAGACTGATAGCAGGCCCCCCTGAATATGGGTCTCAGCCAGAAGGACTGAGCAGTCTAAGGGACCTCAGACAGTAGAGCCAGGATGTATCCCTGGTGCACAAAAGGACTTTGCGAACACATCCCCCATGGAGGGATAACTGCCTTAATCTAGAGACAGGAGAGAAGCCCTAGTCCCTACTTCATATTACCTGTCAGATCTACATGACCTCAACTGGATGGCATTGCCCTACATATGGAACTGGGGTGGGGGTATGGGAGGGGAGGGTGGTTAGAGTGCGTGTGAGAGGGCAGAGAGGTGAAAAGGGAGGGAGGAGGGTGGGAGGTAAGGATGGAGGGAGAGGGAACTGGGATTGACATGTAAAAAAAATAAATTAAAGAAAAAAATGCTTTGACTCCAAAATTTAGGTTCAAGGACAAGTTACTGGGGAAAAGGATTTCTATTTTTGTTTCCACAGAAAATGAAAAGATGTGGATTCCTTCCAGACTAATGTGGTTTGATCAAGCAAACAGAGTACCAGGTGATCCCACATTCAAAACAGCTGGACAAAGCAGCCTTACAGACTACAGCCAGGATTTCTGCATCTTCTTCGAATCCGCCATGACAGTGCCCCTTACCAGCAGGAAGTAGTTTGGAAATTCCCAAATATTGTCTATAAATGTTTGTTTTCATTTAAATGTACTTGGTTATTTAAAATAAATAAAAAAATATTTTTAGCTGTTTTTCTGATGTCTTGAAGTAAGACTCCAACAACTGTGCAATGTTTCATCACGTTATTTTGTTGTGCTTAAAAGGAAACCATATTATTTTATTGTTTCGCTTATGGCTTTATGATGTCTCTTATTTTCTCATACTCCTCTCACAAATCTTAGGACTTCTACCCAACTTCATGTAATTCTTCCTGAATCTCTCTGCTTTTGTTTAAATTTGTATTAAATTTGCACAGGTAAAGATAAATCTAAATATATATTTAATTTAAGTCAAGAAATATTTTTATACATGTAATATTTAATTGGTTCATCTAAAAATGTAGGTTTTTCATGTATTGCAATTAGCTTCTGTGCAGTTTTTTGACAATTTAAACTTTCCTATAAGTGATAAAAACATAATTTTGACTGAGGTTAATTCTTATATACATTTAATTTTATTACCACTATGGATTGTATTTTTATTTTTACTTATGTTTCCAATTGAGTGTTGGTGGAGCTATTACATTTTTACAAGTACTTAAATTTTATCTTAGGTAAACATTGTTGGACTTGCTTAAAATTATGGTTATAGGTATTATTTCTATTGCTTTTGCAGAATTATAAGCACCTCATCTGAAAATAATGACAGTTTTATCTTCCCCAGTTTCCTCATTTTCTTTGCAATGAATTAATTCAAGTCTTCAAGCTTTCCTTGGTTTCATTGTACCTGCTTCCTACAGGTTTCAACAAGCAGAACTCAGATTACTAACTGTGAGTAGTTTGCAATTATTATTGCATTTTCTCTGTAATAAGTGTTATTTAAATGGGTGCCCCTCAGATGTAACCATTTGTGCATGTTTTCTGTTTAAAATTTCAGATGTATGTATTTTCATCAGAAAGAATAACCAGGCATACAATTGTATTCAAAATGTGGTCAGAAAACATGTCATGGATCAATTATCATCCAGATATCTTTTGAGATGGAGCAAACTGTGATAGCTTTTTGTCATTTATTTCCCCAGATGAAATCTTCCATCTTTCTATGCTCCTATGTGCGTTTAGTGGCTCTCCTCTCTGGCTTCTGCCATTTAGGCTTCTACACCCCAGATTCTTTGACAGATGGGAGGCACAAACCAAAGACCAGCAAGAATTTTAAATTGTAAATGATTCATTCCCTGCTCTATCCTTTCTTTGTTGGAGTTTTCCCTGCCTACACTGTATACCGTAACTGCTTCTCACCTATGATGTATCCTATCCTCAAATCCCAAGTAAATCGTTTTCAGATGTGATGTCAGATGTAACCGTCTTTCCTGTCTTCTGAATCCTTTGCTTATTCTCTTCACACTTCACAAATAACTGTTAAATGTCTCTGCTATAGTTTTTCTCCTCTTTAATTTTAAAACAATTTTTATGATGATGATTTTTAAAAGAACCATTTACTTACTTGTGTTTGTATGTATCCATCTATATCTGTGTTCCTGTGACTCTATGAGCATGTATACACCCATGTGTGAAAATACATTTGCTTACAGCCATAGAAGGAAACTGGAAATGATACTGAGTGTTCTCTTCTATCACTGTTGGGCATCTCCTTTGAGTCTGGATCTTTGTTTGGATCAGAGTATCATGTTTACTTGGTTATACTAGGGACCAACAAGCTTCAGTGATCCCATCTCAATGTCCCTCAGAAGTGGGGTAACAAGCATGACCTGGATTCCCACTCCAGTCCTTATGATTGCAAATTAAGTTCTCTTAACCACTGTTCTGTCTCTTTAATCCTCACTGACATCTTTTAAACTTAAGCCCAGTATCCTTTCCAAACCACTGCTGGTCTATACTTCTCCAGCAGAAGATAGAAAATGAAATACAAACCAAAATAGGACAATTGAGAATTACTAAGTGTTTAAGTTTAAACATTACCACAGAAGAAAGATAAAGAGTTGAATTCCAGCATCTCTACATGTAAACCCTCAGACAGGACTGCACCTGTCCCAAATCCCACACCTTGGCCTTGGCAAGAACCATTTTTGAATTCAGACTTTAATTCAACAACATAAAACACAACATCTCTCCTAGGTTCCTGAATAAATACGAAATCATATGGACGTACCCACGTTTGCACTTATTGGCCTGACCCACTCCTCTGAAACCAACTTTCCCTGTGAATTTTTTGATCTATTTATTGCCGCTACTTACAGTCATACTTTAGTCCTGTGTTTAGAGTTTAAAGTGTTACAGCATCAAAAAGAAGCAGCAAAAAGAAGATGGCGCAGGAAGGTGGGAATAAGACGAAAGCCATCAATTGGAAATCATCTGCTGCCGGGAGTTTCATCAAACTTTTTAAAAAGTTTATTCTTGAGAATGTTATAATTTATACAGTAAAATAGTATCTTACATGCCCCTTATTCACATTCACATTCACAGTCCTCCCATATCTCACAATACATCTACCTCACAACTCTCATATCTTTTCAATTTTCTTTGTAACTCAAAATGAATACTAGAACACTTAAGTTATAAGAATACATTTGTCCAAAGGCTTACAAATGTTCTGAATTTTTAAGTTCATCTTTGCATCCAAGAAGTCTTCATCCAAACGACAATTTGGCTCCTGCCAAATCATTACTACTACTTTATAAGTCCTGTGTAGGGTCTTTTGAAACTCTGAAACATGTTCCTTCAGAAATTAGGTTTCTTTTTAAATTATATATATGTAGATATTTTCTAATTTCACATATCGTTCCCTGTTCCCTCTCCGTCCCACTCCCCCTGACCCCCTCCCAACCGATTCCCCCTCCCACTCCACAGGAGGAAGATGATGCCTTCCAGGAAGGAGCATCAAAATCTGTCAACTCATTTGTACTAGGGTCTAGCCCTTCCCTCCTGCCTCTAGGTTAAGGAGTATCCCTCCATGGAGAATGTGCTCCCAAAGTCCTTTCATGCACCAGAGAAACATCCTGGTTCTACTCTCAGAGGTACTTTAGACTGTCCAGGCCCTCTAACTGAGACCCATGTTCAGGGAGTCTGAATCGACACAAGCTGGTTTCCCAGGTCTGCTCTCTCTATGGGTTTCTATAGCCTTGTCTTGACCCCTTTTCTTATCACCCCTTCCTCTCTTCATCTGGATTCCAGGAGTTTGGCTCAATGTTTAGCTGTGGGTGTCTGTTTTTGTTTCTATCAGCTACTAGATGAGGGCTCTATGATGGCATATATATGATGGCATATAATCACATTATCAGGGAAGGGCACTGTTGCTCAGATTGTCAGTTGGGGTCAGTCTTGTAGGTCTCTGAACATTTCTCTAGAGTCAGTTTTCTCTTCAGAAATTAGGTTTTATCTTCATCTATGGCCTATGTATAAATGAGAATGGAGGAAATTATTGGAAGATGAGATGGCTGGCCATCTGGGTATCTATCCAATTTCAAATTATGGCTATTTTTGTTTTTTGTTATTTTGTAGACCTTTCAGTGTAGTTGAGCAGCTACATTGTGCTGCTCTTTATTTTTACTGTAATCTCATCCACTGGACCTTTGTTAACTGGCCCTCCACCAACATTTGTATTTGCATCTGCACTGATGATATTAGCAACTATAATTATGAATTTCCACTTTCCTCATAGACATTATCTATGTTACAAAATTGTGAACAAATCTATTTCAAAATTAAACTTTTAGAGTATGGATTATAGTAATTTGCATAACACCAATAAATCTATTGGGTCACTGTAGAAAATAGATGACATTTTACACTGTAGATAGTGTTAACTATCAATAAAGAATGGACAAACAACCAGAAAAAAATGGAAGATATATAGGGAGAAAAGTTGCAGTCACTAAGAATTAGGGAAACTGAGGCAACTCCTTCCACAGGAACCCATGGTTTGTAAGAGTAGAGTCTTACTGGTTCCAACATAGAAAACAGAGATTAAGAAGAAAACCTGGAATGATACAATGATTCAGTCTCTCTTTCAGGCCTGTGCTTTCTATGGGGTTCTCTTCCAAAGTCAAGATCCAGCAAGAAACTAGGGATCAATAAAACTGGGTGGTCACTTCCTCCTTAGTCAGTTTCAAGGATCACTGAGGATAGAGTTGACATAAAGTAGGTCTTGATAGAAGTGTTCTGTGTTTTTTAAGTCCTTGTCTTTGTGGTAAAATTTGATGGCTATTGCCAGTGACATATGAAAAATATTTAGGTATCAAAGGCAAGTTCAGTACCACCTATGTCAGTGACATATTCTAACAAGTAGGCTCCTCAGCAGCAATCCAGACAGATATCTCCATTCTATCCAGACATCCCCCTTGCACTCATTAAATGACTTCTTCCTTCCTAAGCTTCTATACTTTCAGGTCCATCTCACTGAGTCTTAGATTTAGGTGATTTTGCAATTTGACCAACCAACTTGCTTCACTGCTAAGAGCACTGTTGTGGTTGGTAGATTGAATGATAATGACTCCCATGGGTTAATATATTTGACTTTTTATTCCAAAGTGTTTGTGGAAGTGTTTGGGAAGTATTATGAGGTATGGCCTTCTCAGAAGGGGTATGTTTCTAGGGGTGATTTTTGAGGTTCCAAAATACATATTCTTGCTCCCATACTCTCTAGTCAGTCACTCTTGTATCTCTCTCTCTCTCTCTCTCTCTCTCTCTCTCTCTCTCTGTCTCTCTGTGTATGTGTGTGTGTGTGTGTATGTGTGTGCTATTTTTAGGAAATATATATTTAGCAGTTAGTCTTTTTAGCGTTTTATTACTCTGTGGTCTATATACTGAAGCCATTTCAGAACAACTTGGTTGTAATAAATTAAGTATTAAAATTTATTCTTATTTCTGTGTATGTTCTTATTTGTATGTGCTTATTTATATTTCTATACCCAGCATGTGTGAAACTTCTGGGGAGTCCAGTAAAGGGCATCAGGTCCCCCCAGACCTGGAATTAAAAGGTTTTGAAGCATCAGGTGGGTGCTGGAAACTGAACACTGGACTTTTGCAAAATCAGCAAGTGTTCTTAAACACTGATCCATGCATTCAGCATTATAACTTTGCAAATTTTCAATAATATAAATGTCCCTGTTCACAAAACAAAACTCCTATGATCAGAATATACACTTTTCAAGTTATTGATTATTTTTCCTTACTCAGGTTCTTCTTTCATACTTGTGGGAATCACATCAATTTAGTGGAACACTGTTGACATAAAATGAGATTGTCTCATATAACAGATATTTGTAACAACTACTTTTGTGAAGCGATATGCTGACTGGATGGAAGATGGCAATTGCTTTATCCCAGAGCAAGTCCAGTGGGGGGTGATAATGTTTGTTTTGTTAAAAAAAAAAAAAAACTACTCAAGGGATGAAGTGTTTCATAACCTAAAACGAGAAAGAAAAAAAAAGTAGAGCATACATAATCTTTAGGGTAGTATGATTCCTAGTACATTTACAACTTTCTCAAACACATGTGCAGAGTTAATCTGTCATATTCATCATCAATGATTAGAAAGGACAGTGTTTCCCAAATCTAGGAGATATATATATATATATACATACATACATATGAATGAACGATTGTTTATAGTTACAATAAAAGTCAGAGACATGCTACACATTTAACAGCAATATGTCCCTTGGAGGGTGTTTCTTCTATTTAAGGGCATCCTTCCCGAATAGCTAATTAGGATTCCGGGCTGTAAATGCAACACATGCTCACATTCAGATCCTCTTTATCTTGTGGATCTGAGATAGGAACAAATTCCTGGGGTATGGAGTCTTAAGAGTTATTAAGATACAAAATACCTTTCGGGTGAACATTCTCTCTTGAGATGCTTTCTTCTTTTGTCCATGAAGACCAATCTCAAAACTTCTGTTCATCATGAATTTCTAGATGGTAAATAAGATTTTAAAACTATCTCAACCTTCTGGTGATAATCTACTTCCTTTTTGTGTTGGCATGTCAAAGTTTTGTAATTGTCTCCATTATTGTACATTTAGAAACCTGACATGATTAACTTACATCACAAGCTTTCAAAAAACAACCATACAGCCCCTAATATACTGGCTGTACTTAAGTATAGTAAAAACCATTTGCCTAGTTCTAGCCTATTGTTTCTCCATAGTTACTTTGCTCCTTTCTTATAAGCTTTAAGAACTTTTCACTTTGTTTTCACTCTCCTTTCTTCTATTAAAATTGTAGATAGCAACTGTGATTTTCATTTTCTAAAATATCAGGTCATTGTCTTGAAGAAGGTCATAAAAAGGGTCACTTTTACTTTTATATAGTTCCAATACAACTTATGTCATGAACTGTGCATTTCTAAAATCTTCCATTCATTTGCCAATAATGATGAATTGGTTCTTTCTTTCATATGAGATTCTTAGGTGTTTTGAAAAGAAGGGTGTCCTCTTAATTCCAGTGTCACAAATTTTACCACTTTAACAGACATCAAATAACTGGTAGCAGTTATTGACCTTTGCAATTTGACTTTCATTTTATATTGTACTCATAAAAATATGACATGCAAATATGTGCTTTATTGTTTTCAACACACAGTATAGCTCATACTTGACTACAATGCATGAGTCTCCTTCTTCAATTCATCAAATTCTCGAATTAGGGGTATATAACACCACTCCTAAAAGGCACTACAAATTTTGTGAAAAAAAATTTAGTTCTTTTCAAATGTTTCTGTGTAGTTGCTGTTAAGTGTTTGCTCATGAATCTTAAGTATCAAGCCATCTCCTTTCTCATTGTCCCTTCTAGATTCACTTTAAATATGTGCATTTAAAGTGAACTATCTTAAATGCATAAGCATATTTTGGTCACACCAAATGAAATAGGGTAGTTCTCAGACAGTAGCTACAGATGTAATTTTAGTGAAGGTAAATTGTGGAGAAACTGTATCTGCAATGGACATGGTTACAGATTCTTCCTGTTACTAAGCAAAGGAATCTATTCCTACCTTCATCTCTTCCATCTTTCCCACCTTTCATTGGACCTTTCTTGTCACCAGGCTTCAAGCTCAAGTAGAAATTCATATGGCTGAAGTTTCTGCTTTGGGGATCATAAAAGTGTCATCCTAATAATTTAAGGACTTCTTGGAAGCCATTTGGCCATAGATATAGCTTGGTAATTGCAGCCATGGAAGGCAGCTAAATGGAAAGAATACCTTGAATGTTGGTCTCAAACCTATCATTTCCAAAAATCTGGTTCACATTTTCTTTATGTATTTTCCTTTAATTATACTGGCATTTCATTCCCCATATTTCTTTCAACTTTCATAGTTACAGTCATGTCTGATTTGTTCTTTTCAGAACAAAATTTGATACTACATGACAAGAGGAAGATGTATTATTAATTTTAATAATAGTTGGGAAAATGCTATACCACCCATATACTGTGGCCTAACCAATTATGTATGTGTGTATTCATGCCTTTGTTTGTTGATGACTTTTCACTTTGAAATTCTTGCTTCCATCCCATTTATTTTTCATTCAGTGTCCAATATTATTCCCTTTCCTATCAGCATTTGTTATAAAATAAATACAACTTAAAATATTACCATTCAAAGGCATTTTTCCATACTATAATTATTAAAAATCAGAAGAGATGAATGAGTGTGAGAATCAAACAAAAAGAGAAGCATTCTGAGGTAAAAGAATTATTGTAGATCTTTAAATTATATAAAATAACATCATTGTGTTCTTTCTAATGATAATTCAACAGTCAACAAAAGCATAGTGTTACAGTATAACTTCCATTTGTCCAGAAAAAAAATATTTCCCCAGAACATGCTTTCTTGAACTCTATTATAAGTACAGTGTTCTATGAATACAGAGAGCCCACCAAGCCTGGAAAATGGTTACCATTGGTGCCTCAAAAGCGCACACTTCTGACTTCCTATCCAGTGTATTATAGCCATGGTGTTTGCGATTTTAATTAGTTTTCCAAACATATGACAAAACTAAATTGAATAAATCAAACTGACCTTTAAATTTCTAGAGTTATAGCCTATTTAAATGTCCATAATGCTGCAATGATAGCCCAAGTTAATAACCATTTCACTCTGCTACCAGAGAGGCTCTGGGGTGATACACAATGTTATTAATTTTGGCATGATTACAAATTATTCCTATAGTTCAGGTTTAATGCAGTATTGATGCTGTTATTAATATGGATTTGTCAGTAAAGATACAAAACTGAGTTAGTCCCAGATAATGTCAGTTTTAAGACTGAAAAATAAAAACTTTTAAAAAATCTACTTTATATGCAGGAAACTAGGCAAAACCGGTAAGAATGGATTTTCATTTAAAGGGTATTTCGTTTGTTCTAAGGAAAAATACAAAATAGAAAAACAGGAAAAAAATACAGTAATTCTGCCCATTAACTAGTGAAATATTATAAAGTTACATATTTTTATAACTTTAAATGTACCTTAGGGGATTTATAAGTGTTCATGTTAACATCATGAAGTCCATATATAAGAAGTTTGAGTTAATTTTCAGCATTAGATGCAAAGAATAGTTTTCAGTTTGAGTCATTTCTTTTGGAAATGTTCCAGGCATCATTTTAGTGCAGTCTAATTCTATGTATGTGGCTTGGAGGAAAAGATCAATTACTATATATGGAAACAGTTGTGGCAAGGCAGTTTAGCACAGTGGTAGACAGTCATAGCTGGAATCTAGTGTAAACTACATTTTAATTTGGCTCTCTGTATGCCTGGTTTGATAACTGCTGAGTATATTTATAACAAATACTTCATCTTTGGTATTAGGTTAAAGCATTATTTATCTCAGAATGTTTGCAATGATCATAGAAGAGGACACTTGAGATGTGTTCAATGGTGCCTGCCCATGTTTGATTCTCAATATCTACAAACAAATTGATACATGCAAAAGGATACATGTTACTCCTATACCCAAAGAAATAAATTCGTTTCCCTAAGGACTCACAGCTATTAAACATTTGTGATGGGATTGGAACCTTAATGCTTTTAGTTACTCAACCAGTCACCATGCTGGTCCATTTGCTTAGATTATTTTCTGAGGTATGATCCTAGGTAGAGTCTGGATGGTGCTTGAATATTTTCACATAAAAATTAATTCTCCTTGGAGCCTGTTTCTGGCCTGCCTTCCAGTGCTCTGCTTGGAGCATCCTGAGGACTGAGGACTGCCTGCAGGGAGCCTGCCTTAGCAGATTGGATCATTTGGATTCTGCCAGCATCCTGGTTCCACCTTCAACCACAGGAGGGGATAAATGTGGGCCTGTTCCCAGCCTGCTTTCTGGTGAACTGGTTGGAGCATCCACAGGACAGAGACCTGAGGACTGCTTACGGGGGACCTGCCCATCAGAAGTCTGACAGCATCCTGATTCAGCCTCCAACCAATGGAGGAGTTCCACCGCCACCAATGGAGTAGAAAAGCCATCACATTATTGGACCTGCTTGCACCCATGGGAAGAGAACCTTGGTCCTGTACACAACAGAAGATGGAGAGACCCTACCAGTATACACAATAAGAAGAGATGGCTAGATGAAGGTATAAGAACACAGTCAACAACAGAAAGATAAATATGACTCCACTAGAGACTAGGGAGTCCATACCAGCAGGACCTGAACATTGCAACACAGATGAAGCAGAAGAAAACAACCTTAAAACAACATTATGGCAATGATAGACATTCAAAGAAGTAATGAGAAAATCCCTTAAAGGAATGGAAGAAAAATATTCAAGAAACGGAGGAAAAGACAAACAAAAAATTGGAAGAAACAATTCAAACTGTGCAAGGTTTGAAAGCTGAAATTAAAAACAATTTTTAAAAAACACTCACACAAACTGGTGGAAATGCTTGAAATGGAAAAGTTAGGCAAATGATCAGGAACTACAGAAGCAAGCAAAACCAACAGAATACAAAAGATGTAAGAGTGAATCTCAGCAGTAGAAGATACACTAGGAGAAATAGATTTATCAACCAAAGAAAATCTTAAGTCCACCAAATCCTTAAAATAAAATATCCAAGAAATATGAGACACTGTGAAAAAGCCAAATCTAAGAATAATATGCAGAGAAGAAAGTGAAGACTCAATTCAAAGGTGAAGAAAATATATTCAACAAAATTTGTACAAGAAAACTTTCCTAACTTAAAGAAAGACGTGCCAATGAAAGTACAAGAAGCTTACAGAAGAACAAATAGAGTGGACCACAAAAGAAAGTCACTTCTCCACATAATAATCAAAATGCCAAACATACAGAATAAAGAAAGAATATTAACAGTAGCAAATGAAAAATGCCAAGTAACATATAAAGGCAAACCTATTAGAATTATGCCTAGCTTCTCCATGGAAACTCTGAAGGCCAGAAGGTCCTGGGATATATATTCTGCCAACACTAATAGATAAGGGAAGCCAGCCTAGAGTGCTACACGCAGCCAAGCTTTTAAGCACTATTGATGGAGAAACCAAGATATTCCACAACAGAACCAGACTTAAACACTACTCATCAACCAATCCAGCCCTAAAAAGTTTCTGGAAGGAAAACTCCAACCCAAGGGAATTAACTACACCCACAAGAACATAAGCAATAGACAATCCCACTTTACCAACAGCCAAAAGAAAAATGGGGGAAATCCACACACAATACCACCACCAAATCAAAAACAAACAAGAATTAACAATCAATGGTCATTGATACCTCTCAGTATTAATGGTTTAACTTGCCTATACAAGGACATAGACTAAAAGTATGGAGACAAAGATAGAATCCATCCTTTTGCTGCATAGATGAAACACCCCTCAACTCCAAGACAGACTACACCTCAGAGTTAAGGGTAGGGAAATAACTTTCCAGACAAATGGACCCAAGAAACAAGCATGTGTAGCAATATTTATAGCAAACAAATTAGAATATAAAGTAAAATCAATCAAAAGAGACAAAAAAGGTCATTTCTTATTCATCAAAGGGGAAATTCATCAAGATGAAGTCTCAATTCTGAACATCTATGCCCCAAATACAAAGACACCCACATTTATAAAAGAAACATTACTAAAATTCAAATCTCACATAAAACCTCACATACTTATAGTGGGAGATTTCAACACCCCACTGCCAACACTAGATGATCCATCAGACAGAAGCTTAACAAAGAAACAAAGGAACTAACAGAAGTTATGACCCAATTGGGTTTATCAGACATTTATAGAACATTCCATCCAAACATAAAATTATATACCTTCTTCTCAGATCCACATGGAACCTTCTCTAAAATTGACCACATACTTGGCATTATAGTAAACCTCAATAGGTAGGAAAAAAAATTGGAATAACACCCTATATCTTCTCAGAAAACTATGCATTAAAGTTGAATCTCTACAACAACACAAATTTCAGAAAGCCTTCAAACTCATGGAAATCAACAATTTGCAATTGCACCATTCCTGGGTCAAGGAAGAAATAAAAAATTAAAGACTTCCTAGAATTCAATGAGGATGAAGATAAAACATACCCAAACTTATGGAACACTTTGAAAGCAGTGCTAAGAGGAAAGTTCATAGTCCCAAGTGCCCCCATGAAGAAACTGGAGAATAGTAACATTAGATAATTAACATCAAAATTGAAAGCTCAAGAACAAAAAGAAGCAAACTCACCCCAGAAGAGTAGACACCAGGAAATAATCAATTTGAGGGCTGAAATCAATAGGGTGAAAACTAGGAAAACAATACAAAGAATCAATGTAACAAAGAGTTGCTTCTTCAAGAAAATAACAAAATAGATAAATATACATACTAATTAAAAGACAGAGAGAAAACATGCAAATTAACAAAATCAGAAATGAAGAGGGAGACATAACAACCAACAAAGAGGATATACAGAGAATCTTAAGGTCATAGTTTGAAAATCTGTAGTCTACAAAATTCGAAAATTTAATGGACAATTTTCTGGATACATATAATTTACCAAATTTAAATCAAGACCAAATTTAAATAGACTTGTAACATCTACCAGAAAGTCAAAGAACAGATAATACCAATACTCCTTAAAGTGTTCCATACAACAGAAGCAGAAAGTTCATTGCCCAACTCTTTTTGTGAGCTACAATCACCCAGGTACCCAAGCCACACAAAGATACAACTAAGAAATAGAACTACAGGCCAATACATAATAAAAACAATATACAGCAAACCAACAGCCAGCATCAAAGTAAATGGAGAGAAATTCCATGTGATTCCTTTAAAATCAGGAACAATGCAATGCTGCCCATTCTCTCCATATCTCTTCAATATTGTAGTTGAAGTTCTAGCTAGAGCAATAAGACAACAAAAGGAGATCAAGGGAATAAGACAACAAAAGGAGGTCAAATTGGAAAGGAAGAAGTCAAACTTTCACTATTTGCAGATGATAAGATAGTTTACATAAGCAAAAATCTCTACTAAGAAACTCCTACAGCTGATAAACACTTTCAACAAAGTAGCCAGATACAAGACTAACTCAAAAAAAAAAAAAAAATCAGTAGCCTTAATATATACAGAAGATAAAGGGGCTGAGAAAGAAATCAGAAAAACATCACCCTTTACATTAGCCACAAACAACACAAAATATCTTGGGGTAACGCTTACCAAACAAGTGGAAGATCTATATATAATAAGAACTTTGAGTCTTTAAAGGGAGAAATTAAAGAAGATACCAGAAAATGAAAAGATCTTCCAGCTCTTGGAGAGGTAGAATCAACAGAGTAAAAATGGCAATCCTTCCAGAAGCAATCTACAAATTCAATGCAATCTCCATTAAAATCCCAGCACAATTCTTCACAGACCTTGAAAGAAATATCCTGAAATTTATATGGAAAAACTAAAGACCCAGGTTAGCCAAAACAACCCTGTACAATTATGGAACTTCTGGGGTTATCACCATCCTGAATTCAAACTCTATTATACTTCTATAATCCTGAAAAGAGCTTGGTATTGTCACAAAAATAGACAATTGAAAACCCTGATATTAACCCACAGAACTACAAACACCTGATTTTTGACAAAGAAGCTAAATTCATAAAAAGGAAAATAGCATCTTTGATGAGAGATGCCATTCTGTAAATGTTTCTCATACTGGTTAATGAATAAAGCACTGTTGGCCAATAGGAAAGCAAGATAGACTGGACTAGGAGACAAGGAGGAAATAGGAAGGAGTAGTAAGGAGGAGTCAAGATGGAGAATCTGGAGAATAGATTGTTTGGGGCTGGTGCGGTGGCAGGACCAGACCAGGTGGCAGGAGGAAAAACCCGTACTCCTTACACATCTTTAACAAATGGTCCTGGCATAACTGGATGCTGGTGTGTAGAAGACTGCAGATAGATCCATATCTATCACCATGCACAAAACTTTAGTACAAATGGATCAAAGACCTCAACATAAACCCAGCCACACTGATCCTCTTATAAGGGAAAGTGAAATGTAGCCTTGAACAAATTGGTACAGGAGACCTCTTCCTGAACACCAGTAGCACAGACACTGAGATTGACAATTAATAAATGAGATCTGAAACTGAGAAGCTTCTGTAAGGCGAGTACACAGTCAAGAAGATAAAAAAGCAGCCCACAGAATGGGAAAAGATCTTCACCAACCCCACATCTAACAGAGGGCTGATTTCCAAATTATAAAAAGAGCTCAGGAAGCTAGTCACCAATACACTAAATAACCCAATTAAAAATTGGTGTATGGAACTAAATAGAGAATTCTCAATAGAGGAATCCAAAATGCCAAAAGACACTTAAGAAAGTACTCAACATCCCTAGCCATCAGGGAAATGTAAATCAAAATAACCAACTCTGAGATAGCATCTTACTCCTGTCAGAATGGCTAAAATAAAAAACACCAATGACAGTTTATGCTGGACAGGATGTGGAGAAAGAGGCACACTCATCCACTGCTGGTGGGAGTACAAACTTGTACACCAATTTGGAAATCAGTATGGCAGTTTCTTAGGAAAATGGGAATTAGTCTACCTCAAGATCCAGTAATATTAGCATTATTTGTAATAGTCAGAACTTGGAAGCAACCTAGATGCCCCTCAACTGAAGAATGGATGGAGAAAACGTAGTACATTTGCACAGTGGAGAACTACTACTCAGCAGAAAAACACAATGGAACCCTGAAATTCTCAGGCAAATGGATGGAACTAGAAGAAACCTTCCTGAGTGAGGTAACCCAGTCACAAAAAGACTAACACTGTATGTACTCACTCGTATATGGATTTTACACATAGAACATAGGATTACCAGCCTATAATTCATACTTCCAGAAAAGGTAGGAAACAAGGAGGACCCTAAGAGAGATATACATGTCCCCCAGAAAAGGGGAAAGGGAGATCTCCTGAGCAAATTGGGAGCATGGGGGGAGGGGAGAGGAAGTAAGGAAAAAGAGAAGGGGAGAAGACAAGGAAGAGGGGTGTAGAAGAGGAGGAGAGAGGTTGGCATGAGGAAACAGGAAGAATAAACAGGAGACAAGGAAAAGAATCAAGGAGAACAAGAAAAGAGATACCATAATCAAAGGAGCCATTATAGATTTAAGGAGAAATTGGGCACTAGGGAAATGCCACAATATCTACAAAGAAGAACCAAACTAACAATCTAAGCAATAATGGAGAGGCTACCTTTAATTCCCTTCCATGATAATGAGATTGATGACTACCTTATATGCCATGCTATAGCCTTCATCCAGTAGCTGATGGAAGCAGAAGCAAACACCCACAGCTAAACACTAGCCAAACTCCTGGAATCTAGTCATGGAGAGGGAGGAGTGATGAGCAAAGGTGTCAAGTCCAGGCTGGAGAAACCCACAGGACCAGTTGAACTAAACAAGGTGGGGCTTATGCATCCCAGTCTGATAGCTGGGAAACCAGCATAAGACCAATCTAGACCCCCTGAATGTGGGTGTTAATTAGGAGACTGGGCAGACTATGGGGCCTTTAGTAAACAAATGGACTTTGGGAGCCCATCCACATTGAGGGATACTCACTCAGCCTAGACACATGGGGGAGTGCCTAGGCCCTGCTCCAAATGATATGACAGACTTGGGATACTCCCCATGGAAGGCCTCACACTCCCCACTCCTAGGGGAGCAGAAAGAGGATGGGCTTTGTTTTGTTGGGGGTGATAGGGGAGGATGGCAGGGTGAGGGAACTGGGAATTGACATGCAAAACAACTTTGTTTCAAATTCAAATAATAAAAGTCAAGAAAATTAATTCTTCTTCATTTTGCTTCCAGTAATTCAAATAATCCTTTAAAATAAGATGTATAGTAAAGCAGGATGATACCATCTGCACTTAGAGATATCAAATACCTGTTTCTAAGTGCTGATCCATGGGCAAAACATGAACACAGAGGAATTCAAAAAGTCTTACAAAACACCAGTAAATGCCTTCTTCTTAGAAATCTCAGCCCATACCAGAGGAAATGAGTGAAAGTTTGCTGATAGTAATTTGTCAATGTCTCCATGTATTGAAACATTTTTAGAGAATTTACTTTTTTTCTTCAAAATCAACATGTAACAGTCACAAACGTGTTTCTAATCAAGTTCCAACCTCCCATTTGAGCTCCATGGCCTACTGCCCAACAATGCACCCTGTTTGCTTTTACTGTTGATTGCTCTGTATAACAAGTTGTTTTCCCTTTTAAAATTCCAATTTCACTTCATCCATGAGTGAAGATAGTCCCTGCAATGAAAGTAGTCTTAGGGTGGTCACTTGCTTTCAATGGTTTTGCCTTCCAGGGGGCAATGAGCATATTTTCTCTTTTATATGTTGTGTATTTGCATATATACTATATACATGTTACTACACAAGAAGTTTATAGGTTTTGGAGTTATAGCTCTCACACATTTTTGCTCTCTTCTAAGCTATGATCTGTGGAGTTGAAAGCTCATGAACTTACACACAGAAACTCCATAGAGTAAAACTGATTAAAACTTGGGGGATGGATTTTGGAGAACACAAAATTAGCTCTGAATAATGAGGTGATACTAGACCAAAACACTGATAAAACGTCTTTAGTTGATTGGATGAAATTCTTATAAAAGGTTTATTTCTCTAGGATATCCAGGAGGAATCATAGGAAGGGCCCAGTATCAAGTATGTATCATAAACCAGAGGCCTTGAACCAGACAAATGACACATTGCAATAAACATGTATATGTATACAAGTATATTGTGTGATTTACTGGCCACACGATAGCTTCCCATGCCAAGATTTTTGTGGTTTGTTGTTGTTATTGTTGTTTGCTTTTTTGTTGTGTTGTTTTACTTTAAATTTTTGTTTGGGAGAGGGGGTTTCAAGGGCAGATGGAGGATTGAGGGGGTGGAGAGATCAGTGGAATTGGGATGAATGATTTAAAATCCACAAAGAATCAATAAAAATGATGTTAGGCAGACAAGGTAAAATTGGAAGTCCCTACAACTCAATATCTGTGTTCACTCCTCACTCTTATGGCTTAGTTCTCATTGAGATGATTAAGTCACAGACATGAAGCCAAACTACCTGAGATTTTCCTATGAAAATGGAACTACAAACAAGACCAAGAAGGTAGTGATTTCTACCCTGTGACTGACTGCTCTCTGCATCCAACCCCATCACCCCTTCTTCCTAACCTGCCCCATATCTGTACCAGATGACATTTGCTTTTTTCCTTTGGCTTCCACAGAAAATACAAGCTCTCAGATCCCCAAAACTGTCAACAGGTGAGACCCTTCATCACTGCTCCCTAACTATATTAATCCAAAAGCATTCTCAAGACAACATCGCACTACCTTGGAAATACAATAACTCAATCTAGATAAGCCCATTATGTGAGCCTTAAACATGTTGATGTGTTTTATAAAACTCCTCTCAATAATCAGCTCCAACTTCTGGGAAAGAGTTTTCTACCTAGTTCTGATTACAACATGAGAAGACTTGCTCATAATTACCATAAAAAAATGATTGATGGAGGGCTGGAGAGATGGCTCAGAGGTTAAGAGCACTGACTGCACTTCCAAGGGTCCTGAGTTCAATTCCCTTCAACCATATGGTGGCTCATAACCATCTGTAATGAAATCTGGTGCCCTCTATCCTGCAGGCATACATGCAAGCAGAACACTGTATATGTAATAAATAAATAAGTCTTTTAAAACTGTTTGATGAAGAGTAAAACCTAGAACACATTTATGTAAAGGACAAAATTGTGCTTGTGAAGCTGCATGCTGGGAGACACAAGTTCCAGGCTAAACAAACTACTTTTCCCCTGTAGAAAGTAAAAATCCACGAAGATAATTGGGAAAAGGATAGAACTGTTACAGGTTTTAATACAATGTGCTAGACATATGTACACTAATTGATGAGAGCACCAAAAAGAATACAGAATTAAGTTATAATTCAGCAGTTTAAAGCACTTGCAGTTCTTCAAAAGGATCTGAGTTCAACTCCTTATATTCATTTAGCAGCCCATAGACATCTGTAGTTCCAGTTACACAGGATCTGATGCCATTTTCTGGCCTCCTTTGGCAACAGGGACCTATATGGTCCATAGACATGAGTGCAGTTAAAATCAACATATTTATAAAAAAGAAGAATATGAGTGTATTCACAGCATAACAGTGATGAGAGGACTCCGGCAGGAGTGAACCTTTCTCCCACAAGACAGTAGGGTTTTCAAAGGGCATACTAAGCTCAGGCTGTCTAGTGTTAGCTATCCTGTTGATAGAATCAGGAAAGCAGCAGCTCAATTAGTTGTCATACCCAGTGTTAGACATTTCAAGTTCAGCATATATGCAAGATGTTAAATAATAATGGTCAGATTGAAAGCAAATGCTCATTCTTCAAGAAGGTGGATGTCTACTGCTCAAATTGTATTCTGAATCCCTACTATATGTCTCACATCTTAAGTCATACCCATGAGTCCAGATAAGGAAAACACTGAGGGGAGATAAGTATCTCTCTTCAAAAGGCTAGACCAACATAAGAAAACTATGAAGATTCATTATTAAGGGATATTTGATAAACTGACAAGTGCTGGTATTTTTATATACAATGTTTCTGAAGATGTGAAAAGTATCAGAGAAGGCTTAGTGTAAAAATTTGAACTACAAAAATTAAAAAAAAAACTATTTTGCTATTGATTTAGACCACAAAGTTAAGTATTCAGGAAGAAAGACTGTATTCTAGAAGTTCATGATGGATACCTTAAGTTAACTGAGCACAGGATTTTCTAAGAGAATGTCTATCTATGTATGTATGTATCTATCTATCCATCAGATTTTTCACACATTTTCTTGAACATGGCTTCTGACATTATATCTTTGCTATTAGAAAAGACATCACAGGTTGAAGTAACCAAACTTGTTACAACTCAGTGACACTACAAATATACCAAAAGAAAGAGTAGTCTCAAATGGCCACTCCCACTAGTTTTTCATTGACAGAGATGGAGAGATAGGCATTTGCAGAGGTGTTGGTGCAAGTTCTACCCAATGGTAGCATTGATAAAAAATGTCCAACAGATTAGTAAACCGCAGAGGTTTAAACAAATACCTACTCACCTTCTTAGTTATCTATGAACAGCAATTTTCTGAATCAGAAGCATGGTCAGTCACTCCTTCTTTCCTCCACAGTCACTTGTGTATGCAGCAATTTCAGGTACCATCTTCTTTCAAGAAAGACTCCATGGAAAGACAGAGATAGGCCAACCATGCCACTCTACAGAGAAAACCAAAAGTTTCCTGAGGTTTTCGTTGTGAATCTTGTTTACATCTTTGTTCATATATGAATGACCTCAGTTGTTTGGTGATATTAATAAAAACTTGACTGTACTGAAGAAGATTCTTAGCCATGAAAATTAAAATAGCTCTTCTCAGTGGTGGCCAGTACTTCAACTTAGATGTCTGCCCCCTAGTGATAAAATTTACAATGACTAGCCAGAATTAAGGCTAAACTGGCCTGGAAAAGCCTGTGGAGCTTCTGTTTTTACTAGCCACAATTTTCTTTGCCTCATATGTCTACAAATAAACACAAATCTGAACTTTTAAAAAACACCAGAGAAGAATTTGTGTCTTTTCTCCACTTTTACAAGAATTAATGTCTGTCTATTATTGCCACCTCTCTGATTGGCTCATATTCTACATTAGTCTGCTGCAAGCAGAAGAGACAAAGCTCTATGGTGTGTCAGGAAAAGTAGCTTTTCTTAGTCTTTCCAAGTAAATATTAAATATCATCAAGTAAGTCTGTTGTCCAAGGAACAGTTAGCTAATCTCTATTATGTATGTGATCTCAGAAACTACTACCAACAGATATGCAGTAGTGATGAAGGACCAAATACATATAATTGGGGCAAATAAAAATGCAAATTGTTTTCTTCACCTCTGAGAGCCACCTCTAGTGGATAGTTAAATGTCACCAATGACTTCTTACCTAGTCAGTTCATTATATATCTGGATAGAAACTTTAAGACAATAGGCACATGAACTCTCCCTGTGATGTGCATTGTCTTGGTGTTTTTTCCTGAGGTGGTCTCTTTTGTTCTGATTGTCATGATTTGGACAGTATAATGGATACTCAGTAATCCATAAGGTTGTTCAAGAGGATAGTCCCATGAAGAACATAGTTTTTGTAGGATAATTTGAGTAGGACTAAAAGCTACTCCATGATTAAAAGCAGGTGGCAACTCTGAAACTCTAATTGTTGTTACAATGGATGGGGCAATTTAGATCACCTGTGCAGTGTGCAGTTTATATATGTCAATCATCCTGAAGCCGGTAGCTTCAAACTGCTCAGATGCATGTAATGGACAACCCTTATCACCAAACAGTTTCACTGTTCTTTTTATAAATAAATCAAATGCAAACATATGGGCAAAATGAAGCATTTCAACCAATTACAAACATAAATACAACTTACTCATAGCAGAAATGACTGAAGGAGAGTATGAGCTCTTGGAAAGCTGGCATGCCCGTAAGACTGTCATTGATGCACTGTTACATCTTGAAGTTTGTTGCTTTGATTGACTACTTTGACATTACAGTCACAATCTAAAGATACTTAAAGCAGTAAGTTTTTTCATCTTTTCTTTAGAGTTTTAATAAGGAGTGATGTTCTCCTTATATGATAGGGGTTATTCTAAGATGGACCTGAAGATTCCAGGAACCTTTGAGGATGTTTTGAATCCCAGTGGCTAGAAAAAAATAGGAAAAAGTAGCTCAAGTTGTGCACACCTGTAGTTCTGTCATTGATTAACACTCCCATCTCTTTATCTCTGCTTGGAAAGATAAAGAACTCATAAAAGATTTATAATGGCTTATTTTGAATATAGTCTCATGTAGTAGCTTAGAAGTACATCTCAATAATTTTGCTCAAACTTGCTTGACACCTCTGGATATTTTCATCTAAAGCTCACATCATGTATAGAGTTCCCACCTCTCAGCCTCATTTCTTTATATATCAGAAATTCTTTCTCCCATTAGTAAAAATAAAATCATGTAGGTGCAATTTTGTTTTCTTTATTCTTTGGGGACTAAATTTAACTAATTAACATTTTAATAACATTCCACCATTTGTTCTTGCAAAATTAGGGGACTTGCTGAAGATAGATTAAGATATACTCTGAGCCATCTGGAATTCAAGCAGCTTTGATTTTAAATAAGTTCTTCTTTTTCTATGTGCTCCTGGACATTTTGGAGTGATTAACATTGAGGCCATAAGGTAAACTGTGGAAAAAATAGGATTTATTTATTTTTATTACCCTTTTCAGACTCAAGAGATTCTGAATTGTTTCCCTAAATGAGATTTAGATATCATCCTGTCAGAACAGACACTTGAGGTGAAGCTGTGGAATATCACAGATTCAGATCATCTGAAGAAGCACAGTCCATATGGGAAGGTTTTTGAATAATATTCTTGTCAAAGGCAAATATTTTCATTACCTTTAAAAGTATGTGTTGCAACTCAAGGAAGTTAAAACATCATTGCTGGCAGCAGAAGCATGACAGTGTTTGAATGATTGACTTGGAGTTAGCTTTGTGAAAAGGGCATATTGAAAGCAACTGTTAGGGTGAGGTATAAAATTTCTTGATAGGGAAAGTGGGAAATATAACTTTGCTGAGATTGGAACAAAGAAGAAACTCCTAAACAGGATTCTAGGATATATAAGTTACAGATTGAATGACTATGTCCCTAAGAAAGATGCTTGGAGCCACTTGATTGTAAGTAAGTTTTTCATTGCTCACTTAGAAGGAAAGTACCAGCCCAAATGATATTTTCTGATAAATACAGACATGAAGAATTAACAGAGCTTTAAAAATATCTAAGATTATGAAAAGGTTAGATAGAGTAACATAAACATCTGCAAGAGCCTATATTCTGGGGTCCCTCCTAGGTTTAACATCACACCAATCTTACAATGGCAAACATGTTGAAAAGGAATTCTACTCCTGTGGCTGCCTGAAAGTCAATGACTCCCTGATGCTATGTGGAACTCTGTTGACCCCACCCTCCCCTCTTTTCACTCCACCCACTTCCTCTCTGTTCACCCCACCCTCTTCCCCTCTATTCACCCCACCCTCCTCCTCTCTGCTGATTCTTAACTATTATTCAACCATATCCTGTTAATCGACCTTTAGCACAAATCTTTAGGATTTATTCTCCCCTTTCTACCTTCTCTTTTGATTCATTGTTGATGCTGATAATTACATTGTTTTCTCTCTTTACTCTCAGTTTTCATTATTATTTTATTTATATACTCATCTGTCAATGCACATGTTTGTAAAAGGGATACTAATATAGCATTGTGTTTATGTTTCTGGCTTCATTTATTCTTCTCAATAACTTTGACAGGTATTAATTTTATTTTAGATTTATTTTGTATGGATTCATTTTATTTTGCATGTGTTTTCCCTGCATGTGTGCCTGTATATCACATGCATGCTTGGTGATGCCTTTGGAGGTCAGAAGAATGACTTGGATCCTCTGGAACCAGAGTTACAGATGCTTGTGTACCACCAGGTGGGAGCTATGGATGGAACTCAGGTCCTTTGCAAGAATAACAAGTGCTCTTAAACACTTAGCCACCTCTATAGCCCTGACAACTATTATTTTCTATTCTTTCATAAATGAAAAACAAAAAACCTGACACCCAGCAAACCCAGCAATTTAAGAGGCTCACTTACAATTATAAGGACATTTTCTGTCTCAAATGGACTTAGAAAAATAGTTCCAATTTTGAAAAGAGTAAAAAAGACTCATGACATCCATATAAAAGAAAGAATCGTATAAAAATTTTCTAAGTAGATCTAAGGGTTTATGAAGTATTAATATTATTTAAATAAAAATTGATATAATAAAACTGTAACTCTGAAAGATGGATTTTTTTTTTGAAAAACAAAATGGTTTTAAATAATACCAAAACTCGAAACTAAGAATTTGCATAAAATTTCTGAGTCCTTTATTCTTCTTATTTATCTTACCAAATATGGATATTTTTTGGTATCTAAAACAGTCAAGCATTCTTCATGAAGCAAGAAAATTGGTGAGTTAGAAAGACATCAGCCTCAGCACTCAAATTGCTTAAATTTGCTGAGTGAATTTACTCAAACTTAAAAGGAAAAAAAAAAAACAGCCAGTAATTATCATAGTGAGAGTGCAACATCTACACTGCCACAAAGCTGTTTAGCAACATCAGGTATTATGGCTCCTCAGGCAGTCACTGCTGGTCATCAGTGCACTGGACCACACAGTCTCCATAATCAACTATCAACTCTACCATTATGCTATGAAAGTAGCCTTGGATAACACAATATAGTTTTTTTTTTTTTTTTTTACTTACATATCGATACCAGTTCCACCTCCCTCCCTCCCTCTTACCCTCTCTGCCCCTCACATGCACCCTGACCACCCTCCCCTCCTATCCCCCCACCCCAATTCCACATGTAGGGCAATGCCATCCAGGTGGGGTCATGTAGATCTGACAGGTCATTTGAATTAGGGACTAGGACTTCTCTCCTGTCTCTAGGTTAAGGCAGTTATCCCTCCACACCAGGGATACATCCTGGTTCCACTGTCTGAGGTCCCTTAGACTGCTCAGTCCTTCTGGCTGAGACCCATATTCAGGGGGGCCTGAGTCAGTCCCATGCAGGCTTCCCAGTTATCAGTCTGGGGGCCTGTTAGCTCCTCCTTGTTCAGGTTAGCTGTCTCTATGTGTATCTGCAACCTGGTCTTGTCCTCTCCCTCTGCATCTGAAATTTTATTTACAAAGAAGCCATGTCCCAATTCAGATTTGACAGATAAGAATCAGCTTTCAAACTCTTAACTCCGACTCCATGTTAGAGGAATTTGTGGTAAATACAAAATGTGTGATGGAGGGGCTGCGGAAATAACTCAGTCGATGAAGTATTTCATACACACGCATGAGGATATGGGTCGAAATCCTCATGCCCCACATAAGAAGTTGAACATGGTGGTGTGTTCCTACAATCCCAGTGCTATAAAAGCAGATGCAGGATTCCCATGGCAAGCTAGCCAACTATCCCAAATGAATTAAAATCCATAATTTAGCATGATACCTTGTCTCAAAATGGAGAGAAGAGATTAATGAAGGTGTTTTGAAATCATCCTCTAGCCTCCACACCCACACATTCACCTACACATGTGTATTGGCACGCATGTTTACATACATGAACACAAACAAGATATATAACAGAAAAATGAAACTAGATCCATCCCCAAAGACACTTCAGTAACTCTCACTCTTGATATGATTTTAAAGCTGTACTGTTCTTTGATTCTTTATCTGATACCTGCCACTTTCTACTAAAAGCTAAATGAATTTGGCTGATATAGACTAGCTCTGGTTGCCATGGCTTCTGAGTCAGTGTGACAAAAAGGGAAATAAACCAGCAGATAACAGAGGCTGTGAAATCAGTCAGCAATTTTCATTCAGAGCCATCTGTGGACTCCCTTTGCCACAACAACAGGGAAATGTGAGCTAATATTTTCTCCTAAGGTAAGGTTGAAAAAGAATAATGAATTCCCTCATCCTCCTACTATTGCAGGGATAAATACAAATCTGGGAAAGGATAGCCTGATGGATGTTTATTTGGGGAGAAATCACTTACACCAAAAACATGACTTCCCACAGGTTCCCATCCAAAGGATGCCTCTAGATGTTCTCTCTCTCTGGCCAGGAAGCAAGAGAGAGAGCTGTAGTTCATAACCCAAACCTAGTCCCCCTTAGTCATGCCCGCACCTGTTCCCATGCTCCAATGGGTGTGGTCAGTGCAACAGGTACAGGTGGAGTGGATATCTCACTACATCTACAAATTTTATGAAAGAATGGGTGAAACTCTACCATGTATCTCCTTCAAGACTGAAATGACTATCCACTTTCCTAACCAAACAATGCGCTTGTCTTCTACTTTCATTTCTAGTACAAAGTACCCAGATAATAAAGCAAGGAAAGAGGAATTTATTTTGGTTTAAAATTTGAGTTTTATCTCATGGTTGGCTGATTCCATAGTGTTTCCACCATGGCTGTACTAAGATTTCCTAGAAAACCAAATGCACCAAATGAATACATCAAAAGAGGATTTATTAGATTGGCTTATATGATATGGGCTGCATAGTTCAGAAATGGCTGTCTGTACACTGCCAAGACTGAGAAGCCAGAAGAATCCAGTAACTGCTCAATCCATAAAACTGGGTAAATCACTAGTCCTGATCACATGCTAGAATGACAGGAAGAGTCACTAGTATTCAGCCCATCATGGAAAGCAAAGGAAGATGGGCCCCAGGATTTGTGAAGAATGGTAATGGTAGTGGCAGAATCTGTAGCACAGGGCAGACAAAGTTCTTAACTAGATACTAAGACAAACGGAAAAAAATAACTCAAAAGAAGTTTTTGTTTGTTGTTTGTTTTCCAGCTCTCCCTGTAACTGAGCAATTTTTGAGAGGGTTACATGCACACTTAAGGTAGGTCTTCATTCTGTATTCAACATAAGCAAGATGATCATCACAGGTGTATTCAGAAGCTCATATTTAACCAGCTCTTCCTTAAGAAGCCAGTTTTATTGAATACACTGATTACAGTAGTGCATTCCACAAAAGAAATTTGAGCTGCCTTTTCAATGGAAAGGTTCAGTGCAATGATTTTGTCTGTCAACTGTCCAACTTCATGATCTTAAGAAATTGAATAAATGACTATAAAATTTAAAAATTAAAGTCTTTTTAACATCTTTTGTCCAATGGTGTGAACTACACATGCAGATTTTTTAGTAATTCCTTTTAAAACAGTAAATTTGACGTAAAAAATGTAATATAAATTATCAGAATCATCCAGTAAGCAGTAGAACATATTCTAAGTACAATGTTCCCCTACTAAACACATTACAGGAAATTTGTAATTTCTCTGAGTACTGACACTTGAGCTTTGGGTTGCAGGCATCAAGAGTTACTTAGTTTAGTTCTCAGAATATACTTCTTAATTTCTTAAAATACATTTGAGAACATTTCACTAATCCTCATTACTTAATTAAAAGAAATATTTTTCTTAGCAAATGTCTTTTAAATGTTTTTGTTGATGACTAATGTTCTTTTAGCATAGATCAGGAAACAGAGAGCAACTCCATAAGAATATAATTCTCTCCTTCTGTTTTAGAAGACTAGGTTTATTATAGATTCTATATGCTTAAAATATGTTCAAATTATAAAACAACTTCCCTGGAAGGAAAAAGGAAGTATGAATGAAGGTCTTCAACCTTAGTTAAGGATTTACAAAATATCTGCAGAGAAGAAAGAAGTAGGGTCATGATATAATATTCCCCTTGAACTTTAGACATGACAGTGATTTCAAATCAGGAAATAGATGCAAACTCACTCAGAAAGAAACTAGGACTCTGTGGAAGAAGTAATCCTTTGAAAGAGGAATTCATGAATGGCAAGTATTCACTCTGGTAGGAAACCAAACTAATATGCAGCAAACAGTCTTCTGAGATAATGCCCAGCTTTGGGAATGTATGGCCCACCAGGATACTAATATGAATAAGAAAGATAAGCACAAAGACAGAAGTCTCCTAAGATGGACTTTCATGAAGTATGCCCCAGAGAACAAGAGTTCTGAGTATGATCCTGCCTAAGAATGTTCCTGGTCAACTAACTAGAAAACACCAGCTGCTACAGTATTCTCTTAAAGATTCAGAGTGCAAACAAGTGATTCATATGAAGTAAATAGTCTGAAATATGAAACATGTTAAATATGAAAAATGTACATAATAATGAAAATATTCCCTTGTACAACTATTCAGATTAAATAACACTGTGCCTTGTTGTTTAGTTTTTTGTTTGTTTGTTTGTTTTTAGTGAAGCTTTCTTGGTGCAAATGAACCTTTGAAACAATCTTACTAGCCTTCTTTCTTCTTTGGAGGCTACTTACTCTCAAACATGTTTACTCACAAAACTTTGTTTTAGTGACAAATATATTAACAGTCCATGGAAGCTCTGTGTCAGGAAAGAAAGAAAGAAAGAAAGAAAGAAAGAAAGAAAGAAAGAAAGAAAGAAAGGAAGGAAGGAAGGAAGGAAGGAAGGAAGGAAGGAAGGAAGGAAGGAAGAAAGAAAGAAAGAAAGAAAGAAAGAAAGAAAGAAAGATGCGTGGGACCAGAGTGTTCAGTGATTCTTGGAGAAATGAAAGGCACAATGTTAAGTCTCTCTTGGAGATGCCAGAGCACAGACACGTTTTGTACTTCCAGGGACACACTCAGGCTCTAGGAGGGCTTACAATATGCTAGACAGAATATTCTAGGGTTCCTAGTCAGATAAGGGACAAACAAGTTCTGAGAAGAGGAAAAATAAAAATAAATGAAACTTCTAGAGCTAACAGCATCCTGAGTGGGTATCCAAACCATAAGTAAACTACAAACTCTAATATGATCCCCTATATGTACAAAGTTCCTGTGACACTGAAATCCATGACATATCTGTGTGACCTTCTGTGCCCTCCAGAAACCAAGCATTTCTTCCATTTTCCTGAAGCCTCAGTAATTTTGGCTGAAGTTATTGGTTTAGATTTTTGTCCATCTCATTCTCTCCACAGTTTAGATTTTTGTCCATCTCATTCTCTCCACAGATTCAAGGAAATGACCATGTCCATCCATCTCAGCTGAGTCCAATTTTCTTTTACCAAATTGAAGAGCAGGGGAGCAATAAGGAGTAAGGTCTGCTGAGGGACTGAGTGAGCTACTCTTGCAATAACTTCACATGGACAATCTACACCCTGAGCTATATGGTACTGGCTGATGGATTCTCAGAAGTTTGCCTTGAGAATTTGGGATAACCCCTTGGTCTATTATAACTAGCCCATCATTTGGCACACATGCTTTCCTCTAAGAATGAGTGCTCCTTTGGCAGTTAAAGAATTTATGATGGACCAACTGACCCTAAGAAATGCAAGCCCCTTTGAGTATAGCCATGTTACATGAGCTAAGACACACACTGCACTTGTTCTAGTGTGTAGCATGTGATCTAGCCTAAACCAAATCTATTTTCTTTATAGCTATTATAAATAACCATAAAACAAAAATCTGTTTGCAATAGCAAGTCATGATTACCTTGAAGGATTTTAAAGTAGGCTTGAAATGTTTTCAGACACAAAAATCAAGTAGAGAACAAAGAAAAGGGAGAAAATGGGTGAATATGTGAGGACTAATAGGGTCAGGGAAGGGAGGGGATAATTGAGGCTTAATTGATATTTCACTAGCCTTAAATAGACACATAATTCCAAGAGACTACAAAGTGTGGCTTGTCCCAGACCTATCTCCTCTCAATGCTGGCCTACACTCCTGATACGCTCCAATATTGTGGAACAATGAGCTTAGGCATAAATTACTTATTTAAAAGGAAAGCACTGATTTATTAGATTCAACATCATAGGGTAATAAGAATAGCAGAGACTGAGGTTATTGTAATCAAAGATGATGCAACCACGCTGGTTCATGTGTCCAGGACAGCCCAGAATCCCACCTTTCATTGGTTCTCCATGTGCTCTACCCACATCTGCTTTTTCAGTTTACTGCATCTTTTGTGAGGCACCTGTTTAGCACATATAACTTTTTAATCCCTCTCCCATGCCATCTATCTAAACCTATTCTATCCTACATGGCAGCATCTATGCCCCTCTTCTAAGGCCCCTCTTCACTGGGCCTCTAAGTCTTGTCATTTGTAGCTAATACTAACCTGACCATGATAAGCATTGCTGGGAGGCTTAGCACCTATATTCCTCTGAGGGAACATGATAATTCTCTGTGTCACCAGCAGAGATATTTTAAGATCCTATGGGGTGCAAACCATGACTTCTGAATGTCCTTAAGATGCTATTGCAGAAGTAATTAGATGAACACTAACTAATACATACCAGAAAAATAGAATGTTTTGAAATTTAAACTAAAAATGAACCTAGGGACATAAATAACTTTAGAGAAGTTCAAGTTCAAGTGAAATCCACCCCAACAAATTCAGTTAGACAGGGTATACAGTGAAGTCCCAAATAGCTGTGAAGGTATCTGATAACTGAGCTTAAAATGTGGTGATGTCATTGAGATGGAAAATTGAATCATTTATGCGATGGTGGCTCATTTTCAATTCTCTATATATTTGCATTTATTGTGACAGATGCTATTGATTCTAATCCTAGCTCTATTATTCTACAGAAATAGATTGGCCCTGGTGCTATACAATAATAATTAGAATAATATCACCCATTAACTTCCCATGCTCCTCTCATTCTGTAAGAAAAAACTTTGATGATTGCAAGCCTAAACTCTATTACTAGTTGCAACTGGACCCTCACTTTATCCAAAAATTTCATTTTTGACTGAAACATTTCATGGGCTATTCACATCCTAAAGGGATTTTTTCCCCAAAGTTTGAAATAATGGGTTTCCTCCATCTTGACTTAAGAGTAGAATGAATAAATGAATTTTCTCCACAGAAAATTCATAATGCCTTAAGCTGAGTTTGTGCCTATGACATATTCTTCACCACCTCCTAAATTGCTTTCTCTTCATTTTTGAGGTTAAATGGGGAGACTGCAGCCTATAGCAGAATTTCACCATGTGTGCCCATAGAAATTTATAAAAATATTACTAATAAAGTAAAAAGAAACAGTTTTATAGTTATCAGGCTGCACAAGAAGAGACATGAAAACTTCCCAAGAACTTTCAGCAAGATGCCCACTGCTTACTACTGTCCACAGACATCTAAGTATTTACATTTTAAGGAAGAAGAAAACATGGATGGTATCAATGTTTTTATAATAGTCTTCTACTCTGAGGCACTAAGGATACCTCAGTATGAATCTGCCATGCAAGAGAAGCCAGTCCAGACTGAATTGAGTAGGGGCCTGAGGAATAAGATTGTGTTTCAGAGGAAGATAAAGTAGCAAGGATCTTAGAGGTTGAACCTTTTAAATAAAAGTTGTTGAAGGTGTTATGTACTGGGACCTGGGCTTTTTGGTAATATCTTAACTATCTAGTATCCTGAAAATTACATTTGGAGTATATATTGGTCTTTACGGAGAAGATCTAGCCATTGATAGGTCCAGTAGTCATGCCTATCACAAACCAAAAGACTCAGCCATCACTCTTACAAGTAGTTTAAAGGTGAAAATGTGTTCTAACAATGTAAAGAGTAAGGTTTTTCCTCCCGCCGCTGATCTTGTTCCGCTGCTGAGCCAGCCTCAATTAACACACAAAGACTCTGTATTTGATATAATTCTGTTGGCCCGCTACTTGTTTCTTATCAGCTAGCTCTGTCTTAAGCATTAACCCATTTCTGTTAATCTACATATCTACATATTTCCATCTTACAGGGGAATGGGCTGATATTGTGCTCTCCCTGGTCTCTCCAGCTTGACTCTCCTTACTACTTCCTCTTTCCTCCTTGTCCCTTAGTCCAGCCTGTCTTGTTTTCCTATTGGCCAACAGTGCTTTATTCATTAATCAGTATGAGAAACTATTTACAGAATGACATCTCCCATCATCTCCTCTTTTCTGTCTAAAATAAAAAGAAGGGTTTTAACTTTAACAAAGCAAAATATATCACACAGCAGTTATCAAGTAAGAATCACAGTTAACAATATTTAGTCTATTAATACTTAGTAAGATTTAAGAAAATATTCCATCATCTATCCTATCTTTGTGAGTCAAAAGTCCTATATGTAACTTATCTTTAATCCTAACTAAGGAAATCTATAACTATAACTATCTGTCTTCAATTCCTTCAAAGACCACAGAAGGATAGTATATAAACTCTAGAAATGATAAAGACAACTCACTGCCCAGTCAGTCACCCGAAGTTCTTCTGTAATCTTCCATCTTCAGCTCATAGGCCATACTGTATCTGGAAGACTCTTCAGCAAAGCAGGAAACTTTAAACTGTCTTCTTGTATTGGTAGTTTGTCAGTCACTTTTCTCTGTATCCTTCAGACTGTCTGGCAGACCCTTCCATGAAGCAGGAACTCTGTAGCAATGTCCATCTTGAATCAGCAGTCACTTTTATGTGGGTCCTGCATGTCCAGTTTATACAGCATAAAGTCAAACAGTCCAGACAAAAACAGTAACTTGTCCAAATGGCTATTCTTGCCATATTGGAAGTAAATTTCATAATTCGTTTCTTCGATGTCCATCTTCCTTTCTGAAGCAAGTGGTGCTGCCAGGAACAATTGTGCCTCATTGTCAAGAAAAACCCTAAACCATTTTAAATGTGGTTAAATAAGGATCAGGATAAACAAATAGGCCTAATAGATGTTTATTCAAGGAGAAATAACTTACAACCTAGACAGATGAACACCATCAAGTTCCACCGGATGCTCTCCTCTCTGTAACCTGCCAGCAACATGGCTCCTCCTCAGACCTCCTTCCACAGGTCACTTCCGCCCCTGGCTCCACCCCCCCATGGGCATGGTCAGTGCCACAGAAGGAGACAAAGTGAATATCCCACTACAATTCCCCTTTTAGTCTAAAGATTTAGGCTTGATACAAAACTATATACAAAACAGTGAATAACAAGTGTGCTAAGAAAAGGAAAATCGAGAGCAAAACGACATACATATCTAGTCCTAGGGTAAAGACATAACGGAGTTTACAATAGAGTTGTCCTAAGCTGGAAAATGTAAGTCTAGTACCTAATATATTTAACTAGGAAGAAAGAATAATAGTTGTGATAGTTTAATCTTCAACCTCATCAAGACCTGAGAAGGAAAATAATGATACTAGGGTAGACAGGAAGTGTGGAAGGGCAACTTCCAAAAGGTGCAGCGAGGACAGAAACAGCAAGCTACCTGGACAGTCACCCAAGGTCTCACAGCAACGTTGGTACACCCAGTTTTGGCTAAGGCCGAGAGAATTTGACAGACCACAACAGCAGGGAGGTACAAATGCTGTCTTACCCTGACTTGGCAAGGTCCAGCAGTCTTCTATATAATAACACAGGTGAAACTTGACCTACAGGTACATTGGGGTAGCCATGTAGAAATATCTTGAGAGGTCTAGAAAGATTAATCCAAGTTCTAAAGGACAACTGTCACAACAACAGGTTGACACTGTTATGTTAAATCGAAGACCACCAGTCTGAGAAGGATCATCATAGATGATGTTACATTTTAAACCTTCCCGGCATGTATGAGTAACCATGTGTCTCTCTGTCTCAACTCAAACACTAGATTCTGCCCACACACTGAGGCAATCAAGAAAATGATTCATTAGGAATGGCATTTAGATCATCCATGAGACTTTGGGTTCTGATAAATCCTGGTGAGCTGGGCATCTATAAAGTCTTAAAATCTGGAGATAAATTGTTTTTAACTATTTGTTTATTAATATGTGAAATACACATGTATCATTTCAAAATATAAATTATTCTAAACTCTTAAACAAAATAAAAGCTCTGATTCCTTCCATCTATCCTAGCAGAAATCACATTTTCTAGAAATAAATAATTCAACCTTGTCCTATATATTGTTCATATTCCATATTTGAAGATTCTTTAATATTTTCCTATTACATGTTTTAATTTATATTCACATTCTTAGCATTTAAAGTGTCTCTGCACTTGTATGTTTTTGTTTATGATGTGTCATCAACTGTGGTCATCCTTCGTGAAGAACGCTTTGCTCTTCATTTAACTGCCTCACTTCATTATCTTCTTCCAATGCAACTATGACTCATTGTTGAAATTTATGGAACACACACTAAGCTTTTCCTATCTGCCTGCATCGCATGTTTGGTTCAAGTTCTGCCATTAACACTGGTATTCTATTTTTACAGTTTCATCATCTTGGTTTTTGATTAGATTTTTGGCTACTGTTTTACTTTTTTTTCTCTTTTTTATACAAAAAACTTTTTTTTCATTTTACATCCATCACAGTTCCTCATCCCTCCTCTTCTTCCCTCCCTCCCCACTTCCCATCCTCCATCCATTCCTCAGAAAGGGTAAATCCTTCTTTGGGAGTCAACAAAATCTGGTATACCAAGTTGAGGAAGGGGCAATTTTATATGTAAGGGGCAGATTTGGTCTGAAAGAACTCTCTGGATGATTACATGCAGCTTGCTACCTCCAGGATAAGAGATCTGTGGCCTTGATGGAGGAAGGAACAAATGTAATGATGAAAGATCATTGTGTGTGTGTGTGTGTGTGTGTGTGTGTGTGTGTGTTTTCTGAAATATTTCTTCCCTCCTACTTAGGGACAGAAGCTAACTCATGTTACAGAAGCAAGAAAAATATGGTGAAGGCTTCTCTCTCCTGCTGTCAGACATTCAGACTTGGAAGCACTTTTCTAAAGTTGCTGGAGTGTTCTCTAGTGGATATCTCAGTGTCCACATATATTCTTCTGATGAATTTCTCTGAAGACCAAAAATTTAAACTGAATTCCTCTGCACATAAGATAGAAGAGGACTTATAGAGGCAGTTGGTCTTCGCCACTGTTATGAATGCAGCATATTTGGACTGTTTCTGTGCCCTATGTATTCATAAGTCCTCCTGGCCTTGAGCCACTATATTCCCACTAATTCCTAAGTACCACTCAGAAAGTACAGAGTAACCCCTTTATCCTCTGCCATACTAGTTATGACTCCATCATCATATCTACACCTCCATAACTTGATGAGATTCCAGTATTTTAACAACTTGGCACATTTAACAGAGCTCTATGATATTTGAGTAAACCTATTAGGCTCTTTTTATTTACTTCCAAACATGGTAATCAGGAACACAGACTGTTGATAGAATATGTTAGGGGTCAGTATTTTGGGCATTGCTACTCCATAGATGTATTCTAGATTAGGGATTCTTCTGCTGCTTTTGAGGTTTCTCAATATCTGCAGGCATGAAAATGACTTGGCACTGGGTACAGCATATGAAATCCTCTCAATTTCCCATGTTAGGGATCATCCTAGTTAGTCCTCTTTAATGTATATTCAATGTCTTAGTTGTAGGACTTTTTTCTATAATTCCAAAATAATCTAACTAGATAAGCTCGGCCTCCAGATGAGAAAGACCTGAGATCCACACTAGGTTCACAGAATCTGTGGAGATGGTTACATGGAAATTGGAGATCTAGTTCAATTTCTCTCTGTAGAAAAGCCAAAGGAGGCAATTATGCCCAAAGCTATAGTATTTAAGCAGACCTGGATTCTCTCCTGCCTGGATCCACTATTCCCATGACACTCATTAGAACTTCTCTCATGCCACTGCTGTTTTGCATCATGGCTTCTATATCTAGAAGTGTAGATAAGGCCATCAAATTTCCAAGCTTTAATAAATTTCAATTTTTTTATTTCAAAACCAAATGACAGAGTATTACTTATGTCTGGAACTGTGTCTGAACTCTTCCAGAGAAGAAGAATTGGGTACCACACCAATCTATTTACTTTTATTTCAACTAGGTTTTCAGAGCAACAATTTTTATATTTATTTATAATGTTTATCATTGCTCTAAAGTTAATTTAATCTTTTGGAGAAAAAAATCTTCAGACTGGTAATAAATGATATACTTGGAAATAGGGAATTGATAATACTGATTTTAAACTCTGTCTGAAATTATAGTTAAATTTACACTTAGGGATTATTTATATCCTCTTATGTCATATAATTTAAATAAAATTCTACTCACTGTGGCATAAAGAATAATACTAATATTAAAGTTTATTTTTAATGTTTGCTAATTGTACATGAAAGGCTTATATTCATTGCATTTAGTGTATTTTTATTAATGTTACTGTATTACAAAATTTATAACATTAAGTATACTGAAATTATTGTATTTAAATATTGAATAATAAGAATATTGTATCTAGCATCCATCCTGTATTGTGGGCCTATAATAAGCCTTCCTACCACAGTGGGAAGGGAAGTACCAGGGATTTTGTCCTGATCTTGTTGTTAGAAAAGAATGATATATTCCCCTTTGAAAACACCAAATCTACATTTAAATAGCCATTTTAGTCACAAAATTGTGTGATGGAATCAATGGTGTCATAGATTCTACAAAACTCAAACCACAATGAACTGAATATTATTACTATAAAGGTGAATCTTGTCATAAAAGGCACACAAACAAACAGTGACCTCTTCCAAATTTTTAAGCAGATCCAAATATTAAGAATCTCTATACAAAGCTTAATCAGACTTCTTGATATTTGGGGCTGAGAGGTGAGTACAGAATGAGGTTTACATTCTACACCAAGAGGTAACCACAGAGCCTTTCAAGCTTCATGGCCTCAGTCATGCTGTTTACCCTCTCTGAGCCTTGGTCATGAGCAGAATAAAGATGCTTCAAATTCCAGGGTTGATCTCATGACACTAGAAATATAAAGATGGTTAAAAGAATAATAACATTAGACAGGAGAAGCTCTACCTGAGAATAGGTTGTCATGTAAGCATGAGGGCCTGAGTTAATCCTAAGAACCCATGTTTTAAAAATGCCAGTAATGGGAGCAGACACTTGTAATCCAATACTGGGGAAGCAAAGGTAGCATATTTCTGGGGTTACATGGCAGACATTCTAACACATTTGGGTGAGTTCCAGGCCAATGAAGGAATTCTCTCCCAAAAAATAAGTTGAATTGTACCCCAGGAAGGACAACTGATGTTGACTTCTGACCTCCACATAAAAGTATACACATCTGTATGCACATAATAAGCACTTGAATATATGCACGCATGCATGCACACACACACACACACACACACACAGATATGTATACATCTGTGTGTATGGGGGAGAGAGAGAGAGAGAGAGAGAGAGAGAAAGAGAGAGAGAAATTATTGGAATGACTTAAGGTGGTGGTGATGCAACAAATCCAACAATGACTGCCTAGTTACAGAAAGTTCAAGAATTCAATGATTGTTTAGTCCATGAGGCTGAATATCTCAGCTAGTATTCAGTAGATGCCGGAATCTCAAGGAAGCAGTCTCTAATGCCAGTGAAGCAAAGGTCTTGCTAGCAAGCTCAGAGCAAAATTTTCCTTCTTTCCTGTCCTTATACAGGCTTACAGCAGAATGCATGACCCATATTAGAGATTCCTGCTTCAAAGGATCTGGATAAAAGTGTGTCTTCCCACCTCAAAGATCAAAATTAGAAGTGGATCTTTCCACTTCAAATTAAGCAAAAATTCCTCACAGGTTTTCTCCTTCATATTATTATTATTATTATTATTATTATTATTATTTTGAGTTTTAGTTAGTTCCAGATATAGTCAAGTTGATGACATAGAGTAGCAATCAACAACAAAGTATGTAATTTCGTGAGTGAATTTTTTTATTTTTAAACTCATTATGTATGCATTAAATAACTATACTTTCTCACATATCAACCATACCTCAAAGGTGGTTTAAAAATAAATTATTGTTCAGAATTGGAAGAAAGAAACATAATGAATTTCATAGGCTTTTGCGTCCTATGAAACAAATTTGTTCACAGTAAAATAATTACAATCACAAAAAAAAAATATTCTTACAATCCATTCCTTTAGGTTTATTGTCTCTAACAAAACCTTTCAAGAATTACTAAAGAGCTTGTAGTTCAGTATGACTAGCTAAACATCAGACTGCAATCAATTCTGTATCTAACTTTCCCATTCCTATTCCTGTTACAATAACTCTTCCCAACCAGCCTGGTCCAACAGCTGCATCAACCCCAATGAACACACAGATGCTAATTAATTATGAAGCCGTAGGTCAATGGCTTGGGCTTCTTATTGGCTAGTTCTGTCTTAATTATTAACCCATAACTACTAATCTATATATTTCTACATGGTCTTATTTTACCAGAGAAAGCCTGACTTGAGCCCTCTATTACTGCGCTCACATGATGATTCTTCTCTGTCTATAATTCCCAGAATTCTCCTTATCTGGTAGATCCACCTATATGGCCACTGGCCACACACTATATTATTCATCAACCAATGAGAGAAACCTATGCAGAATAACATCTCCCATTATACTCCTGTCCCACCAATATCCTCAAATAAAATAAGGTTGATTTATCTACAAGACTCCATTAAATCCCCTGGCAATATTCATTTACCTCTATGGAGATTCCTTAAACTGAAAAATAGTCTAAGAGTTTTGCATCTCATTTAGATAATATCTGTGCCAAACACAGGAAAGATTCTGATACAAACTAAGCTTTTACCCTAACTAACAACAGTAAAGGCAGAAGCAGACTAATTTTCTACTGGGGAAAGGAAGCAATATGCATAAATAGCAATGTTCAGGGAATGTTATCCATGGCATAAAAACAAAGCAAACAATACTAAAGAGAAATTGTAGTCAGTAGAGAACTTCCCTTGTGATCATGAGGCCCTGAGTTCAACCTCTCAGGCACTATGTAAAATAGGTAATTATAATGGCACAGACTTGCAATCTCAGCACTAGGGAGGTAGAGATAAGATAACACCTGGGGCTTATTAAACAGATCACATGTATACCACAGTTGACTATTCCAGGTCTTTCCCTTGTTTCCAACCTCCACTTTCACCCCACAACACACACACACACACACACACACACACACACACACACACACACACACACGAGAGAGAGAGAGAGAGAGGGAGAGAGAGAGAGAGAGAGAGAGAGAGAGAGAGAAGGAGAGGGCGGGGGAGAGAGAGAGGCCAAGCTTATGTAAACAAAATAGGAGCCAGGAGTTTGTTGATGAGAACATTTGCTGAAATACTGAATGTAAGAATAATTTAGGTCTCTATGAAAAATGGCAGAAACTAGATCTGAATATGGAATATGAAACACAGTTACTCTGTAGAATGAGCAATGGTAATTGACTAAAGCAGAAAAATGAAAATAGAAGAAGGAGAAACAATGACAGAGAGCTGTTGTTGAGGGTAAAGATGCCTTTACCAATGGAAACTACAGTGACAATGCTGATCATGGTGATGAGAATGCCAATGCTGTTGATGTTGATATTGATGATATTCTGATGGTGACACTAGTAATGTCAATTCCACTGAAGATGAGGGTGAGGTTGATAAAATGCATGCTGATTAAAAACTCTGATGAAGGAGATGATGACAGTGATGATATAAATGTTGATGGTGCTGATATTATTGATGTCAAAAATTTCACTTGTTTCATCATTAATCATCAGCCAACTCCACATTTCCAACATTAAATTTCCTTAAAATGAACTGTCCACACTTCTTTTTATTATTCACAGATGGTATTTAAAGTGCAATGCTGGAGTCATAGCTAAAAGTCAGCAGTCGGGTTCAGCAGAATAGCATCCTATGATAACATACCCTGCCATCACCAAAACGAGCTGATTGTAGTCTTATAGTCTGAAATAGAGTTGACATGTCTCTCCTGAAACTACACGTAACAGGTCATCATTGTAATTACCATTCATGCTGATGAGATATTTATAATAGTTTACTGTTGTAAAATATATAAAGTTGTAAATTTTATCATTTGTATAGTTAAAATGATAGGTTCTGTTATTTTATGTGTACTGTTATTAAGCAATTATGTCACACACAAATATTGCCATCTTGTTACTAAGACATGGGAACACTGTGGCAAGTAACTTACTTGGTTGAAAAAGTTATCGGAGCAGCCACTGTTCCTTCTGTGACTCTATTCTCCAGAGATGGAATAAGTTTCATTCATGTACATGATGTATCTTGGCCATATCCATCCTTATTACCTCCCCTCTAATATGTCTTCCATAACCCTCACAAGTTCATGTATTTATATATAATCTACAAAGTCTTATTAGAGTTGCCATATGTCTGGGTGTAGAGGGCCATCCACTGGGTTCTGAGCAATATACCAATGGCTAACATCCACAGAGAAAAGTGTCTCTCCCTCCCTTTCTCAGCAGGCAGGGGTGAAACACCAGGAGCCTTTCATCCATGCTGACATTTTTTACTCTCTTGTTCTTGTGGAGGTCTTATGCAGGTAACCACTGCTGCTGTAAATTCCTATATTTAATAGCCATGACATATCCAGAGGACAGCATTTTACAGCAGTCCTTCCCCATCCCTGTTTCTTAGATTCTTTCATCCCTTTTTCCAAGATATCCCCTAATTCTTGAGGATAGAAGCTGATATGATTTTCCCACCTACACTACAGCAATCACAATCAACTACTCTGGAGTTTTAATGGTTATGAGTCTCTGCTTAAGCCCCATCCCAACTAATAAGAAACTTTTCTGGCAAAAGTTCAGAATAGCACAAACTTATGAATATAAATGTAAACTTAGAAGGGAGTTTAATAATGTGACCATTCATCAAAATAGCTTCAGTAGGTTCTTCCCTAGGGTCTATGTCCACAGTTTCAGGCATGAATTTTCTCCTGTGGAAAAAGGCTCAAATGCAATCAGGGAGATAAATGGTTATACCTGTAAAAAAAAGTCTTGCCAATATTAACACCAGTGGGCACATCTGGCCTGGCAGGTTCCTGTTATAGCATGCACAATCCAACACTGGGTAAAGCAATTGATGTCTTTTCTCCCTCAGCAGCCTAAATAGCATCTTTCAGAAGTATGAAAGCTAGCAAGCAAGTAGAGAGGTTTATGGTTAGTTCAAGATTTATTTCTCTGTGTCCTACAACTGAACTGTTCAGTGTCCTCAGCAACAGTATCTTACAATATAGTTATGATGGCCAACTAGGAGCAATGACAATTTCCTGTTGCTTTGGGTAAGCCTCTGAAGCCTCATGGACAATAAATTTTAGGGAAGTAACTTGTGCCTGCTGCTGAGATTTCCATCTCCTAAGTTCTGAATTTTGAGAACTGCATTGTTTGTCCATCAGGGATACATTTGTTCAAATTCCTGCTTTTGAAAACATTATCTTTAGCCAGCTTATGAGCTAGTATGGTTTCAAGAGGTCTTTTCATAAATCCTTAGTTTTGGTTAAACTATCCTCTACCTGTCTGCCCCTATCCTTACCTAAAACTTTGGTACCCAGTATCTACTTCCCATTTTTTCATATAACACATGCTCTTTTATTCTCTTTTATTCATTTTTACTTAAGTTACAAGATTATAGGTTCCCCTATAGATTGTTCATGTACACTTTATTTTGGTTAACACATTCTCTTCCCCTTCATTCTTTCATCCACATCTTTTTAGTACTTGTTCAAACTTTCCTATCCCAAGGATGCCCTGTCTATTTAAAAATGTAATTCCTAATTTTTTGTATCACTGCAGCTGCCACAGAAAAATAAATCAAAAATTTAAAGGAATGGATGAACAGTTAAGAACACTTATTGCTTGTGCTGAGAAACTGGGTTCTGTTCTCACAACCCACATGGTCAATCACAAACATCTGTAACTGTAGTTTCAGGGTATTGATGTACTCTTATCACCTCTATGGGTACTCTATATACATGGTATACCCACATATATCCAGGAAAACATCCATATGAACAAAACAAAAATAATGAATGTTTAAAATAGAGAAAAACAATGTGGTGCATCCCGTTATGAAAGATCAGCAAAAGAAAGGAAATTCTTATACATTTAACCTTAACAAATAGAATTCTGTGATAACAGGACAATCGTATGAATGCCAGGAGAAAGAATGCTCTACAAGTTGTAGGCACTATCACTGAAAGGAAACTACAAAGGACACATTGTAAGACCTCAAAGACACATAAACTTTCATACAAGACAGAATATTGTAGAAAAGCAACTAGCAGTGAGGGGGGATTCAAATTTTGAGGGACATATAATTTCAGCAAATATGACAGAAACAAGTTTCAGCTGATATGACTATCAGCTAGGAGGAAGATGTTTGTATCTAGAGAATTCTGCGACAATTGTATAAACAATAGAAAATGGAAGTTGACAGTATTAGTTAGGAGAAGGCTGGTGAGCATGGATCTCCAAAACTTACCAGTAGTAAGTATACAAAGATGATACCCTGAATATCCATGCAAACAACAATTATTAATACTAAAAATGGCAATATATAAATTTACAGAAGATGTTGGATGAATGTTTCTGGCTTATGAAACTAAACATGGATTTCTGGCTAATAAAATCAAGCTCAAAATGTATACAGGGATGTATTTATAGTTAATATTTTTAAAATAATTTAATTTGGAAGGTTATAGTTGACTGATGAACAACAATGTCAGTTTAATAAATGCAGATATTGACCAACCAAGAAATCAATGGCAGCTTAATACATTCAAAGAAAATATGAATATATCATGTTTATTTAATCAGATTATGTATTACTTTTAAGTTATTTCCAGAAGGTGAGATTTGTAAGGCAATGAAAGGACACCAAATATTTAATTAGAAATATATTGCTAGTATGGTCATTACTAAAATGAAACTAGAAGGAAGAAAAGGAGAAAAGGGAGGGAGGAAAAAGGAAAAAGAAAAGGGGAGAAAAGAAAGGAGGAAGGGGCTATAATAAACAGACTTGCTTCTCAGCTGAACTAATATAAAGATAATGATTAATGTAAAGAGATACAGCAGAGGCTTCCCACTGCTGATAGTGTAGGTGATGCCTTCACAGCAACATGGTGTAACATCTTGAGGACATGTATCTCCACACTCAAATACAAATACAAATAAGGCCAAATGTATATAACAATATATTGATTGGAACTAGACAATTTTACTACTGAACCTCAGTTTTTTAAATAAGCTGCTGATCTAAAATACAGCCTTAGGTAAGAAAACTAAGACCAGTTATCCTTGAATCTTAACATTTGTTCATAGGTTAGTTTGTCAAAGTAGTAATCGCAAGAAAGTGTCTTAGTTAAGGTTTCTATTTCTTTGATGGGACACCATGACCATGGCAACTTTTATAAACATTTAAACATTTACTGTGGTGGCTTGTTTACACTTCAGAAGTCTACTCATATTATCCTCCTGGTGGGAAGCATGGCAGCATGCAGGCTAACATGGTGCTAGAAAAGGAACTGAGTCTTTACATCTTAACTCAGAGGCAACAAGAAGTGTTGTGTTGCTTGACATATATGAGAGACATCAAAGCTCAAATCCACAGTGACATACTTTCTCCAACAAGGCCACACTCATTCCAATAAAGCCAGTGCCTCTCCTTTGGGGCGGCATTTTCTTTCAAACTACCACAGAGAGTGATAGACTCAGGAGAGAAAATGCCCACAGTGTACCACATGCACATTTAGCATAGTTAAGATTGCTCAATGTGGCACCTAGCACATAATGTCCATAAATGTATGTATTTCAACATTTTAACCCACATTTGATCTATGTTTTAAAATCATTTATGTCTAATATTCTTCAATGATTTTGATCTCGTCTCTAACATGTAACTACTTTCTGATTTCCCCATTACAAAGAGCACTGCCAACTTCTAGTGCCTGAACTCTCTCTCTCTCTCTCTCTCCATCTCTCCATATATGTATGTATGTATGTATGTATGTATGTATGTATCTGTCTCTATCTATCCTGAATCTCATTTTCTACCAATACAGTTTGCCCTGCCAACTCCCCTTTCTATTTTCTGCTATCAATTATTCACACTCTCATCATTTATCATTTAGATTATTGCTTCCTTTCTTAATTTCATGCTGTCACCAGAATGATCTATTTAAAATGCAAATTAAGGAACTTTATTACCTTGGGAAGAAGAAGAAACTGTTTGGCTGACATAATAATGGTGGAGGAAATAATGATGGAGGTGGTAGAAATTTAAAGAGAAAAGTTAAGCATCAGGTTTGAGAATTACCACACACAGAGAAGTCATCAACTGAAATCATCTTAGAAAAGTTTGATGAGGAGACAAACACAATAGGAAAAGAAATCATGCAATATGATAAAAAAAAGACCAATTTTTTTGGTAGCTGAAGATGTTCCTGAGATGTTCCATTGGGATAGATATAGGTTTGGTGAAACCTGGGAAGAAGTCAGTCGCTTGAGATAAAACTCTAGAATAGACTTGTGTCTTCCCATCCATGAAGTCAACCTTAGAACCACCAAGAGTGGACATGTTTTAGAAAGAAGTTACCAGGTTTGTAAATTAGTCTTCACTAGGATAGTGGAGGGATCAAAGATGTGGCTTGCTTTTCCCAAGCGACAAGATGGTGCCCTAGATTAAGAACTGAAAATCCAGAGACAATCCTGAAACTTGGTACAGTCACATGCCCACTAAGAAATATGACAACAAGCATCACAAACACTAACCAGGCAATGTGTTCTTGCTTTGGAACGAAGATGGTTAGAGGATGTATACAGATGGCATGAGTGGAAGTCTCAAACACACAATGCTGCTACTGTAACATTTTTTTGTTTCCCAAACACCAAGAGCTACCATCCCCTGAATGCTCACCCAAAATAAGTCAAACACATACAGGGGTTCATCCTTATCTATGTGTAGTAACAACTCAGTTCTCAGAATAGTTCTTCAGTGTGGTTCATATTAGTACTTCCTTTTAGTACAGTAAGCAGGATGTAAACACAGCAAAAGCAAAAGCAAGCCTGGAGGAAGATAGATAAGGCATAACTACCAGAAGCAAATGTAACCAAGCTAACCAAGAATGCGTTAGTGTGATAAGTTGAAGTGCATTAGTGTGATAAGTTACAATGTGAAGTAATGCTGAAGACAAAATAATACAAAAACCCCAAGCAGCTAAACTAAAACTTGAAGGCCATTATGACTGTGTGATGGTCATGCTGTAGGACTTCTATCCACCTCAAAAGCCAATCTGCTAAACTGAGAACCGCCTGTTCTGGCAGTGGACATCCAGAAGCAGAAACTTCAGTGGACTTGCTGCTTTAATCCAGAGAAACTTTCAGACATAATTAGCTGTAACCCTGTGATGGATAGGTATTTTGATTGTGAGTCTAGTGGTTCATATGTAACCTAGAACTTTATTTTTATTTTTGTGTCTATTATCCTCATGTGGGAATATTTTATTTGTGTGTATTACCATTATATGAGCATACCCTTATATGAGCATGTATAAGCATAAAGTAAATTGTATAACTAAAACCAACTCGCTGAGTCTGTCATCATTCCTTCTGGGTTAAGACCCAGTAAATGCTCCTAACAACTACAAAAACCATTGTTAGAACTGAAGATAGGCAGACAAGGATATTTAAATTATTTTATATACCGAGAGAAATGGTTTAATTAATCAAGACATAGTGGAAACACTCCCTGGGTATAACAAAGTGAGAAAACAATAGCCAGAAATCCTGAATCTAGGCACAGGAAAGTAGTATAGAGTAGTCTTCATATCAGTGAGGAGGAAAGTTACTAGATGTAGAGAATAAAAGTCAACACATTTTAAATATTTCTTTATACCCACAGATAATTGTAGTCTTCATACCTCATCAAGGAAACTTCTCTTTGCAACACAGAGACCATTCCAGAAACCACAACCAATCAAATGCAGAGTTGTGGAGTACAGTTTTAATAGAAACATCTACAAAACACTCCCACACCCGAGACTTGGGAACATTGCAGAAGAGAGGGTAGAAAGATTGTGAAAACCAGATGAAGACAGAGTTTGCTATGAGATTGGGTTCTCTGGGGAATGTGAGAAGCTACATCCATAAAGTCTCTCAATTTAACTGCATACGCATAAGGTAGACAAACCAGCAATAGACAGGCTAATGTGAATAGGGGAAGATCCTCAACCCTAGGGAAAAAAACCATAGGTAATTTTAGGATGTTTTGAGTGGGAGAAGTAGCCTTTCCCAGGAAAGAGCATACCCATTGGTTATAGAATACCAAATGGTCACTCAGCCCTGAAAATATGCATACAGATAACATTATATAGACTAAGCTGGTTGTATTTAGGAATGTATGTATATATACATACTCATGTAACACTAATTAATGAAAAAATGATTTAATGGATTTGAAAGAGAATACATGGGAAGATATAGAGAGAAGAAACAGAATGGGATATATTGGAATTATAACCTCAAAAATAACAGAAATTATTTTTAAAGACAACACAGCCTATCTGCCTGCCATCATGAATCCAAAGTCTGAGGAAGACTCTAGGAAGAACAGGGGCCCATTGATCCTCTCAGTAGTGGTGAGGAGAAGCTCTGCCAACCTTGAGTTCCAGCATGCCAGTAGTGTGCTTTGTCCTGAATGAGTTAGGTTTTCCCAACCCATGGGCCTCCTCTACCTCACTATAGACTCACACATAAATATTTCAGCAGCCTCAAGTTACACAATAGCACCTTGAAGCCTTTATGTTATTATGTAAAAACTTGCTGTAGTATTCTACCTAGTCCCTTGAAACCTGAGAAATACTCAACCTTTCTGTTCAGGACAATTTCTGAATTGAAGTCTGCCTGCATAAGAAGACTTCAAGGACAAAAACATCACAGTGCCACTCACCCTATTCCAGTGAGTCTGCTTCTATAATCCTGCCATTGTCATGCATACTTGGAGGGCAGGTGGAACTCTCCTTTGTGTGCAGAGTTTAACTCTCCCCTGTGAGAACTCTGGGTTACAGTGATTTTGGCCATGTATGACTTGGTAAAAATGAGGTATCTAAGAGCAGACATGAGATGGGAACAAGAAGCCTGTGGAGAAAAAGCTGAAAGAAATGCAGTAGTGGGGACAGAAAAGTCAGCATGCAGATGTCTCCTTTTCATATCCCCTGAGGAAAACAGCCCTCTTATTCATTCAGTACATGGCCCGATAGTCTCATTGCAGTTTACCTTGGTCAAATGGAAACATTTCTGTTAGACAAACCAAGGAGTTTGTAGAAGGGGGGTTTAGTCAATAAAATCAATATCCATAACTAAAATTTAGTTTAGTCATATATTTTATTTCAAATGTATATGGAATAATCTATCTCTTGCCACATAACCCCAGGCTCAGAAAGGGTAGACCATTGACTGCATCTTCTCTCCTGTCAGAGAAGGATCATAAAGATTTCACTGTCATCACACACCTCCTTGGCCTTGATGGAACTGTGTTGTTTTTTATTTTTTTCCGTACTAATTCTCAGGCAAAACATGGAGAATTCTAATTAAAACATTAAAAGTCTCCATAACAATAGATGATAACAATATAAACATAAATTATTAGGCAACTGTATGAAAGGAAATCATAGAATACATCTTGACCATCACAAAATACAGGTATTCTCTGTATCCTATTACCACTTTTTAAGCATCCCTTCTTCCCCAGATACCCAACATGTCAGATTCATGGAGAAAAAAAAATACCCCATAAAACCCCTGAGGCAAAGATGTCAGGAAGTAAATGGATCAGACTCAATAGTGAATGCTGGAATTCAGAAAAGTGATGGTTTGAAGTATGGATGACCCACAGTCATGCCTGACTCCAATGTGCATCCATTACATTTCCGTGGGCATTTCTGCCTCCAACTCTGGTGAACTTTAGACTTTCATTGCTCATGTACAGGTCACACCAGTCAGAAGAACAGGTGAGTGACCTGCCTACCAGCTTAACTGCCACACTGGTGAAGAGCCAAGATAGTTTGAGGGACAAGTACAGGCCAAGTAAACCAGAAAAAAAAAAAAACAAATAGATAGCCTAAGGCAGAGACTGCTGGACCAGAACCACAGATAGGCAGCCCACCAATAGGCCCCCATCACTCACTCAGTGTCCCCAATCCTTACTCCATTCCTGTTTCCCATTCCCCAACTCCAGAAGAGTCACTTTGCTGTACCAAAGGCCAAGCTGGCCAACAGAAATTCAGCTCCTAATTTGAACATATACTCCCTGCCAGATCAAAAGTCTGCTAGAAACTGGCTGCTAGAAATGCATGACACAAAGACCAGAAAACCAAAGAGGAAACAGAAACCAAGTGACAAAATACCCATGCAATGAAGACAAACTCAGAAATAAACACCTAGGCCTATAATCATCCCAAACCCAGATGCCTAAGTACCAGTGTAAGAAAGCAATCAACAATACCCAGGGCAATATGTCAACACCAGAGTTCAGCTATCCAATGACAGCAAGACCCAAATGCATATGAAAGCACAAGAAAACAACTTGAAACCAACTTTATGAAGATGACAGAGGTTCTTAAAGAAGAAATAAATAAATAAATAAATAAATAAATAAATAAATACTTGAAGAAATAAAGGAAATCATAACCACAAAACTGGAAGAAATCAAGAAATCTCTTAAAGAATGCAAGGAAAAAATGAATAGGTGAAGAAAACTATTCAAATCAAACAGATGAAGGAAACTCTTTGAAAGTCAAAATAGAAGCAATAAAGAAAACCCAAGGTGAGGGAGTTCAGAAAATAGGAAATCTGGGTAAGCCAGCAAGAACTGCAGACATAGGCATCACCAACAGAATACAAGAGATAGAAGAGAGAACTCAGGCACTGAAGACAGGATAGAGGAAATAGATTTATTGGTCAAAGGAAATGCCAAATTTAAAAAATACACTAACGCAAAACATCTAGGAAATCTGAGACACTATGAAAAGTCCAAAACTAAGAATAATAGGAAAAGAAGGTGAAAAATCACAGTTCAAAAATGCATAAAATATGTTTAACAAAATCATAATAGAAATTGTTCCTAACTAAAGAAGGACTTATCTATGTATAAGAAGCTTCCACAACACCAAATAGATTGGACTAGAAAAGAAAGCCTCTTAGTCACATAATCATCAAAATACTAAACATAGGGAAAAACTGCAAGGACAAAAGACAAAGTAGCATGTAAATTTAGAATTATCAGAATTATACCCTTACTTCTCAATGGAGACTCTAAAAGCCAGAATAGCTTAGACAGATGTCTTGCAGACTCTAAGAGACCATGGATGCTAGACCAGACTACCAAACTCATCAAAACTTCCAATCACCACAGATGAAGAAAACAGGACATTTCATAACAAAGTCAAATTTAACATTATCTATCCACAAATTCAGTTCTTTAATATGTACTAAAAGGAAATCACCAACCCAAGAAGTTTAACCATATCCATAAAAACACAGGTAATGCATAATCTCACATCAGCAAAACCCAACAAATGGAAACACACACACACACACACACACACACACATACCACACACACATACTTATATACACATGAGCACACACATACTACCATCACCATCAACAACAAAATACAGTAAGTAATAATCATTGATCATGAATATCTCTCAATAGCAGTGAACTCAATTCCCCAATAAAAAGACACAGGCTAACAGAATGAAATAAATATGAAAATAGAATCGAATCCATCCCTCTGCTATATACAAGAAACCCACATCAACATCAAATATAGACATTCCTCATAATAAATGGTTTGAAAATGATTCTCCAAGCAAATGGACACAAGAACCAAGTTGGTATAGCTATTCTAATATCTAGAAAAATAGACTTTATGAAAAATTAATCATAAAAGAGAGAAGAACTTTTCATACTCAGCAAAGGAACAATTCACCAAGATAACATTTCAATTCTTAACATCTATGCCCCAAACACAAGGGTACCCATATTTGTAAAAGAGGCATTACTAAAGCTTAAATCACACATTATACTTCACACATCAGCAGTGAGAGACTTCACAACCCAATTGCCACCAATGGACAGATCACCTAGACAAAAAATAAACAGAGAAATACTACAGCTCACAGACTATGAGCCAAATGGTGCTAGCAGATATCTATAGAAAATTTTACTCAAATACAAAAGAATATACCTCCTTTATAGCACCTCATGGAACATTAACCAAAACCAACCATTTAATTGGTCTCAAAGCAAGCCTCAACAGATACAGGAAAATGGAAATAACCTTCTGTATCTTATCAGATCACCAAAGATTAAAGGGGGATTTGATCAATAATAGAAACAACAGAAAGCCTACAAACTCATAGAAGCTGAACAACCCCCTATTGAATGACTACTGGCTTGAGGCAGAAATAAAGAAAGAAATTAAAGACTTCCTAGAATTCAATGAAAATGATGTACCCAAGCTTATGGGACACAATGAAGGAGGTACTAAGAGGAAAGTTCATAGCATTACATGTCTTCATAAAGAAAATGAAGAGATCTCATACTAGCCACTTGAAAGAACACCTGAAAGGTCTAGAGCAAAAAGAAGCAAACACATCCAAGAGGAGTTGAAAGCAGGAAATAATCAAACTCATGACAGAAATCAATAAAATAAAAATAAAGAGAACAACACAAAGAATCACTGAAACAATGAGTTGGTTCTTTGAGAAAATCAACAGGACAGACAAACTCATCAAACTAACTACAAGGCAGACAGAAACTATCTACACTAATAAATCCAGAAATGAAAAAGGGGTGTAGGGCACACGAGCCAGTCAAAGATGGTGCTGAGGGGAAGTTAGATGTATGAGTCCTGAGTTGTTTACCAAAGAAGATGATTGGTTGTCTAGATCAAACCAGATGAGGTCACTGAATGAACAGCTGGTATTCACTAGGTAAAGTTAGGGAATCTGGGAGTGTGGTAGGCTGACCTTTAAAACCATTGGCTAGTTGTTTTCCTGCTCTGCAGTTTTTTTTTTCCTTTAAAAGATGCTTGCTATTGGACAATGAATGAGTTCCTGTTTGACTAGACTCCCTGCTGCATCTGATTGTCTCCAGCTTCTAGGAGACTGGGAAATAGAAGAGCAGAGCACTTACCTTTCCTTGGACCCAGGTCAGCTTTCTGTGGTTGGGCTAAGACTCATGCAACAGACACCTACGCAATACAAACAAACCATTAGGTCAAAACCCTGTACTCCACAAAATTGGAAAATCTAGAAGAAATGGACAATTTTCTCAATAGATACCACTGACCAAAGTTAAATGAAAATCATATGAACAATTAAAATAGATCTATAACACCTAAGGAAGTGGAAGAAATAGAAGCAGTCTTTAAAAGTCTTTCCAAAAGAAAAAAAAAAAAAAAAAAAAAGGCACAGGGCCAGAGGGCTAGAGGGTTTTTAGTGCAGAATTATTCCAGACTTTCGAAGAACAGCTAATATCAATAATTCTGAAATTATTCCAAAAATAGAAACAAAAGGAACATTTCCAAATTCTTTTTGATGCCACAGTCACCCTGATACCCAAGGGGAAAAAAATTAAAAATTCAATAAAGAATAAAAGAAAATTACAGATGAATTTTCCTCATCAACATTGATGTAAAAATAATAATAAAAAAATACTCACAAACTGAATAAAGTAGGGTATGTATCTAAGAGATGCAGATATGTTTCCATACACAAAATTCTATCAATGTAATTCACCATATAAAATAACTGAAAGGAAAAAACAAATGATCAACTCATTAGATACTAAAAAAGCCTTTGACAGAGTCCAACACCCCTTCATAATAAAAGTCTTACAGAGATCCAGGATACAAGGGGCATAATAAAGGAAATTTATAGCAAGTCTATAGCCAATATCAAAGTAAATGGATAGAACCTCAAAGCAATTCCACTAAAATCAGGGAGATGACAAGGCTGCCTACTCTCTTCATATTTATTCAATATAGTATTTAAATTTCTAGCTAGAGCAATAAAACAACCTAAAGAAATTAAAGGGATACAAGTTGGAAAGAAAAATGTCAAAGTATCACTATTCATGGATGATATGATTGATGGGAGTATGTTTCTCATACTGGTTAATGAATAAAGCACTGTTGGCCAATAGGAAAGGAAGATAGGAGGGACAAGGAGAGAAGGAGGAAGAGGAAGTAGTGGGGAGGAGTGAAGATGGAGAGTCTGGAGAAAGCAGAATGCTGGCCGGCTCCCCGGTAAGAGAAATACATAGATAAACAGAAATGCAGAAATGGGTTAATACTTAAGACAGAGCTAGCCAATAAGAAATTAGTACCGGGCCAATAGCATTGTACCTAAAACAGAGTCTCTGTGTGTTATTTGGGGCTGGCGCGACAGCCGGACAAGACTGCTGGTAGGAGGAAAAACCCTACTCATTACATATGATAGTATACATAAGTAACCCCCAAAACTCTACCAGGTAGCTCCTACAGCTGAAAATTCCTTCAGGAAAGTAGCTGTATCCAAAATTAGCAAAAACAAAACAAAACAAAAAACAGTAGCCCTCCACTGAGAAAGAAATCATGGAAACAACACTATTCACAATAGCCACCACCAATATAAAATATCTTGTCATAATTCTAACCAAGAAAGTGAAAGACCTATATGACAAAAACTTCAAGTCTTTAAAAAGGAAACTGAGGAAAATATCAGGAATGGAAATATCTCTTATGTTCAGGGAACAGTAGGACTAACATAGTGACACTGGCCTGACCAACTGTCAAATGCAATCTACAGATTAAAGCCAATCCCCATTAAAACTCCACATAATGCCTTATAGACCTTGAAAGAACAATACTCAAATTCATATGGAAAAACAAACAAAAAGCCAAGATAGTAAAAACAATCCTGTATAATAAAACCACTTCTGAATGTATCACCATCCCTGAATTCAAGCTTTACTGCAGAGTTGTAGTAATAAAAACTGTGGTATTGGCATAAAAACAGAAACATTGATCAATGGAATTGAATCAAATCAAAGACCCAGACATAAATCTACATACCTATGGATGCCTGAATTTTTTATATAGTTGCCAAAAATACACCATCAAAAAAGAAAACATCTTCAAAGATGCTGCTGGTATTAGCTGGATGTCAGTATGTGGAAGAATGCAAATAGATCCATATCTATCACCCCTACAAACTCAAATCCAAGTGAATCAAAGACCTCAACACAAAACCAGATATAGATACACTGACCTTGATAAAGAAGAAAGTGAGAAAAAACCTTGAAGGTATTGGCACAGGTGACAACTTCCTGAACAGAATACCAATAGTGCAGTCACTAAGATCAAGAATTAATAAATGGGATCTAATGAAAACCTTCTGTAAGTCAAAGAACACAATAGGACAAAAAGGCAGCCTATAGAATGGGAAAAGTTTTTCATCAATTGTACATCTGACAGAGGGTTCATATCTAAAATATATAAAGAACTCAAGAAATTAGACATCAACAAACCAAATAATCCAATTAAAAAGTTGGATGTAGATCTGAACAGAATTCTCAACAAATTAATCTCAAATGACAGGGAACACAGATATGATCAACCTCCTTAGCCATCAGGAAAATATAAATCTAAAGGATTTTCAGATTTCATATTATACCTGTCAGAATGGCTAAGATCAAAATCACAAGTGACATCTCATGGTAGCCAGAATATGGAACAAGGGGAGCACTCTTCAACTGATGTTGCGAATTAAAGCTTGTACAGCCACTTTGGTAATCAATATGAAGGTTTCTCAGAACATTGTGAATTGATCTACCCAAGGCTTACCTATCCAACCCCAAAGAATACTCTATCCTATCCATCCTATCACAAGGACACTTGCTCAATGATGTTCATAGAATCTTTATTCATAATGCCGAGATTTTGGAAACAACCTAGAATGAACCAAAGAATGGATAAAGAAAATGTGGGGTAACTTTACACAATGGAGCATTACTCAGCTGTTAGAAACAATGACATTATTGTAAATGGAGTTTCTGTTCTGACTAATCCCACCACCATTTGGCTCCAAAAAAATACACAAAGACTTCTATATTAGTTATAAACTGTTTGGCTGATGGCTCAGGCTTCTTGTTGACTAGCTGTTTCTTAATTATTAACCCACTTTTATTAATCTAAGTGTCCAAGTGGTCTTATCTTACCACAGAATCCTCCAGCATGTTACTCTTTCAGTGGCTACATAGCATCTCCCTGGCCATCATGTTCTGCCTTTCTCTCCCCAGAATTCTCCCTGCCTGGTAGCACTGTCTATATTTGCTGCCTGTCTACTAGACAATCAATGTTTTATTTGTCAACCAATAAGAGAAACATATGTACAGAAGGACATCTCTCATCACCTTATGAAATTTTCATATAGATAGAACTAGAACCAAATCATCCTGAGGGAAGGAATACCAACATGGTATTACTCACTTATAAGTGGACATTAGCTGTTAAGTAAATGATAACCTTTCTATGGTCTACAGATCCAGAGAGCATATCTTAAGGCTTTCAGAATGTTCTGAAAACACAGCCTAGCAGAATCATCATCAAAGAGACTAGAAATACTTCATCCAGCAATTGATGAGAGCAGATGCAGAGTCCCACAGCCCAACATTAGTCAGAGCTCAGGGAGTCCTGTGGATGAGAGGAAGAAAGGATCTGAGGTAGCAGAGTGATCAGGGACACCAAGAGAACATGAACCATGGAATCAATAGACCAAGACTCAAGGGGGATGGCAATGAGCAGAGAGCCTGTAGGGACCTGACCTCAGTTTCTATACATATATGTTATGGCTCAGTGACTTGGTGTTCTTGTAGGATTCCTAAAAGTGGCTGTAGAGGTTGTCTCTGACTCTGTAACTGTTTGAGGGACACTTTTCTGTCTATTGATGTTATCTGCCTGGTTTTACTGTAACTTGTTATGCCATGTTTGGAGAGGAGGTAGAAGGGAGCTGAATCTGCAGAAGAGTATAAGTGTATGTGACAGAATGGAGGAAGAGAGGGAGAGGAAACTGAGGCCAGGATTCAATATATGAAAGAAGAATAAAATAAAATATGATAAAAGAAACCACAGAAAAAGCACCAGCCATAGAAAAATAACAGCTGTGCATTACATCATACCACTAGACCATGATGACTTTATAATCAAAACAAATATGCTTCTATAAAGAGTAAAAGTGAACATTGTCCTAGTTTACTGTTGATATGATAAAATTACATGACAAAAACAACTTAAGGTAAAAGAGAATTTCCTTCAGCTTATGATTCCAAGCTATAGTCCATACCTGTGGAAAAGTGAAGACAAGAACTTCAAACAACTAGTCATACCATATCCACCACCAGTAAGAGAGATCAATGAATGAATATTTGTTCACTTGTTTTCCTCCTTGTAATCAGAAAGTTTCTATTCATACAGTTCATTAACTCAAGTTTAGGAATTAGTGCCAAACTGGATCTTCCCATATCAATTAATTTAGTCAAGACAATCTACCACAGATAAGGCCACATGCCAATTCAGTTTAGACAAGCCCACATTGAGAACCTCTTCCTAAGTTATTCTTGTTTGTGTCAAGTTGGAAATCAAACGTAATCATCATGTAGACTAAATATGAAAAAAGTTGGTTGCTTCCAGGGAAGGAATATGAATACTCTTTAGCTAATAGTAAGTCAACCACCACGGCAGAGCATGTCCTCACATCCAGAAGTATATAGATATGACAAATTGAAAAAACAAATTGAAGTTTATGTGCTATTAATTTTTTTAAAGAGGACATAATGGTGAGGGCAGGGAGGTAGGGATGAATCTGGGAAAAATTAAAGATAGGAATTGGAATGAATATGTTCAAAATACGTTGCATGAAATTTTTGAAGAAACATAAATATTGATTAAACTATATTAAGTCTACTACATATAATATCTACATTTTCAAACAGTGGCATTGACTTATAGTATGCATGGGCTTTGCCTAAACTCCATGTTTTTATTGAAGATGGGAAGAGGGGATGACATAACTTCGAGCTGTTCCTATTCTTCCTGGTCACCATAACTGCAATAGCTCCTTCCATCTATTGATGCCATTCTCCCTAAGAGAGCATGCATCTTCCATATTCTTTCAAGCACATTGAAAATACTGTCTCAGTTCCTTTGACTAGATATGAGGTACCAAAATAATTAACAACTACAAAAGACACAAATATGATTAAAGGCTCCTAAATTTTTGCTGTTTATATAAATACCAAGGAATTTTGTGATAACAAATGAAAGCTCACATTCTACTAGCACTGTAATAAAACTGAAGATTCTTCCTGAAACTTGACCTCAACCCCAGAAAGTAGGTCCCAACTACAATTCAGCTGCTGTCTCCAGCACATGAAACAGCAAGTGTGGTCAGTTATAACACTGTCCTTTTCTCTACTTAAGTGTTAATCTTCAGACACAGTTATGATTAATACTGAAGAATCAAATATCTATCAGCTGGACATGATCTAGAATTACCCAGAAGATAAGCTTCTAGGTACATTTCTGAGTAATGAGAAGACCCACTCTAGATGTGGCTAGTACCATTTCATTGATGAAATCCTAGACTGCATAAAAATGAGTAAGTTAGCTGAACACCAGTATCTGTCTCTCTTTTGTCTGCTTCCTGACTGTGTTTCAATGCAATTAGCTGCCTCTTGTTCCCTCTGTCATTCTGTACCTACCATAATGGATTGCATTTGCTTGAAAAGTCAGTGAAAATAAACCCTCCCTTCCTTAACTTTCTTCTTTATAGGGATTCAGTCAGAGCAATATGACAAAACAGACACATCTGAGACTGAAATGCAGGAAACAAACTCAAAATGTTTGAGAAAGGTCACATTCACTATGATGATTGTTTTCATGTGTCAGCTTGGTTGGGTCACAGGATACATAGATATCTGGCTCAATATTCTTTCTGGGTATCTGCAAAGATATCTTTAAGAAAAAAACTGGGTCTTGAATTTTAAGACTGGGTAAAGCAGACATCCATTTGACTGAAGGCATATATAGAAGAAAATAAAAGGAAGATTGACTATTCTCCCAGTGTGACAAGAGAAAGAGAAGCCCATTTTCTTTGATTTCAGTGCTTCTAGTTTTTATACTTTTTTCTAGAATATCTTTTAATTTCTTATTCTTTGACAAACTCATACTTGTAAACAGTGTATCTTGATCATATCTGCTACAAACTCTCTCCTGTCTCTCCCACACACACCTCACCATGCCCACCACCCCAACACCTTCATTAATTCTGTAACTCAATAAGATCAGTTGGGGATGCCTGCTGTAATGTTGCCTGATCTCACTGATCTGATATTGCATATGTAACAATAGCTTACATGCAGTTCACTAGAGCAATGGCCATGCCACGTTAAGATTACAGCATGCCATAACATCTTTACACAGTCTCTGAATCTTACATGCTTTTTCACCTTTCCTCTTCAATGTTCCCTGAGCCTTTCAGGAGTTGATAAAGATCCTGAATTTAGGGATGAGTACATTTTAGTCATTAATACTTAGCAATTTAGACAGTTTGAGTGGCTGTATCACTGCATATAGCAAAAAGCAGTTCCTCTGGTAAAGATCAAGAATAGCACTACTTTATGCATATAAACATAAATATTTGGAAGGTAGGCTGTAAACATATTCATTTAGCAAAACAACAGTAGTTGGTTTTCCCACTAGAATCTTTGATCTTCTGAGCCACTGGCTTTTGATACAGTTTATAATAGCAGACATGAATTCTATCAGTAGGCTTGAGATCTAATCAGAAAGTACTTGGTTGAGCCAATAATCTTTATGCCACTATTAAGCCAGTGGTCACAGTTTGCCTGGTCACAGTTTGGTATTGTGATGGGAGACATCATTTGGTAAATATGTCTTCTCTTATTGGTTAATGAATAAAGCACTGTTTGGAAATAAGAAGGCAAGATTCAGCAGGGCTAGGAGACAAGGAGGGTTCTAGGAAATGTAGTAGAAGAGGAGTCAAGATTTAGAACATGAGAGAAGAGGTTCGGATCCTCTCTCCAGTAATATAAAACCACTTGGAAAGGAAACACTTTGATTGATACAAATGGGTTAATATTTAAGACAGAGCTGGCCAGTAAGAAATGCTAGTAACCAGCCAAGTTTTATAATTAATATACTGTCTCTTTCTGTTATTTTGGAACTGAAGTGGCTCTGAGACCAGGCTGGCAAGAAACTTTTCCTTGCAAAATGGTGCCTGCAATGTGGGTACTAAGAACTTCCACTTAAAACTTGATAAATGCTTAAAAAGGGATTTTAGAAACAAAAGAAGAGAGACAAGCAAGGCTTCTTGGTAGTAGCATTTTTCTTGGGTGGGCTTTGATTTGCTAGAGACAATCAGAGATTCAGAGACTCATGAAGTTTCTTTAAGGGATGTTTCCTGACTCAGCATAAGCAAAAACAAACAAACAAACAAAAAACCGCAAGGCTCTTTTAATAGGCCCTGCTAATAATTCCATGAGTGTATGAGCAGATGGCAGAGGCAGTGACCACATCTCCACGCCAGCAGCATACTGCTTGATGGCAGAACAGACCAAGGTGGTGAGCAAAGCTCTCACTGCTGGTAGTAAACATACTCCTGCCATATTGGAAAGTAATGCTGTTGTTTAGCTGATAAAATACTTGTGGCCAGAAAAATATAAAGATTTATAGTAAAGACAGATTAAGGTAAAGAACAGCCTCTAAAGGTTTATAGTGTGTTTAAAATATACGTAAGCTTGGAAGAGAAAAAGAAATAGGACAAAGTGGTTAAAAAATAGAAAGAGAACGGCTGGGAATGGTGGCACACACATTTAATTCCAGCACTCGTGAGGCAGAGACATGCGAATCTCTGTGATTTTAAAGCCAACTTGGTGTACAGAGTGAATTTCAAGACAGATGAGAAAGTTCACAGAAAAACCCCGTCGCAAAAAAATGAAAACAAAAAAAGAAGTAAAATTAATAGAGTACTATAAAAACCACCCAAAGATGTGAAATACACAGAGAACCTGGATGCTGGATGCTGTTGTGTTGTCTTTGAATTGATAAGAAAGGGAACACAACTGCTAAAAATACATTTGATTATCAATGCTGCTGAATTAATCCAATTTATACATTTGAAAAAAAAAAGTCTTGACTTCAAAATTTAAGTCTAAGAATAGATTAGTGAGAATTTTTTTTTCTATTTTTGTTTCCACAGAAAATAAAAAGCTGTGGATTCCTTCCAGACTAACATGGCTTGATCAAGCAAGATCCCCTGAAGTAGTGTCCCAGATGATCCAACATAAAAACAGCTGGGACAAGACAGCTTTGCAAACTACAGCCAAGATTTCTGCATCTTCTTAGGATTCCCAGGGTATCACAGCATCTTCAACAAACAGGAAACAGTTTGGAAAGAACAACTCCCAAATACTGTCTATAAATGTTTGTTTTCATTTAAATTGGGTTGGTTATAAGTAGTTAATGATCACACACAACCAATCTCTTTTTAAAGGTTAAAAAAGGGGACTATGTTATAGAAATGAATAAATTGTTTTGGAATTTTTATTTATTGATACAAATTTAAGGTCAATTTTGTGATATGTATATTTCTCCCCTTGTTTAGATATTGTGTTTGCACAGAAAATGAAAAGCTGTGGATTCCTTCCAGACTAATGTGGTTTGATCAAGCCAGACCACCTGAAACAGAGTACCAGATGATCCTACATTCAAAACAGCTGGACAAAGCAGCCTTGCAGACTACAGTCAGGATTTCTGCATCTTCTTAGAATCCCCCATGACAGTGCTTCTTACCAGCAGGAAGTAGTTTGGAAAGAACGATGCTCAAATTCCCAAATATTGTCTATAAATGTTTGTTTTCATTTAAATTGACTTGGTTATATAAAATAAATAAATAAGATATTGTGTTTGCATGGCTCATTTAAATTATGTAATGTATTATTAAGTACAAATTATAGATAGATAAAGGTCAAAACTTACAGTTAGGTTTGTTAGGTTTTTATAGATATTTAGAAATATAGTTCAAATGGATAGGCATTCTTCAAACCTTTCAAAGGCCTACAGAATACGGTATTTAAAATGGTTAAGGGTTTTTCTTGACAGTGATACATATCTGCTTCTGGCAACACCACCAGTGTCACAAAGGAAGATGGACATCTAAGAAAGTCATTATGGAGTTTACGCCCAATATGGCAAGACTAGCCTTTGGTCAAGAAACTGCTCTTGTCTGGACTCTTTGACTTTATGCCGTATAAACTGGACATGGAGGACCCACAGAAAAGTGACTGGTGAAACAAGATGGACAGTGCTACAGTATTCCTGCTTCAAGGAAGAGTCTGGCAGACAGTCTGCAGGACACAGAGAAAAGTGACTGACAAACTGCCAATACAAGTGGACAGTTTAAAGTTTCCTGCTTTGCTGAGGAGTCTGCTTGACACACTATGGCCTATAAGCTGAAGATGGAACATTACAGAACAACTTCGAGTGACTGACCAGGAGAGTTATCAGTGTCATTTCTAGAGTTTATGATCCTTTTGTGGTCTTTGATGGAGTTGAAGACCGTTAGTTTTGGTTATAGTATTCCTTAGTTAGAATTAAAGATAAGTTATATATAAGACTTTAGACTCACAAAGATAAGATAGATGATGGAATATTTTCTTTAATTCTTGCTAAATGTTAATTGACTAAATATTGTTAACTATAGTTCATATTTGATAACTGTTTTGTCATATGTAATTTTACTATGTTAAAGTTAGAGCCCTTCTTTTTATATTTTACAGGAAATAGGAGATATGGGAAATATCATTCTGTAAATATGTCCTTTCTTATTGGTTAGTGAATAAAGCACTGTTGGCAAATAGGAAGACAAGATAGGTGGGACTAGGAGACAAGGAGGAATTTGGGAGATATACTAGAAGAGGTGTCAACATGTAGGACTTGAGAGAAGAGGTCTGGACCCTCCCTCGAGTAAAATAAGGCCCTGAAACACTTAGATTGATAGGAATGGGTTAATATTTAAAACAGAACTACCCAATAAGAAATATTAGTAACTGGCCAACTGTTTTATAATTAATACACTATTTCTGTGTGTTATTTTGGGACCAATGTGCCTCTGGCACATTGCGAGAAACTGTTCCTGAAAGCACAGAGCTATTCCTGAGAATATGTTGGGCACTGATGTCATTCCTCCTGGAGTCCATCCTCTGCTATGCTAATGGCCTCTTGGGCAGAGAACTGCCCCCACCTCAACCACTGACTGCCCCCACCTCAACCACTGACTTTGGACATGCTGTCTTACTGTGCTTGCAGGAGACTAATATAGAAGAATCTTGCCAAGTCAGCCTTTCTACCTCCCTGCTTCTGTAGTGGTCTGTCAAATACTCTAGACCTTAGACCAAACTGGTTGCCCTGACATTGCTGTGAGACTTAGATGACTGTCCAGGTAGCCTGCTATTTTTGTCTTGGCTGCACCTTTTGGAAGCTGCTCTCCTGTGCTTCCTGCCTAACCTAGTATTGCTATCCTCCTTCTCAGGTCTTTGATGAGGTTAAAGATTAGACTGTCACAATTATTGTTCTCTCTTCCTAGAGAGAAAAATTAGGTATGAAACAACTTAAACTTTCTGGCTTAGGACAACTCTATAGTAACCTCTCTATGCCTTCACCCTAAGACTGGATAGTAGATCTTGCCATTTACTCTTGTTATCTCACTGGCAATAGGTCTTAATCATGTATGTTCTTAATTTTCCCTTTCCTAGAGCATACTTGACATTTACTGTCTTTGTATATAGTTTTGTATCAAGCCTAAATCTTTTCTTTAGACTAAAAGGGGAATTGTAGTGAGATATCCATCCTGCCTGCAACTGTTGCACTGACCATGCCCACTAGAGCATGTGGACAGATGCAGTCATGACCTGGAAGGACTAGGTCTGAGATCTGGGACCCCAGATCACTCTCTCACTTCCTGGTCAGAGACAGAGAGCATCTGGAGGCATCCTTGAGATGGGAACCTGTGGCATTCATCTGTTTCTGGCATAAGTGATTTCTCCCTGAATAAACATCTATCGTTTTCCAGATTCTTATTTAACACATTATAGTATTATATAATCTATTGTTCACTGCTGGATGATATCATTCATGTCTTGTCTCATGAGCAGCTTCCTATATTGTATCTTCCAGTACTATGAAAAGAAGTCAGAAAGGAGAAAGTTTTCAAGGCAGCTCCAGTTTGAACTTCTGTCCTATAACATACATATACAGGAGTAGTAGGAAATGTAGTTTATCTGGTTGTAAATATCCACTGACAAGAGACAGTGTCACACAAAATCATCAGTGACATTCCTAACTTCATCATGCCCGGGCTTCTTTTCACATCTCATTCCTCTTCTTCAGCTCCAGTACAATATTCCAGGATGCCCTAATCCAATCTATAGCCTGAAAGGCTCTGAGTAGTTCTGAGATACCAAAATAGCATTGATATGTTTGCTCTATATTTTGCTCTTAGTTTTTAAGTATAGCATGTGTATAGAGGTCACAAGACAACTTACTAGAGTCAATTCTCTTGCTCTACCATGTGGGTCTCTGGGATCAGACTCAGGGCATCAGGCTTGGCAATAATCACCTCTAATTGGTAAACAACTCACCAACCTCCGCATTGTTGTGTCTTATGCCTGTACTCATAATCTGTCTGCAGATTTTTCTCTGAAATCCTTTCTTCCTCCTATATACTAGTAATCTCTGATCAGCATCTCATCTTTTCTGAGTTTGTTTTCATTTTCTGTATATAAAAGGGGTGAATTGAAAACATATGCTAATGAGATGTCCTGGAGACTCTCAAATCCCATTATTTTTGCTAATGACACATCTGGATCCCCAGTGAATCAGCCCTTTGATAGACTTTAGTTCAAGGCTGGAGTTGATACAGCAGTTACATGAGAGGCTGAGCTGTGACCAACAGGAACTGAATAATCATGTGCACTCTCCCCTAAACCCATTTATATTCTAAATGATCAGCTTGAGTGAAGTCACCCTGGCACTTGTCAGAGAATGGATGGCTTGGCAACACATTGCATTTTACGGTGTGGGTGATGTGGGTGATGACAATCATTTTACATACCAGTACTATTTCATGACTACGGTGAATGACTGTATCCAAATGGAAGCAGAAGGGTGTGATTCACAGTGAAGCATGGCCCAGGGATACATACAGGACCCGTTCTGCTTCCCTCCTGCAAAATGTCTCCCCTGGGCCTGAAAGTGACGTTTATCTGCAAATAGTTATTATTACTGTTTCATTATTGCCTCAGTTAGCATTTATATAACACTTCATATTTTCAAGGTGCTTTTCAATCATTTTTATTAGTGAGGTAGGGCAGATTCTCAGGCATAGGTGGAAGGAACTAAGAGTCTGGGTTTTCTTGAGCAAAAGAAAGACTTTTTTTTTTTGCTCTCTATATTTGACTTTTCAAATGGTGGTTGTGAGAAACAGGAGTCAATTCCTCAGAAATTATCCAATAAAAAGCCACTAAGCCTTCTGAAATGAGAGGGGAGAAATTATATATGCTATTTGGCAATGTAGTCCCTGGGAGAAAGATGCTAGGATGCATGCAATTTGGTCCTCAAAACTCACTAGAAAACTAGTACTGTTTCTTCAGACACTGTCTACATACCACAAGAACTACAGAGAAAACCCATTGATTTGATATTAAACTACTTTTCTTGGAAGGTAAACCATTTCAAATAATCAAGAGCAAGGGACAAATAGTGCTAACTTAAAACACAAGAGGGTTTAGAAATTAATGGTGTACATGTTTGGGCCAGCATACTCAAGACTCGGGTCCCTGAAGAAAATTGGAACTGAGTCAGTTTTCACTGGGTAATCAGACCTTGAAGAATGTTCTGGACAGAAGAAGTCAAGAATATGTTATCTTGTTACCTAGGAATTATTAGTGCAATAATTAATTATTAGTTCTCATTTCTAAAGAATGGAAGGGTTCATAAACAAACACTGTGACTCAAGACATGGAAAGGACATTCATTAGGTTTTAGAATAAAATGGTATTCAAACCAGGGTCAGCATCGCTGCTTCTGCTAAAAAACAATGGGAAGGTATTTCTAGAAAAGAGAAATCAACACGAGAGAAAAGTTAAGTCTGGAGAAATCTTTATTCAGTCATCCAAACAGGGATACAACTCAAGATGACTAAGTACTACATATATCTTGAGTGTCAAAAATTCTCCATTCATATATTTTCCATTTGCTTTCAGCACTGTATAAAATCCTAATATGGAATTGTGCAGAAGACAGACAATAGTCCAAACTAAATCTAATATTTGATATAAAGAAAGCAGCATTTATGCTAATTCACAGTCCTAGCTTTAATACAACCCGTCTATGAATATTTATCCATTAGCCACTGCACTCCCAGTCTTGGGCAAATATATGAAATCAAATTATGGAAAAAAGACCACTCTAGTTCTTAGGAAAATTATTCACTTGTAAGTGGCAGCTTACTTAGAGTGTCATGAGAATAATTTCTCAAAGAAAAAAAGAAATGAGCCCACATATGTAGTGTGGTTAGTAAAGTGTTTGCCTAGAATGGATGAAATCTATTATCTGATGGCTAGTCCTACAAAAATAAGGCATGGTGGTCATATCTATCTACAAGTCTGCCACTCAGAAGATAGTTGTCGAAGTATCAAAAGATGAAGGTTATCGTTGTCCGTATGGTGAATCTGTTGTCTCAAAACATGTTATACTTCTGTATTTAGGAGTGTGTGTGTGTGTGTGTGTGTGTGTGTGTGTGTGTGTGTGTGTGTGTGTGTGTGTGTGTGTGTGTGTGTATTGTCCTCAATTTCCCCTGGACTCACCCACTTAAATACATAGTCAACATTGTATCCCTTCTCTTTATTTTTAAATAACACAGAAAGCCTAGTTTGTTCATATAGTCTAGGGTTTGTGGCCTTCCACCAGAGAATGGTCAACCTACCAGGGGTAAAATTCTTAAAGAAAATTGCCTCTCCCTCTCTAAGTAACTTTTAATTGCCAACAACTCTTACATAGGCATAAGATGTTGTACTCAGCTCCCTTCTGATTGCCTGGCTTCAGATTAAACAAGTCTTGTATAGGCTGTCTCAATTGCAGTGAGTTTGTAGGCACAGTCATCCTTGTATTTCAAAAAATAATTCCTCATAGCCATGCACTGCCTCTTGTTCTTACAATATTTGTGTTTCCTCTGCTGAAAGATCTCTTAGAAAAAGGAGGCAGGATACGTAGTTTGGAGAAATATTAACATACATATTAAGGATGTTATATATTTAGATTGAAAGCTCTGTAGTCTTTTATTCTTTAGACATTAACTAGTTTCTGTGCCTAGATAGGTTTAGGACCTATGGGAGAATCCACTACTATTATTAGTCAGATAAATAGTAATGGTATTAAACCAATTCCTGATGTCTTATTGCTATATCAATATACTAGTGGATCTCTAATTCCTCATTAGGGAAGAGTCTTTCTGCTAGATGTATATGTCTTGGCTTTTGTCATATTCCCTATTTGTTCTTCCATGTAACTACTTCTTTGTTGTTTTAATTGTTTCTTTAATTGTTTAATTTTAAGTCTTTTTTATTGATTTATATTTTATATTCCAATCCCAGTTTCCCCTCCCTCTTCTCCTCCTACCCTCTACACCACCCCCAATATATATATATATATATATATATATATATATATATATATATATATGTATATATGTGTGTGTGTGTGTGTGTGTGATATGTGAGTGTGTGTGTGTGTGTTGTGTGTGTAGTACAGAAAGTAATGTCTGTGAAAAAACAGGAGAATGAGAGCAGAGTTACCCATTTCTTCATAGATGAGGGCACGCTCCTATCTCCCGTTCTCCATTTGTCCCTTCTATCTAGAGCCCAGCACTGGGGGAACTGGCAAATATGAAGACCAAACTGAATGAATGTGACTGACAGTCTGGAAAATTACTTGTAACTAGCATGTGACTTGAGGGAATAAATTAATTAATGATAATCCTGTATTGTGGGTACCACTATCTCACCCAGCTAAACTGAACATGAAATGAGAAACTAGGAACCACTCAATATCTCCTTCAGCACATAGTATCCACTCAATGGTATTTTTATTGTGTTTCAAATTTATACAAATGTCATGGATTTTGCTTTAAAACGTTATTTTAGAATTCGAGAACCAAAATGACAAGAAATTATACCTTAAAATGAAACCTCCACTAACCTATAGATTATATTTATAATAGTTTGTTGCTGTTACATTTTTACACAGCTTCATGCTTTCATTGAAACCTTGTGTAAATTCTTGAACCAGAAAGATGATTTTTTTTGTGTGTGTGGAAATCAAGCAATTAACTGACACACACGTCTACGTATTGCTCAGCCTTGAACTTGTGTCTTAGATCTTCTTTAACCTTAAATATTTTCTACTGTTTCTTGGTGTGTATTAAAGTGATCTTGTTTTAGAGATGTTTGAGTCATAAAACCGAGCCTTCCTTTATTTTGGGGAAGATTTAGTTCTGCAAGTGGAGACTGCATTTTTAAGACTCTGAGGAATGTGTTGTAATGGTTATAAATGCATTGTTTTTAAAAAAATAAATGGAAGATATATTTTGAAACAATAAGAAGTTGTATTCACCAAATTCTTTATTGAAATATGGTAAGTATTTTCCTCATACCAAGAGTGAAGCTGGCTTTATTTATGAAGCTCCTGGCCCCATAAACAGTCAGAGGAGAAAGTTGGATGAGTGATCCACCTGGGCCTTGGCACTTTGAACTGTTTGAAATGAGAAAGAATGAGTATCCCAAAAGAAAAAGAAAAACTGTATAACATTTCCACATGAAATTTATGGTCATACCCCATGGTCCAATCAATAAAGTTGAGTGGGAGCCAGGAAATGAAGAATTTCTGTTTTCTGCAAACTTTTTGATTTGTTCTATTATCATAATTGATGACCTGAATTCAAGAACTCACTCAGCTAGAATATCAAACATCTCATTCTTGCATAGACAAATGCCTCTAGAAACCAATTAGGAAAATGTTGATTCACCTAGCTCTTCCCAGCAAATTCCTACCTCATTCTCTGCTATCTGTCTGACTCCTCTTCTTGTCCTTGAGAATGTATATTGAGGAAGCAGAGGGCTCTATTGGGACATTACCTAGTCTGCTCAGATAAGCTCTGTTTGTGGAGAAAAAAACTCACTGCCTGAGTGAAGGTCATCCCCAAGGACAAGCATCAGTGCCCTTTGACTCGCGGTGTTCAACATGGCCAGCTTGTTTCTTTTTGCGCTTGAGGACCCCTTTCATGCAGCAGCCCCTTATGCACACCATGCTCATGTCCACCTGAAGCTCTTGTTCTGACAGTAATTCAGGTTGCAGGACTCCTTACTCAGCTTTCCCTATAACTGACTTCTTTTACTATTCACCTTGTCAGAGAAGGCTTCAGTTTCTCATGGCTATAACAAATGACCCAGGACAGACTAACTTTAAAAGGAAAATAGGTTAATCTCAGTGATGGTAATCATAGTTCATGGAAGTAAAGGGCATGACACCGGGGCTGCTGTCCCTAAGCCCCAAGGAGGAGATAACAAAGAATTTTACAACAGTAAGAACATGTATGAGGAGAAAGGATTATATATTCAAACAGGAAGTCAGAAAGAATTGGATGGGGTCAGGCTTGTCTCCTTACAAAACTGCTTTGGTGTTAAATGGCAACTGGAAATTTTGCTTGTTTATGGGGTACAATGTGATGTTTTGATCTATGTATACTTTGACGGAAAGTTCAGTCAAGGTTATTTTATTTTTCTTATTTTACATATCAATCCTGTTCTCTCTCCCTCTCTTCCTCCCTCCCTCTCTCCTTCTCGCCTATTATTTAACCATGTTAATATGTGTAATTAGTAAGTAAATGTATTATAGTACAAGATATCAGAAACCCCCTGACCTGTGCCTCCCCCATACCATGGCACGTCCTTTGAGAGAACGATTTTGTGCCTACCAACCCAATCCTTCTCTGTGAACTTTAAAAGCTAGAAAGACATAGTTTTGTTAGTCAGTGACATCAAATAATGGTATGATGAAGAGGATTGTATTGCACTTTCCAGAAATCCTCAAACATACATGTTGTGCTAAAAACAGGGATGCCCAAGGAGTAGCATGACAGAGTCTTCCCTTAACTAGGACTTCTGTTTTGAACACAACTCCGTGGCATATGTCCTTCCTATGCACATGTGTGAATTTTCTCATAGCTGGCCAAGCCCCGGGGTTGTGGTGTCAGTGAAGCATCAACCTCTTCAATTTCTTACTCATCCTCCCAGGGCCTAATACAGGTAGGTCTGAGAAGGTAGCCTGTAAAGCAAACACTGACTGAATTAAAACCCTCATTGATAGCTAAATGCATTGGCCTTTCCTTCCTTTTCATATCACCACTCATGGACTTAGTGCAGGTTCAGGGGAGGTACCAGAGGGACAAATGCAAGCCCACGTTTTGGTACATTGAGGAGCAGCGGTGGCCTGTGCACTCTCGGTCCCTTAGTTCTGCAGTAGTGACTTCAAAAGAGTGCACACAGGCCAGGCTGCTCAATTGTCTACAGGAAATTTGTGCCTTTCCCTACTGTTGAACCCCTGAGTGTCTTCTAACCCACAAACCCTAGAGGAATCATACCACCAACTTGTCTCCACAGAGACACACTTGCTCACACACCTACCACAGCCTGCACATTCAGATTCTTGGTCCCATTCAGTCTGTGTGGTGGTTTTTTAAAATATGTAAATGGAGAATGAGACTCCCGTATTTCCCCTTCTTATAAAAATGGTATTTTAAGTGAGGTTCATGTATATTCATCCTCTGCTTTTCCCTCATCTTTTTACAAATGTGCACCTATAGACTAAGTTTTATTCCTACCTTTCTCTGGCATCTTGGTTTGAGTTAGGTAAATTAAAATGTAAAATATTAACCTTATAGTTAAGTTGGATAGAACTAGAATTGCCTGGAAAGACATGAAATGACAGTAGTCAAAAGCCACAGGGAGGCACCAATCTGTAAACAGAATGTTTATGGAGAATAAGAGATTGATGTGCTGTGTAAGTATTGTTAACTTAAAATCACACTTCATAATTCAAGCTAAAGAACTATTAGGGCATTGTGGATTTTGCCAAAGTGTCCTAGGAACTCCATGATCTGTGCACACTTATTCTATTACACCAATGTCCAAAGAAAGTCCAGCACCAATAAACTTCATCCCAAAAAAATCATTAGTTTTTACATTTGCTTTCTCCTTTTCTTTTAAAAAAAGAAACCAAGCAGGAAATCTCACTTAAACAAGCTGTCTCACGACATTTCTGGCAAATCCTGATTCCAACAAAGTTGAAAATATCTCAAGAGCAGCCTGTCATACAGAATCTCAGTGCTTATGTTCCAAGGAAATGCAGAAATAGATGATATGTGGGATTCCGGGGATTTAGAACACTTAAGAAAAAAATATCATGATGCCAACTTCAAGCTGACCTGCTTTATGTCAGAAGCATATGCTGCCCTCATGTATCAGTTAGCTACTGCTGTGTAACAAATCACCCCTCTACCTCAGTGATTTTAAACTAACATTTTTATTGCTCATAACCAGGCTGCAGTTCAGGTAGGCCATTTTATTGTCCTTATACCTTGGCTCAGCCAATTGCAGTCTAGTGAATCAGCTCTGCTGTTCCTGCTCATGCTTGAGTGCTCTAGGAAACTTGAAGGTAACTTTGCTCTTCTCTGTGTGGTCCTTGGTTCTTCATAGGCTATCCTACATTAGTCTACAAGGTGGTACCATGCACAAGGTGCCTAGCTTCTTAAAACCCAGTCTCATAAGTAGAATGCCATCTCTGCCACTCAGTTTCTTTGATGAGAGTGGATCACATGCCAGCTAGGTCCTATGGATGAATTACCTATTCTAATTTTTGGTAAGAAGTAACAATAGAAAGGGGTTGGACACAGAGAAGTCACCTGGTAGTTAGTTCCATTAATTCATATACCCGCCATACTCCACAGATATCCCATGACTGTGACCTAAAGGGTCCTTTGCAATGCTCCTGTGCCACAGGCTCTTCACTACATTCCCAGACAACAGAAGCAAAATCTGTGGACACTTGTACATTCTGCTTGCCAGAATTTGTAGGGGAGTTGAAAAGAGAATTTAAAATCAGCACTATTGTATTGCTATCTGGAAAATGCACAAGTAGTTATGTTTTTTGTCCTCTCTGTGTCCACCCCCCCCAAAACCTCTAAAATGACTACTGCAGGAGCTCTCTGTCCCCTCACTGTCCTCAGTCTTTAAGCATGAATGAAAAGCCCTTTGATCCTACCAGGTAATTTCAACAAAATGTTTGTAGAAAAGTACCAGAATTCTTATTCCTCATACAGAGCTCCTAAATGTAGTGACTCAAATTCTGAAACATTGTTTACAGAGATACACCACCAGGAACACAATCAATTGAGCACATGTGCCTCTGGTAACAGTTTGACCTGTGTCTCTCCTAACCCAAGGCAGTTATCATCTTCTATTGTTTATGACATGATTCCAGAAATCTTAAAATGTGAGCATTCAAATAGATGTAATAAAAGCACTAAACATCACTGCACTCACTGTATGCAAAGTATTTTTCCATAATACACGAAGTGGTCTTTGGATTGCATTCTTCCAAAACATTTCTATTACTCTGGACATTTTACAGGATGAAATGTGTTCCTTAAATTTTTACCCATTTCTTTATGTCTAATTATAGGATTTAACTAAGATGTAGTTTCTATTGTTTCCAAAGGGGATATATTTTCCTCACAAAGCAGATGACATTACCTCTGTGTGACATTGCCTCTACAGATGAACAAATCCCTTCCAGAGAAATTTCCTTAAAATATTGGAAAGTGTGGTGCAGGTAAGGACATACAGACACAGCACTTGGGGCACTTTTTGTCCTTTTACTATTATTACCTTTTCCATAAATTAGTGTCTCCAAGTTTAACCTTCATCTATAATCCATCTGGGGCTCCAGCTCATAACTCACTCCAGAAGGAACATCAGTGGATCTGCGTTTTCTCCGAGGGATTCTCCCTCCTTCTGTTTTAAATCAAAAAATGCTTTTGCAAATTAGCCAAAGGAGACAGGCTATAAGCTTCCATAAGAATCCTTCAGTGTGCCCTCTGGACTTTTTGTCTGGCGGTTCTCAGAAGTTGTGCAAGTTGGGATGGACATTAAAATCTACATGGAACGTGTAAACTGCACATGTGGGAAGACATGACTTCCATAAAAACAACAGGCCTCTGCAGCGTGGCTGCTATTGAAACGCACTACACACATGCTCACCAATCAGAAGCAAGCAGCTACTTTCTAATTTTATGATGCTAACAGCATTTAGAGACCATGAGAGTGCCAACCCCTCGTTTTACCTAGAAGGAAGCAGAGCTTAATTATTCTTTCATTCTAAACATAATATTAAGTGTCAGTAATCAGACGGGAACTGTGCCAGCTCTAAGGCACAGAAGAACAAAAATCAACTGACCTATCTGAAGGCACAGAATAAGCTAGCATCAGACTACACTGGGACTTGAGTGCCCTGTTCCTTCTCCAGAATTCTAAGTCAGTACCTGTGTCTTTAATTGACTTAGAATATTTGGCAATAGGGACACAGAAACAAAAAGTAAATCTTAACTTCCAATGCCCTGACCAAATATTTGTTCTTCTCTAGTTATTCACTTGCCTTCAAGAGAGCAACAGAAAGTCAGTAACACAGGGCTAAGTGGCAACCTCAGTAACAGAACTGCACTGCCAAATCAGCACCCAGAGGCCACTGCTTTGCAAAGGCAAAAAGAAAATGTGCATTTCATTCATTTGTTCCATAATTTCCACTGTATTGGCTCTGAGCAGAGTCCACAGAAAAATGCAAAGGGGACTATAAAAAAGAAAGATGCAGCCCCAGTCTTCATAAAACTGTTTAACTATCCAACTAAAACCAACAACAGCAAAAGCCAGCCTAACAATTAGAGGCTAGATGCATCCCAGCACATGCCCATCTGTGCTATCAGAAGGAAGCAAGTTCAGTGTGGAGTGAGTCAGCAGCTGGAAAAGACCCATTTCCAGTTGTGTCTTAAAAGTAAAATAATTATCAAATAGAATCCAGATCTTTTGTCTTTGAAAAGTCTTCAAAGTTTTGACCTAGTGTCTTTCCTTTCCTTTTAGAGAAAACACATGCTTTATACTCAAAGACAGCTTCTCATCTTTCCCATCTACGATTTTCATTCTTTTCAAATTCATCCCATCCAGTTTCCTTTGCTGGCTGTTACCGATGATGCTATCATCTATACCTACCAGCTATTTCTTTTTTCAGCTTGGCATGGTGTATTAGTCAGAGTTCTCTAGAAGGACTGAACTGATGAAATGAATATGTAATATATACATTTACTCTAATATGATATATGAGTGACTTATAGACTATGGTTCAGCTAGTCCATTAACGGCTGTCTACCAATGGAAAGTAAAAGAATCCCATAGTTATCCAGTCCACCAACATGGATGGATATCTCATCTGGTCTTCAGTGTATTCTGGAACCCTGAAGAAATAAGATCTGGTTCCAGTGACAGAATGGCCTTGCCAGTATAGCAAAAAGCTTCTTTATTCCATGTTCTTTATATAGGCTGCCAGGAGGTTTGGTCCAGATTAAATGTGGGTCTTCCAGTATCATGTGATATGAACTTATAGTGAATCTTCCTATTTCAAATTATCCAAGTGACTAAAAATTCCTCACATCTGTGCTTGGTGCCTTGGGTTTTTAGTTAACTCCTTATATAGCAAAGTTGACAACCAAACATAGGTATCATACATGTATTCTTTAAGATTTTTACCCCTCCCCATGGTGCTCAAGTGAAGGCTTCATTTGAGTATTATTTCCTTTTATCCTTTTCTTTTATGTTTTAGACCATGCCATGTAATTTTTGGTTTTCCATGCCATTTTTATGTTGTCCAGGTCAGGACCTCAGACATCTCTGTGTTACTTTACATTGTGTTTTGATCATGGACAGATATGTTTATTTTTCCATCTGATTTCATTTCATGACGCAGTACATTATGTCCTCTGACTACCCAGTTGAGTAGCTTCATGGAGTTTTCTTTCCCTTGATAACTCATTCTCTCATAATGTCTTATTTTTCCTGTCCTTGTTTACATCATCATTTTTTTAAAGATAATTATATATGCTTTATTTTTTAAAGGCTTGTCTTCAATTGAGGTAATTCTCCCAGACTCAGCTGCTTTAGTCAGGGTGGCCTCTGTAGAGGGTATCATGTTTGATGCTAACAATGCTTGATAGTTAATATTCCGTATCTGCTTCACTTAGTTTAGATTCATCTATGAACACCTCTGAGTATATCTCTGTGTTCCCAGAGCATAGGGAAGGCCCATACTACGGTGGTGGAGTACTGAACTAAAGGAAAAGGGAGAAACACAGAAAGCGAGCTGAGCAACAGCATTCATCTCCCCTTACTTTCTGATAGAAGACTAAAAGGGACCAGACACTTCAAGCCCTTGCTTCCACACCTCACCCACCAGAATGTACCTTTAAACCATGATCTGAAATAAACACTTCCTTTATTCCTTTGTTTTTTCCTCATTAGGTACTTAGTGACAACAACAAAATAGTAACTAATACATCAACTAAAATATGTGAAATCTCCTACTGATTCCTGGTCATTGTGTCTCCCCAGCAAGCAGAGCCCTGGAGGGATTCCAAATGCTGATGTCTCTCCTTCAGTTGGAATGGGACATGATTTCTAGAAATTGAGCTTTGATGCATGAAACATATTGATTCTTTTAGGATTAAGCTCTAGAAATTTCATACAAGGGCACAGCAACATTTGGGGATGGGGCTGATTGACTTGCGTGTTGAAGCAAGATCCTTCTGCACACTCCGCAGGTACATAAAGTCGGAAGCTTCATTCAGTCCAGGCTAGTAGGAAAGGAAACCTCAAGCCATACAGCTCAGGCCTCTCAAGCCTTTGGGCCCTTATTTATTTCTCTGGCCTTGGATGGTTTCCTTGCAAAGGCACACTCACTACTGCATGGCTTATTTTTCAAGGCTTGCCCTCTGCAATTTCTCTCTCTAGGCTGCTGTGCATCCAATTAATCCTCCCTCCAAAGTCCTTCATCTTCCCCATTTCCATGCCCACAATGAAGGAAATTTACTGGATCTCTCTATCTCAAACCACACCCTGACTCTCTTTAAAGCAGGAAACCCAGGAATATGTGAGACTTACTTCATAATTTCACATCTCTCAGAGATTTCTCTGTTTATGTTCTTTCCAAAAATGCCATTAAAAAAGAATGTGCCTTTATTCATGAGGGAGTTATTTCATGTGGATGAAAAATCTGATGTAGAGAAATATGGGCCATGATGTCATTATTTGTTCCTTCCACAAGCTTGTTTCTAACAGCATCCAGGTGATCTTCCTCTGGTTATTTTTGCTTCAAGCAGGAATTGCAGGCTTCATTTTTAGAATACACAATTTCCATTGGACACCTGACTTCTGCCTCCATTGTTTGAGACAGCTCCTAGGGAAGGTTCCTAGGCTCACTACACAGCTTCTTACCCCAATGACATGCGGGCAACACTTCATCTCTGTGATGTGAAAAATAACAGAGGTCCCATGGGTGTGTTGTTTCACAGTCCTCTTTCATTCATTTTGAGAGGAATCGTCATGTTGACACAGCTTTCCCTCCATCTGATGCTGAGTTCCTCAGTGCATGAGATTGTAAATCCAAATGCATAGAAGTCCCTGCATATGGCATGAAGCCTGTACACTGGGAATTCTTAAAGGGCACTTGTAAATGATAAGGAGGAGTGTAGGAAAGTGGATCATATCGAAAGAAGGAGCAGGGAGAAGGATATGACAAGGGCAGAGCATGACAAGGACAGAGCAGAACTATTGTGGTGAACAGATAACCAACTGTGTGCTTCAACTTAAATTACATCTAAATGCATGAAATGAAGCATTTAAGTCAAGATATATATGTTCTGAAATTTTTAACAGCAAGCATTCACTAAAGGTATTTATGGTATGATGCCAATAGATGAAGGAAGAATAGAATACTGACAAAAAGGGGGGGTCACATGAAAATGTGAACATGACACATGCCATTTATTTATATTTCTCAAAATCTCAGTAAAAGTAGCAACTTTCTTTCTTACTAATTCATGCCCCTTATCTTGACTTTTATGAAACATTCACTAATGAAAATAAAAAATGAGTCAAAGCTTAGAAAAATGTGAGTGTCCACTGTACTAAAGGAAAAATGTAATTACTTAGTCACTCTAATTACATATGCAGAGTGAAGCAGTTGTTTGCTATTTACTGCTGTGTGCCAGAAACAACTTAATATTAATAAATATTTGTTAGGAATCACTTTGTAAATTTTAATTACTTAACAAAAGCAGTAAAATAATTTTAATTAAAAATTATGTGCACCCTAAGTAAAATGACCCTTTTGTTCCAGAGGCTTTATCTGGAGCTAAAGAATAGTATTTCTGATCCCCTAAACTGATTCAAGACATAGGAGCAAAAGAGGACTCAACAGTATGTTATCTTTTGACAATGTAAAATTGGAACATCAAATCATTAAATAATAAAAATCTGAAGGGGGGTTAATAAACTCTCCACATTCTCTTTTTATCTTATAAGGGACATCCTCTATTTATTTCAATAAAATACAAAATCCACTGTAGTGAAAATTCTAATTGGTTTTAAAAATAAATCCCTGAGTAAGATATTAGGGATAAATATGAAAGAACAGGGAAACAGAGCAGCCAGCCACTAGATCTTCCCTCTACAGAATCCTCAGACTGAATAGAACTGAATATGTGACTCCTAAGCACTGGGATTAAAGGTGTGAGCCTCTAGCACCTGACTTTCTTTCTCTTTTAGACTGGATCAGTCTCTTGTAGCCAAAGGTAGCCTTGAACTCACAAAGATCCACCTGCCTCTACCTCCCGAGTGTTGGGATTAAAGGTACATACCAACACTGCCTGGTCTCTATAGCTAAGTAGTGACTAGGTCCACATGCTGATATTTAAGCAAGCTTTATTTGTTAAAGCACAAACAAAATATCACAACATTCCTCTGTTTTGTCTAAAAAAAAAGAATAGGTTATAACTAATATAAGAAAAACAACATTCAATAAGGACAATAACTATATACAATATATACAGGCAATAAACACATCAACAGTTTCTAATCCATGTGTATTTGACACATTTAGAGAAAATACTCCATTATCTATCCTGTTTTTGGTGAGTCCAAAGTCTTGTACCTAATTTACTTTCTATCCTAAACTATATTACTATCCAAAACTCTCTTTTGATGTCTCTCAACTTTATATATTTTACACCTCTTTAGTGAGTTTCTTTTCTGAGTCTGGTAAACAAGGAAAACTATAAGTATAGCTATAACTATAATTATAACTATTTAGTCTTCAACTCCCTCATAAGGGGAAGGAAATAATATTAACTGAGTAAGCAGGAAGTGTAAGCAAGGGACTCCAAAATATGTGAGAAATGACAGAAACATCTAGCTACCTGGACAGACATTCAAAGTTCCTCTGTAATCCTGGAGCTTCCATCTTCATCCTGCATGACTATTCAACAGACTTTTCTATGAAGCAAGATTTTTGAAGGACTTTCCTGCCTTGTCTTTGCAAGGTTTGGCAGTCACTCTCTTTTGCGTCTTATATTTCCAAGTTGGACAGCAATAGTGTCAACAGTCAAGGCAAGCACATTTTCTTGCTCAGTGGCTTACTTTTACCACAAAGAAAGTAAACTCCATGTGGAGTTTCATTGATGTTCATCATCTTCTCCAACATAGATTGGTGCTGCCAGGAGCAGACACATCTCAATGTCATAAAAAAAATGTTGTGTGACTGCCAAGAATATATGACATAAGTTTTCTTCTCTTATAACCAGAAAAATCTCCAAGGGACACACTCCTCACAATTTTCAGTCACTAAATTAACCAGTATTTTCTTACTGGGAATTATAGCCAATTTGTGGAAGTTAGCATTAATGATTTTTCCCAAAAGAAATAAATACCATTATAAATATTTTTTAAAAGTCCAACCACTTATCAGCTGCAACTGGGAATCAATAACTTGTGAAGTGGTTAGAGGGTAGTTCCCTGACAATCTCCCAGTGTACCCAGAGTAGCAAGTCAGCAGAATATCCTCTCTAAACAAGAGAGCCCTTGTAATTCTAACATCTTTCATGTGTCTATACAAACTACACATTAATGCAGTAATTTTCATTCAGTTGTGAAAAATTCTACCCTTCATTAATGTAAACTAAATCTCCTTCATGATTAACACAGAAAACCTTAGAATGGACTTATTCAAGTCCTGTATATGAGTTTTATTACTAGAATACAGCATTTTGTAAAGTTTCAGAAATCTTAGATGAAAATTTCTTTGATTAGTATTCCCTCTAATGGACCTGTAGGAATCCAGGCTGCAACATATGTTTCATGGATCAAGTGAATGATATCCACTAAATTATTTCTGAGACATAATTCAATAAATGAACTCTTTGGCCACAGTCCCCCAACTAATTTCAATCTGAGTGGGGAAATAAGGTCAGCCAGTACCAACAAGTCTCACTAGAGTCACTCTTCTGAAAGCAGAGACTTAGTTCTGGAAGGAACACTTATGAGGCTGAAAACTTCATAAAAATTTCAGTCTGCATTTATTTAAAAACAGTACTTGATCCATAAGAAAAAAAAAACATAAGCACAACTCATAATGTCAAATTAGAGGCATTTAATGGTGTTTCTATTAAGTATCTGAATCAGTTGAAATTTACCTGTGGCCAGCTAAATCAGTCCTACAGAATTTTTTTCCTGTTATTATGATGTCACCTTTGAGAAAGGAAGACCCACAAAACATAGATGTAAGTAAAAATCACTGTGAAACAGCATGTAAATGTACATTGTGTACAACAGATATGGTGTTGTAAAGTTCAAATGAGTATCCCTCAGGACCAACAGAGAATTTACATACACAGCTTCTTCAGGCATTGGGCCTATGCATTGTCTATGGCCTTCTTTCTATTATGTAAGAACTTAACCTTCAGCAAAACCAAACCAAAAGAAAAGCGAGCCCCACACAAAACAAAATTATCAAAGAAAAAATTAAATCAAAAAAATTAGAAATGGAAGCATCAATAAACCTATATTTAAATACTTCCAGCATTGTGTATGTGCCATGAATATGTTCCTGAATTCTAGATCATTTTTATTTTTTGTAAATTCTTCATTTGACAAAGGCTTCATCACCCCCAAGAGATGGTGGAAAATAAGAATAATTTTAGTCTTTATGGATGCTAAAACACCTGCAGAATCTGAGCAAAAGCTGGTCCAAGGTAGTCACCGGCCATCCCTCTCTGGGTATAGACAGTCAGGAATTGATGAAGGAAGGAAAACTTCCAAGACAAAACATTTATATGAAAGGGTGATGAAGTGGCATGTGGAGATGGCTTCATAAATATGTGAATCTGAGTTATAACCCATGGAGAATAGCTGGGCATAGAGGTACATTTCTGTTACCTTAGAACTGGAAGCAGAATTATGATTATCCTGGAAAATCACTGACCAGCCACTCTCACCAAAAGAATACCATGGTCCATGAGAGATTTTGTATCAGAAAAAAAAATGTGGAGATCAATAGAGGAAGATATTCCATCTCTGGCATTCACACATACCCACGTATGCAAGTACAGTGCATCCTCATACTTACTGTACTTGTATATACACCATATGTACTTAAATTAAAATAACTAAAAAGCAATATTTGTGGAATATTAAAAGAGGACTTTATCAACCCTCCCTTTTTTTTTTTTTTTTTTTGAGAATCTAAAGAATTAATCCAAGTTTCAAATAAATGCCACTCAAGAACAGTAAGATGACTAAATGCAAAGCTTCTTCAAATATTTGATCAAAACAGTGAAAAGAAATCAGAGAAATTGAAACAAAATCCAGTCAACTTATGTCCTGAACTCTAGATTTTAACGAATAGGAAAGGGAATTTGTATTGTTTGTGGACTTGATTCTTAGGTATCCTACATAACTTATTTGTGTAAGAAAGGCAAACAGAAAAAGAGGAGGTTTATTTGTGCTAGGAACACAAATCATGGTATATCTGGGGAAACATACGCTGCTGGGATGCTAGAAGGAAATGAGCAGAGGGCACAAAATCCAGGGCAGAGGAATGATACTTCATTTTTGATGATCAACTCTAAATCATAGATGTTTGGATAATGTACCTCTACTGATTAATAAGTTGTTTATCAGAATCTATTTCAATATTTGGTGAAAAATACCTGTACATAATACATATTCTCTTCTATGCACGATGTGTGTGTGTGTGTGTGTGTGTGTGTGTGTGTGTGTGTGTGTGTGTGTGTTAGACTCCTTTGGGAGAAATGTGTTTATTTCATCTTATAGGTTCCAGTCTATCAAGGAAAGAAACCAAGGCTGGAACACAAGGTAAAAAGCATGAAGAAATGCTAGTCACTGCCGTGCCCCCAAGGCTCATGTTCAGCTACCTTTATTACACATGCTAGATGCTCTTGCCTTTGGGGATACTGCCCATAGAGGGCTTGGCCTTCTCACATCAATTAGTAATCAAGAAAATGCCCCACAGATACACTCCCAGGCAAAACTGATAGACAAAATTCACCAAATGATGTTTTGTTTTCCCTGGCATGTCAAGTTGACAACCAAGATTAGCATCATGGAAAAATGAGTTTATATGGAGTCTTAAACCCAGAGCACAGCATGTCTACATAACAAACACATTGAGATATGCCTCATATCAGAGGTCAACAAAATGATCCCTGTCACTGGAACATCTATACATTTTTAAAAATTCGATGGTGAGTTGGATGGTTTCAGATGTTCTGTGAGATCATCTTGGAGATCTGAAGGGTAGTGAGGATTAGGGTCAAAGTATGAGGTGGGGAAAGGTGGAAGATCTTATCAACCTGGATGTTCAGCTACCTTTATTACACATGCTGAAGCAAATGTGAACATTCATTTTTTGCAGCAGCTACTTATCTCAGCTTCAGACTCCAGTTACACTTTGTACAAATCCGTGAGGATGATGCCTTTTTCCCCTGGCCCTTCCTTTGACTGATCTCCTAGTGCAGAGTTTAGGACAGACATCAGAGAGGAACGGGGTTAAGCCACCAAAGCCTTCAGCTTGCTCAGGGAATAAAGTGGCCTTTATCCTCTGATCTTGGAGGCCTTGGGGCTTGCTTAGTGTTTGTGCTACTTAGCTCCTGTGCCCTGCACTTGTCCAAGGCTTGTACTTTCCCTCATAGGACTACTGGATATTTCTTCTTTGGCATGGAGAACTACAGGGCTCTAATCATTTGGCATCTTGTCAATATTGAAGTATGCTTCCAAAGAGGATCTCTATGACAATGCTAATATTTAACACGTGTTCCTTTGGTTGCCTTTCAGGAATTCCCAGGTCTCTGCTGTGCCATCTGTTCAAGACAAGGTGTAATCCTGTGGCTCTGGGGTATTCAGACCTCCCTCTGGTTATTCTTGAATTAGAGCCCATCTGGATGCCAGTTTACGATTGCATTTCCTTTAGATCCTGAGATAGGTTTCAGAAAAAGAGCAAAAAGTAAGCTTCCAAAAAGCAACTCAATTGTCTTCTGAAGTATTCATTACATAGTCTAAACCATTTAGTTATAGAAACACAAAGACTGACATTATTACTTCTGTGTCTGTCTTTCCATACTGTTAACAATTTAAAATGTACCTAAGAATAAATACAAGTGATTTTGTTTTAAAAAAAAAAGAAAAGCTATGATAGTAAAATGGTTCTATGAAAAAAAGAGAGATTTTGCTTATGATCATTAAGATAATAAATAAGGTGGAAGAAATTAAGAGATGAAAGAGTTAATAAATTCCTAAGCAACTGGGTCTGTATTCTATTCCCCAGAATTAAAAAATTAAAAAAGCCTAGCATAGTGTCACACATAATCACCACACTGGGGAAGAAGAGATTTGGTATCCCTAGAGTTTTCTGGACAGCCAGACTTTCATAATTAATGAATTCCAGACAAGTGAGAAATTCTATCCCCAATTGGATGTTGTTTTTATGGACAAATTCTAAGGATAATTTCTAGCCTTCAAGTACATATACACACACAGGTGCATGCTCAACTATGCACACATACATCCCATACCTATGTATGCACACGTATAAAATATGCTAACTACTGAGCAAAAGAAGTGGCTGGAGGAGTAAAGGCACTTGCCTGCAAGCACAATGACCTGAGTTTGATCCTGGGGACCCACATGATGGATAGAAAGATCCAATATATACAGCTTGGCCACTGACTTTATATAAACACTTAATATTTACATACACCATGCACAAAAATAAACTAAAATGTATACACACATACACAAACAAAGATCTAAAGAGATAAAATAAGACAAAAATATCTTTAATAATCAGCAAGGAAGAATTTTGACTAATTAGCAGTATATAGTTGGCACATATCACCAGTGTCTCTACATTAGCTAGTGAGTGGTATCCCTGGAATGTGATACAAGAAGGAAAGAAATCTAAAATGGTTGAGTTGGACCTCAACACAAAATTCTGATTGACATGGACTGACTGATAGCTCTTCAAATCTGATAACAAAACCCTCTTTCAATAAGTGACTCTTCCAAGAGTGTTTTGACTGTATGTGGCTCAGAGATAATGCCTGCCAATCATCTGGGCATTCATAGGGTTCCTGGAAAACACAATCCTGTATTATCTAAGGAACTTTTCTTTCTGTTATGAGTAGGTTTTTGCCAGCCTGGTCCCACATCCATGCCAGCTCCAAATAACACGCAGAGACACTATATTAGATATAATGCTGTTGGCCTGTTACTAGCATTTCTTATTGGCTAGCTCTGTCTTAAATATTAACCCATTTCTATTAATCTAAACATTTCCATGTGGCCTTATCCTACAGGAGAGAGGCCTTGGAGTTCTGTTCTCCTGGTCCTACATGTTGATTCTCCTCCTACTTCTCCCCAAAACTTCCTTGTCTCCTCATCCTGCCTATCTGCTTTCCTATTGTCCAACAGTGCTTTATTCATTAACCAATAAGAGAAACATATTTACAGAATGACATCTTGCATCATCTTTCAGTCTTTGGTTTAGTTTAAGAAACAAATTTCTCATAGTCTATCTCTTTAAACTGCCTTATCACAGGACTAAATTTAGAATGACAAATGATTTTATTATAGAAACATTGCCAAGAGGTGTGTCTAGATCAACTGACTTCTTTTCAGTTAAATAACTTGGTTCTTTTGTTCTTGAGTTGTTCCTGTTTATACTGATTTTAAAGCTCCATCATATGCTTAATTTGCAAATATCTTCATGCATTTTGTAAGTTGTCTCTGAACTATAGAGTAAAATAATTTTCCTAGCAACAACATGGATGAAACTCAAGGCCATAGCACTAATTCAAATAAACCAGGATCTGTAAGAAAAGTCTGGCAGGATCTTGTTCATATATGGAATAAAAACACTGCATCTCAGAGAACTTAAGAGTAAAAATTACCAGAGACTGAGTAATGTGGAAAAGAATGAATAAAGATTGGTTAGCAATAGTGAGTTACACTTGAACAAGAGATGTAAGCTCTTTCATTGAAAATCAAGAGAGTACAATAACCTACTATGAATTTTCAGATGATTGTTGGAAGAATTTTGAATGATTTTTATAACCAAAAAAAGATTTCTTTAATAAGATATATATGGCTACCCTGATTGGAATACTACATAATTAATAAATTCATTGAAATGCCCTATTGTACCTCAGAAATCTGTGCCATATGTACAAACAAGAATATCATCTTTCTGGGTCTAGGTTACTTTACTTGGAATTACATTTTCCAGTTCTATCTATTTATCTATAAGTAAATAGGATTCTATCATGTATGTGTAACTCATTTTCATTGTCTATCATCAGTTGAAGGATAATAAGTTGGTTCAAATTCCTAAATATTGTGACTAGACCATCTCTGCTCTGCAGCATGACTTGTCTTAGACAACTATCTCAGACTCCTCACCATGGGTCATCTATTCCTCCTCTAAAAGACCATTCCCTTTCATTCTTCTTTATTCAAATCCATCTGTATTCCATGTATCCATGAGATTCCTCCTCGACGGAACCCTCACTGCCTTGCCAGTCAATTGTCATTCCCCTGAATCTTGAGTACACCTCATCTAGCATACATATTCTATGCCTGTATTTTCCACTATATTCTTCCTGCACATTACCTTGGGTGCTATTACTTCAGATTCCTTGATATTTAAGACTATCTGTATCATTTTCCCCTGGAATTTGCTTAAAGGAGAGTCACTGTATTTGTCTGTATGTTATCTTTAGAGCTTATGCACATAGAATATGATTAGTTAAATCTGTGTTGAAGCAAATGGAATGCATTTTAGTGGTAAATCCACCTGTTATCATAGATGCCTCTATTATGGAAAACCTCTAAATTCTTTTAGGTAAAATGATTACCTGTGAGAAAAAAAATGACAACAATTTATTCCCAGGGTGTAACAATAACCCCTCTGTCTACAACATTATTGTGATGTTAATAAATGAGCTCTCAGGGACTGTATGAACCTCCAGTTCTTCACTAACTCTAGAGTACATGCTACTCCTAAGTTGGCAACAAGGGAAGTTATTCTTAATTCTGAAGGAAAATCTACTGTATTGAGGCACTCTCTGGCTACCGTTAGGAACTTCTCTGGGGCATTACTAGACTGAGGGATGATTGTCAATAAGATGATGGTAAAAGGTGGAGAGCCATGAGCTAGCTATGATCTCCTGAAAGGCATTAGATACCATACCTTCCTGTGTACTCAATCTTGTGGTCGTCTTAGTTTGGAGAAGTGGGTGGTAAGTATTGGTGTGTATGTGTTTATTAAGTGAATGAATAAAGGTAAAGTAAGCAGAAAATATTCATCACACATCACCCTTGGCCTGTTTGTAGCTTTCCCATTGGTAGGTACTTGCTGATGTCACTCAGTGCAGCGCCAGAGACATTGTGTCTCAGTATCCCTATAATGTTTACCAAAAAGAAGAGCTTTACTCTTTCTCCTTAAATCTATTCTTCTTTGGATAAATCTGAGTAGGTAGAGATTGATTGAAGAACAAAAAAAAATCATCTTATCAGCATATATGTGGTATGTGTCCTAGCTTCTTTATTGCCACCTCTTTGAGATCACCAATACATTGAATCCCATAAACTATGCATTTTTCATTATGTGTATCCCAGGTATCCTTTGCCATTCCTAAGAAGATATTTCTAAAATTATATTCATAGAATCTATTCACAAAATTAACTGGAAAAAGACAGAGGCCACAAACAAACTTAAAATAACCATTATATGCCATGCTCTCAGATGCTGGCCTCTTGTCTAATGCTTCTGTCTTATTCATGAGTACAGACACATACATAGTCACATAATTAGTCTGGAGTAAAATAGGGAAATGTCTGTGTTATCATCTGTTGGCTGTTCTCCTTGACAATACTTCAGACCTGACCTTGAAGTAAAGTCCCTACATTTTACCTCACATAAGCTTATGATTCCTGGATGTTTGACTTAGCCAACTGGTTAGAAGGTTCTTGAGAACTAGGATTTATCACTCCTGATCTCTGTTTCCCATATATGTTTTTGTGACAGACCTTCTTTGAATTCTTGGGTGAATGTGTGAATATTTTGGTATCTATATTCCCTGAAATTTAACAAATTTACTAGTGACTGTGGGAAAAAAACCTGATAACCCTTGAGAAGTTGGAAGCCTCTCACTCCCTTCTTCTAATCCCTCAGGGTGACATAGTCATGATTACTAAATCATAACAAGGTTAACATGCATGCTGCATACTTCCCAGATCCCAAGGTATACCAGCTTAAGAAAACACAAACATACCTCTTTAGATTTATGTTCCACATAACATCTTCTTAAGTATTTTTGTCTAAGATCATATGATCAAAGTGTGTCCGGTTCCTTGGGTTGCTGTAGCAGCACTTAAGAACATGCACAGCTTTCTGATAGCACAAATATTTTCCTGAAGCTTGAAAATCAATTTCCCAAGAAGGTTGTGGGACTGAGTGAAGTCCCATAGTGTGAGACAGGACTTCATTCATTTTCCTGGATTTATCCAAAAACAAAAGTTTTGAAGTTCAGGAAATCCTAGGGTATCACCTCCAAGATCCAGTGAAGTAAGTAACTTTTGATGAGCATGGTGTATCTGTTGATACCACTGTGGGTCACAGCTCATTTTAAGGAGGACTCTACCCTCTAAAATGTCCATGTAGGCTATGAACATAGCCGTTATGACTAAACAGACAGAGATGTCTGTCAGGAACATTAAAATTAGAATATTCCAGAGAGGTGACACATAAAAATGCAACAGTGGATGGATAAGTCAGAAAGAAGATATGTGAACTCTACCACCCAGAGAGATAAGGAATAAAACTGGTAAAAACTATGTTATTCATTCATAATAATCAAAGGCATTCAAACAAACATGTAAAAGCTATACTCACTTGGCTTTGAATATTTTTTCAATTATACATTAAGGGCCAGTGAGAAGGCTCAGTGACTAAACGTTCTGGATGTCAAGCCTGACAACTTGAGTTCAATCCACAGGACCCAAATGATGGAGGGAAGAAAAACACTTCCCAAAAGCTGTAATCTAGCTTCTACACATGTATCATGGTATGTATACACATACACAGAGAGAGAGAGAGCCAAAGAAAGAAAAAATAATAGAGAACACAATTATATGTTAAATTTGTCCTTAAACAAGAATAATATTTTATTCCATTTATGAATGATACCTAATACTCCATTGTGTAAATGTACTACAAAAAAACACAAAAACAAATGCATCATAAAATTTGTAAACAAATGAATGGAACTTGAAAAATATAATCCTAAGTGAGGTAACCCAGACCCAGAATGACTAACATGGTAAGTACTCACTTGTACATTGATACTAGCTGTAAACTATAAGATAATTATTTTACACACCACAGACCCAGAGAGGCTAAGTGACATGGCTTAAGGGGGAACACAAGGATTGTCCTGCAAATCAGAAATAGAATAGATTTCACAGGCAAACCCCAGGCAAGTGAGATTGGGAACAGGAGGGCTCGAGTTAGACGGGGAAATACTGGGAAAAACTACTGGACTTGTGGGTCATTTTAGGGACAAGGTGGAAACCTAATGCAAAGAAAACTCCATGGAATCTATGAGAGTAAACTTAGCAAAGACTCTTAGTAATGAGAGACATGGAGTCTGAACTAGCCATCCTCTATAACCAGGCATGGCCTTGCGTGGATTGGGACACCAACCCAGCCACAAAATCTTAAAGTGTATCCTGCCTGCAGAGTGTTCTGGAACCAGAGCCTAGCAGAATCAGAGAGATCAGAGAGACTTCATTCAGAAACTGACGGGATCAGGTGCAGATTCCCAAAGCCCAACATTAGGCAGAGCCAGGGGAAGCCTACAGAGGAGAGGTAGGATGGATTATAGGAACCAGGGGCATTGCGGACACCATGAAATTAGAACTCACAGAATCAATTAACTGTAACTCATAGGGGCTCAAGGACATCAGGGAATCTGCAGGGGTTTGACCAAGTTCCTCAATATATAAGTTATAGTTGAGAAGCTTGGTTTTCTTGTGGGATTCCCAACAGCGGGGGCTAGAGCTATCTCTCACTTCTTTGCAAGTTTGTGGGACTTTTTTCATTTTGCCAGGTTGCCTCATCCTGCCTTAAGGTGAGGGTATGTGCCTGATTTTATTGTAGCATATTGTACTATGCTTAGCTGATGTCCCTGGGAGGACTGCTCTTGTCTAGGTGAGATAGTGGGAGATCTGGAAAAGAAGAGAGGCTTGGAGAAGGGAAGAGAGAAGAAACAATAGCCAGGATATAATGTAATGTAATGATGTTCTGCTATACTCATAGATTAGAACCTAACATGATTGTCATCAGAGAAGCTCCCTATTGCCATAGAAGCAGATGCATAGATCCACAGCAAAAATAAGCTCAAAGAGAGCAAATTGGAGAGCTCCATTGGTGTCTCTTCCCTCAGAGCTGAGTGAACCACACAGAAGAGGAAGAGAAATAATTGTAAGACCCAGAAGGGTCAAAAACACCAGGAAAACACAGCCAACATATTCAACCAACCAGGGCTCATAGGGGCTCACAAAGACTGAAAAAACAATAAGGGAGTCTGCATGGGCCTACACTAGATCCTCTGCAAATATGTGATCGTTGTTAGCTCAGTGTTCTTATGGGGATATGTCTCTGATTCTTTCACCTGTTCTTAGGACCCCTTTCCTTCTACTAGGCTGCCTCACCCAGCCCTAATATTAGGTTTTGTGCCTAGTCTTCTTATAAATTGTTACATTCTGTTTGGTTGATATCCCCCAGAGGCCTACTCTTTTGGGACTGGAAACAGAGGAGTGGGTCTGAAGGACAGGGGACATGTACATTGCCGACTGGGAGGAGTGGAGGAAGGGGCAACTTGGTTGGGATGTATTGTATGAGAGAAGAATTTTTTAAAAAATAAAGCCTACATTATAAAGACCCTTAAAAGGTACAGTACTCCTTGTGGTGCCTAGCAGAGAAGACATCCAATACATTTTTAACTTTTTTTATGTGACCAATTATGATTGCAGAGAAAGGAAGTCTAGCATCATTTCAGCATTTCATATTAACAGTCATTTGCTAGGTTATATATTCCAGGATATTATGTTTTTTTTTTCACCATACTTGAGCAACCTCTAAAATTAAAGTGACTTAAAGTATAGGCAAGAGGTGTTAAAATAATTTGCTACAACTTGATATTATCGTAAGTAAATCCTTTAGCTACTTAGAGCATAAAAAACTCAAAAAACAAACAAACAAAAATTTTTATACATGAAAGATGATACCCTTGAACTGTACTCAACTGGAGTACATTATGCCATACACTGAACACATCAAGGCTATGGTCAATGAGTTACCCCACCAACACCATCCAGTAGAGTAAATATGCCAGTGCAGAGCTGGATTTAAATATGTATGTCTCTTCTTACATATGAAATTTCTGATGCTATAAACTTAGCAGATATTTCATTTTCCTTTGCTTAATGACACAGGCACATCTCTAAAATTTTGTCATGTAGAACAATGCATTCCAAATTCGAAGATATTAATTCTTTTGTTTACTTCCTCCATCTCTTTCTCCCTCTATCCCTCCTCCCTCCCTCCTTCCCTCTCTTCCTCCCTCCTGTCCTTTCCTTCCTTTCTTCCTTCCATCACTGCTTGTGAGAAAGAATCTTGCTCTATACCATTTCTCCTGTTTGGTACTTGCAATGTAGTTCAAGCTGGCATTGAATTCAAAGTAATCCTTCTGCCTCAGCTTCTTAAGAACTGAAATTATAAGCAACATAGTAATACATGGCTGAAGAATTTAAAAATGTATAGATTTTATTTTTTTTCCAAGGGAAACAAAAATATTGCACTGATTGAGTATGAGAGCAAGTCTCACCTTCTCACAGACACTATACTCAGCCAGTGGAGGATATTGCATTATGTCTCAGCTTTCACGGAGATGAGAGGAACATAGCTTGGTACCGCTCATGATAAGAGAAATATGAACACTAAAGGAAAATGGCCAAAGACTAACATGTTTATTCCATACCTATCTTGAATGGAAAGGCAAAATCCTGTCCTTCAAGACATATTTAGCCTGCTAAATGCATAGTCTGACATTGCATTTGTGGTTGTAGACATGAATAACATACAAGAGCACCACTAATGGATATGAGGAAAGTTGACTGAAAGCATCTGTGATGGGAGAACATAGAGGTCGTTAAGCTTGCCCTGACGCTAGATGTGGCACGTGGAAAACCTGGACATGAAGAAGATAGGGTGGGAAGTGATGATGCTGACTGACAGCAAGTAGATGGGCATTCTCAGGAACACTGGGGTCTTGAAAGGTCTCAATCTTGTCACAGGAGATTATTAACCTGGGTGTAGCTGGAAAAAAAGATGGACTAGATAGAGATTATGAGCTTGAATAGCCTGACAACACAAAATCCATGAAAATACAAAACAAGAGTCAGTCTGAAATCTTCCCCACTAAGACAGAGAACTGGAACTTTAATCCAGTTATGGTGGTTTGAATGTGTCCCTGAGACAAAGCTTCTGGTGAGCACCCCTCCACTCTGTTCCTAGAGAAGGCAGTTGTCCAAGTTCCAGACAATAAGAGGGATCCATGAGTTTTCCATTGTTAAAGTGAGTGTCATGCATCCTGCAAGAACTGGAACTATAGCTAATACTCAGAATGAACACTCTTGAACTAGTAAAAAGTTTACAAAATCTCTGATGTTCACAATTAATCTAGGTAAGATAGAACTTCAACTTGGTAAAAGCCATGCTTGTACAAAGCACAGACTACAACTAGAACATCTGGATTTGGGTCACAACTTTGCTCCTTAATAGAGCTGTGTGACCTTACATAAATTTCTCACTTCATTGTATTTTTGTCACATTTATAAAATGGAATTTTGTTGATTTTATGAGTGTTTGAATTCAGTTCTGAACTGACAAGATGGTACAGCAGGAAGAGGTGCCTGTGCCCATGATGGACAACCTGAGTCCATAACTAAGGACTCACCAGTAGAAAGAGAGAACACATTACCAAAAGTCATTCTCTGATTTTCACATTATGATGTGAATGCACACATACACACATGCACACACACACACACACACACACACACACACACACACACACACACACACCAGAGAAAACAGAGAAATGAATGCAAATCAAAGAAATGTTTTGAAGAATTCAGTTCATCACTTAAAATAGTAAGAGATAAATCAATAGTGTTTATCATGGCATATTATATGATTGAAAATGTATTTAACAATGAACCAAATAGATTATAATTATGTATCATGTAATATACATTCACATTACATGATTTAATTTAATATCATGACATATATCCTTTAATATGTTATAAACATTTGTTTATAACAAATAGCGAACTATGAAAATACCAGATATTTTTGAGTCATTGAAGAGATGCAAATATTTACAAATATTTTAGCATTAAACATATCAAGGTATTTCAGAGTGGATAATCAGAGACAAAAATGTAAATTCCCCCTAGTGATTTTTGACAATAACTAGAGATAGCTGCAGAGGGGGATCATGGAGTCAGAGACACTGTTGTTTTCTAATGAGGAGAACAGGGGAGGTGGAATTTCTGCACATTGTGCATCATCTAGTTCCACTCCAACATAACAAAGAATTAGCAACCAGAGTGGCAATGATCCACAGAAACTCAGGTTTTTCATATGCAACTGTCTCTGCTGCTCATTAAGTATGGGACAATCCACGAGGAACAGCAGAATGGGCCAGTGACAAAAAAGCACATCCTGGAATCCACCCCTGTCTTGTGCTTATTACACTCCTCTGCTAAGCTATTTCTCAACTGTATTGGTGCTTACATTCACAGACTGAAAGCCATGACACAGAATTAAATGGTGAAAGAGTTCTATTCTTCAGTTCAGTACAAAAGGAGCCACCAGCATCATTACATGCCCACTCCTGAGCCACATGATGTGCGTTGTAGAGAGCAACAAGTTTCTTCTTTCACCAGGCAGGAAAAATTACTGCAGATCCTCATCCCTTGTGTGGAGCTGTCACTGAGAACTGGCCTTGAAATCCAGGCCCCAAACAGCCCTGGGGAGAACTCTGGTAGCTCTCAATAATGCTTCCCAAAGGTAACCAAACCCAGGCTGAACTTGAGGCATAAACAGGATTGTGATGGATGGGGAAAGGCATTCCTTTAGATGACAGTGTATTAGCATAAGTGCAGTGGAGGGAATTTTGGTTTCCAGACAAACAGTGAGGAGTTTTTTCTGAGTGTGCAATGACTTCAGGGGACAGAAGAGAGGGAAGATTGGGGAGAATAAGAAATAAATTTGGGAAAGAAATATTCCATTGAAGGTTAATAGATCTCTCCCAGAGGTGGTGAAGATTTCCATGTGCAAGGCCCCTACACATGGACATAAACACAGGAAACAGGTGTTTGTAAATGCAGGAGTGTATCAACAAGAAGGCAGACTCCATCTAGAAAAGCAGAGAGAAGCCCGGGGAGGGGCGGGAGGGCTTCGGCCCTGGAGACCAATGCATACTGCACAGGCTGCTACATCAGTTGTGCTTCCTGGAAAAGGTGGTATTTAACCTAGCAGCAGTCTTCAGTTTGTACACATTCACATGCAGGAATTTGTTACCATCCTATACCATTTGCAAGCACAGCCACAAGCCAGCCTTTAGCTTAAGGTGGGGATTCATGTTTACTTAACTATCTGGGTTTCTTTCTCCTTCTTTTTTTCCTTTTGGTTACTAAATTATACATGTAGATCAATATGTATATAGAATTTACATACCAAATGCAAATGGTGTGCCTGCAGCTTTGCCTTTCTACTGTTCCATATTTGTTCTCTGCAGGAGGAATACCATATGCATTTTCAGTGAGCCACAATGGGCCTTTGCCCTTCTTGCTTCTCAGGAAATCATCACAGATGAAGTAGCAAGAACAGTTTTTTCAGGTTATTTCAAGCGGCCCAACAGTCGGCTTTACATGGAATTCACTACATCCCACTCATTTAAATCCAGCAAGTACGGCCACTACCAGACCTTAGGGAGTCATGGTAACTACTGAAAACCAGATAATGAATGCCACTCCTACTTTGAGCTATTGTTTTAAAGGGTAATTACAGCTGCAAAAAAAAAAAAAAAAATGAATAACCCAACTAGACCGAAGACCCTAAAAAGTATTCCTTTGCTATGTTCACGTAAGCATGCACCACCTGTCGAGAGATACAGTTCAGGTCATGTTTTAATTTAACTGTGAAATGTCCCTGGTATGTATTATGTGCATATTTTTTTATCTCTTCCTGATCTTTTGGGAGGTTCTGGAAGCTTTGAGAAAAAGGGAAACCTGGAGGAAGTAGGTCACTGGAAGCTGGATATAGAACAGATCATGTCTCTGACACTTTCTTGTCCTCCCCTCTCTCTCCCTCTCTTCTCCCTCCCCCCTCTCTCCTCTCTCTCTGCTTTCTGCCATACTAAAATAAACAACTGCCTTCTACCACATTCTGCTGCCATGCCCTGAGCCCAAAGAACAACCGGTAAAAGCAAACACTTCCTTCCATTACATTTTCCTCATGAAATTTGATCACAGTGACAAGAGCATGAACTGATGCAGGCCTTCATCACTAATAGACAACTTCCCCCACCCCATTTCCCAATACCATGACGAGGACAAACCCTAGAAGCCCCCAAAGGCCACTAAAATTCATCTGCAGTCCTAATTTTTTTGCTATAATCCTTCCTTCTCCCTGGAAGACCCCCACCCCTGTCATATAACACCTGTGACTCCAACTGGCTCTTCTGCATGGGGACCCAGCTTGCCTTCTCTCCTCTCAGGCCATTCACATTGACTCTCAGGCAACATGGCCCACAGGTTCCCAGAAACCCACCTTGCTTCATTGTTCATGGAAAAAAAAAATCCAATCAACTCTAAGACGTGATTTCTGGAGATACTTTGAAGCAGATAAGAAAATGAGCTTCCTCAACTGCCCCCATCTAATTCCATGTCTAAAAGCCCACTCTGCTAATTCTGACACTGTCTTTCTTCATGTAAAATAATTTTGGCTATTAGCTGCATAAAATGGGCAAGATTAATTCTGGATTAAAAAAAAACCCTAAATTTGAGCTTTATTCTTTTACCAAATATATATATTTGCTAGTTCAGTACAGCTTCCCATTATGAGCTATCAAATTCATTTAAGGGACTCAGTTCTTACAGTTCAACTTTCCTGAAAGGCGGTGTTCTTCTTTCCTTCCCAATGAACTTTGCTAACTACATTCATAGAGTTGTCATTCAACCTTAGTCACATTGAATGAATACATTTCAGGTCTCTCATATCTAAGACAGGAACAATAAGACCTTAATCACTTTCGAAAGGAAACACAGTTCTCTCATCATTAACAGCTGTGCTGTGTCAGCAGCATAGGTTCTCCTGGCATCCCATCCAACTGGTGGGGAGTGCTCCCTGTCTGCTTGGTGACATACCCTCATACTTTAAACACTGAAAGGCTAGCTTGATATTTATTGAAATTCAACAGCTAATTTTAAAGACTAAAACATTTTATAATACTTGACACTGTCTTCAATTGTGAGAGTTATCACTCCAAATAACCTAGAGTAACTCTAGCTGTGTTTGTTTTATTTATTTCCTCCATACCCACATTCATGACTATCTCATTGTTGCTGTTATGCTATGCATGAAGAAAAAAGAAAGCCAATGTTCACTGTAATGGAGCCATTGATGAGCTGTAGCTACTAGACCCTCTTTATAATGCTGTTGTCTGCCTGTTTTTTATGTGTACCTTATGACTTATATATGCATGCCCAGCTCTAGTCCTTACCTCCTCTCCAGCAATTCCCTCTATTCCCTTCTTTTGCCCCATAATCTAAGAATCGTATTTCCCTGGGAGCTGACAAAGATTCATGACTTTGAGGACCTGCCCACACACTTGCTTGTTCCTGTAGATTCAGCCCACAAGAAGTATATGCTACTCTTAACTTACACTTCTTACATGACAATGAGTGTAAGGATCTGGTAACAACATAACCCTTAACGAATACTGGCTTCAATGAAAAGGCAATACCACCTGAGTCAACTTCTCAGCCATTAGTTGTCAAAGCCTTATGTGGACCTCTGACATCACTGACATCATGGAACATATCTCCTGTGAGTGACAAAATTATTTTTTTAACAGCCTTCCTGAAAAACTCTGATCTGCCGATGAAAATGAGCTGACTCACTTGAGGTGATTCTCAGAGATGATATTGCATGTCTGTGGCAGGTGGGATCCTAGGATATGCAATGATGCCTTCTCCTGCTGTCTTTTCCATAAGTCATTTCCAGTCTTATAGTAACATTGTATGAGGCAGAGTATCAGTTTTCTGGTCAGAGAGATTGTGTTTGCCTGTGAAATAGAGCCTGTGTCTTTCAATATCTTTCTTCTCCTTCCTTTTTCTTACAATTTTAGGATTTTTTTTCTTCTGAAATCATCTCCAGACCTGCAATCTCACAAACTACTCCCCACAATTGCTCTGCTCTCAACAGGAGGAAATCATCTGAGGAAGAGCTGCCCCATATCAAGGGTGATCCTCTCCACATGACTTCTTGGGGACAGATCTTAGGACAGCTGTCCCAAGCTTCTCCTTTCCCTTTGAATTCTTACCACATCCTTCTCTGGACCCCTTGGAGTCACTCAACATTAGTCCTGTGTACAACTACCTGTTTTAGCCTTCTATCTTTCCAAGAAGCATTCCTTGGGCTCAAAGGCACCAAACCCTCTCAAACTTTCATCTCTCCACAGCAAACTCCTCTCCATCCTTTCACCTTAAAATATCGTTCTCTCCTATGCAGAAGGTGAGGGAGTATTACCTCTAGGACTCTACCCCACTTACTTCCTAGAAAGCTTCTTTTCAGAGTTCTAAATAATCAAGTTAGGTAGAATATCTAACTTCCCTTGACTTGTTTAGTAGCTTTATGTGACAACTAGTAAAAGCTGTGCTATTCTTACTCTCTTCTATTATTTGTAGTATTTTCCTTAAAGATATAGGACTATGTTTTTATCAAATTTATTTGTATTATCAAGCCAGAGGTTCATACCGCAACCCTGTATTACAATATTGCACCCATGGATAAATCAGATTACATTTTGACTCCTCATGCCTCAGGAATTCTGTTTGTACTCCACTTCTATTTTTCTGTAAAATATGCTATTGCAGCACAAAAACTCTGACAGAAGCCAGCACTCTAGTCAAGGTGATATATGAAATTTGTAAGTTAAAGAGAAACAAATGACAACATATCATTTTAATAAGAAGAGAAAAGAATTAAGTATAATATTTTTTTTTCAAATTAACCTTCATAGTTAAAAAGAAAAAAGACCTTATCTACTATCTAGTTCAGCTAGTGATTTCCTTAAATGCTTAAAGATCTCTGCCTGGGCATATTATCCTGAATTCTACCTTCTAGAAACTTCCTCAAATTCTGTCTTCCTCTCTCAATCAATGTTTAGTTAATTACCCCATTATGTGGCTAAGATACCCCTATAAGCCCTACAGGCTAACAAACAAAAAGATCATTCTCATGAATAGATTACTTTATTTGGAGTTGTTTGCCAATGAGATCCCACAGATTGCCAACATTACAAATTATTGCCAATGATATTGGTTACTCCCTAGAACTTGACTATTGCTGAAGACACTACATACTTAAATCACAGTACATGGAGACATTAAGCTGTTACTCATCTGGAAGGTTCATCTCTGTTGCCTCCCTTCCAGAGTGCTAAGAGTTGCTATTCATGCTACCATAGAAGAAAAGTAATCATCAGCTTTACTCAGCTGTGAATGTTGTGACCTAAGATAATGATCAAAGACATGGCTACTGATGCAACAGTACATGTACTTAAAAGAAATATCAACCACTATTAATTGGATTTAAGGCCACTGTACAAGGTTGAAACTCTATACCTGGCACTGTTATCATAGCCAAGAACATGGAAACAGACAGATCATAGTCTCTAGGTGAGAATCTATGGCTACTACTCTGCTAAAGGGGCCTCAGTAGTAAGCATGCTTTCAATGACTCATTGTTACACATACAGATAAATATTCTGTCTCTACTCTCACCAAAGAAACACTTTTTAATTATTATTTTTTATTTTTGAAGATGGAGATTAATATAGAGATCCACAACTGTTCAAGGTGCCAGAGGACAATTACGTGTCCTCTTCCCCATGCTCAGGAACTATTGCAGAGAAGGGAGTGGAAAGATTACAGGGACTAGAGACAATGAATAACCATAAGGAAGCAGTGTTTTCTTCACGCAGCACACAGTTGAAGCTATGAATTCATGAGAGTTGAGACTGTCCATAAGACCTGTGTGAGATGGAATTAGACAAAAGCCAAATACAGAGAGAAAAGATGGGCACAAAGTTGTCAGCAATTGATACTTGCTGGGAGAGGAAGGGTTAGTTTTCATTAAGTGTAAGGACCACTGAGGGTTAACTAAGCTCTAGTCAAAAAACACAAACCGAAGAATACATGGGCAGCAGCAATGTGATAGGTTTTTTAGAAAGAAAGAAAACACGGGATGAAAGTTGGGTGGGAATGGAAAAGATCTTGAAGGAGTGAGGAAAGGGAGTGAATATGGTTGAAATACATTTTACAAGATTCTAAAAAATTAGCAGGAATGATCCTTCAGAGAGGAGAATCCTAACAAGGGAAGCTCAACCTCAGAGAGTCTGCAGTCCAGGCAAAGAAAGGGCAGATTCACAGGGAAGGAATATGACAAAGCTAAGAAAGCTTGGCTGCAGTGGTCTAGAACTGTTTTCACCTCCCTAGGATGCCTGCGATAGCCTAGATCTAACAAAATTGAGAGATGGTGAATGCTTAGAAGGTGAGGCTAGTGGAAGGGATTAGGTCAGAAATGGACTGCCTTTAGAAGGTACAAGCGCCTCCCTGACCCAGGAGATTTTCAGTTACAAAGTGAGTTCAGCTCTCTCCATTGGCTTTCATGATAAAGCTATCCTCTAAGCAGGTCCACTCTGAGCTCAGCTACTGGTCTTCTGTCACAGTTACTTTCCCCTTTGTCGTGATGGCGTACATGACAGGAACTTTAGAGAGGAAGCACTTCTGTGAGCCCATGGTTTAAGGGACAGAAAATGGCAGGGAAGGCATGGTGGCAGGGTTGGCAGAAGTCTGGTCACATTGCTGTCTTCTGTCGGGAAGTAGAAAGGGATGACTGCTGTTTTCAGCTCATTGTCTCAAACCCCCACCACCACCCCTTTGTCCAAGACTCAATCTCATGAGATGCTACCATCCCCTGGCCAGGATCTTTCCTCTTCAGTTAAATCCTTCTGGTGGTGTACCTTCTACTTGATTTCAAATATAAAAGAATTAAGATTAATCATGGCATCTACCATGATAGAATGGAGATGGAGAACCCTTTTCATACACCAGCACCATGCTGCTGTAATGTATTTCTCTATGAAGTTTGCAGCCTTGGCCATTTTGTCACTTAGTGAAAAATCATATCCTGGGCAATGGGTGCTTATCCCCAGAGAAGAGAAACTGGATCATATCAGGGATGTCAGGAATGTCACAAAGTAATTGGGGGAGGGGCTTTCAGGGGTCATGGGTAAGAGTAGGTGATGGTTCATATGCCTGGCTACTGAAACAGAGACCATGCACCTTTGCACCAACTTCAGCCTCCTTCCTGTTACCACCTGGTGGCTTTAAGAAAGCAGTGAAGCTCCAACAGCCAATTACAATCAAAAAGGGGTTTGGGGGTTAATGAGTTTTGTTAGCATGTTACTTTAATTGCTGCCGTTATTTCTGTAAATACGCCTAGAGGCTTGCAGCGAGTGCATTTTATTATTAATATTAAGCATTTTGTACAGCACTTTCTGTTTGCAAAGTGCTTTGCAGTCATTAATTAGTTATTCCTCCTGACACCCTGGTGAGGTGATCCAGCCTCCATTCACATCCCTGCTTGGTTGTAAGAGAAGACCCCAGAGTGTAGAGGTTAAGTGACTTGGCCAAGGTCACCAGGCCATTCAGAGTAAGGCTGGGATGAGAGAAGTCCCCAGTCTCCCTTCAGTTCAAGCTGCTGCTGCTGGAACCAGCAGCTACCCTATTCGGAGCTCATAAACATTACGGTAAATAAATATATGAAATCGGAGGCAGCGGGAAAGACGGTTCCAAGGCCTTCTTACCAAGGCTTGGGTATAAGTCTGTCATGAACAGGAAGTAGAAATTGCCAAGAGAAGACCACATAGAGCTTTGGTAATAGCTTCTGCACATTTATGTCCAGCTTTAACACGTCCTCCCCAGGACCCTAGCTGTCCTCCCGGGTTGCTCCTCTGAGTCCATTTCCTTGTGCATTCTGCCTTAACTCTGAAGACGTGTCTGCCCAAAAGCGCTCTGAGATGTATAATAACACGCTGGCGCCTGGAAGAGCACCGTGTCAATTTAATTTGAACCAATTTGACAAGTCCGATATACTTTCAGGACAGCAGCCCACCACGAGACAACATCCAGCGCCTCTTGTTAGGTTCTTATCCTGCCATTTCTCTTGGAGGTAATTACCTTAGATCAAGAGACCGATTGTAAACGCGTTATGTTTTGCTGACAGCACAAAGCTGGGGAAAGCCAGGGACTCCAGTTCCACAGGCAAGGAAAATGCAACACGATGTGCAACCCTCTCTAAGCCGCTCTGCAGCAAATGGAATTCAGTATTGACAAACACACATTAATGCCATTGGCCCGGAGAGGGGTGGCCTGCAAAGTGCTGACCAGCAGAGGAAGCATTTGCCAGAAGTGTTGCTGGGCTATGCTATTGGGAAAATGACACAAGGAGTCTGCCCCAAGAACCTCTGGGACTTGCCTTTTTATTTTAAAATAGCTTATCATCTTAAGAATCACAGGCCTTCCCTCACACCCATTCTAGCCCTCCAACCCTCTGCCAGTCTGAGGCATTTCTAAATCCCACCCCCCACCCCATAGGGATTAGTGATCAAAACTGACATCCTGTGAGGAAATAGAGATCCCCCCCCCCCTTTTGCTAAAAACAGGAGTACTGGATTTAAATCTCCTTATGGCAGATTTTTTTTTTTTTTTTTTAAGTGAAACCTATTTTGCCTCAGCTTAAACAGGACAAGCACAGCCTTGATTTACACTCATTACTCCAGAATTCTTTCTTTCAGACATGAGAGGGGATCATGACTGTTCAGTTCATAGCACTTTTCTCACCTCCATTTTCATGATATTTCCAGAAAAAAATAATGTCACAGAAGCAGATGGGCCACCTTCCTCCGCAACGCCCAAAGTTAGCTTTACCTTCCAGGAGAAGGAAACACCACCAGGCACAGCACAGTCTTCATAACATTTATTTTTCTGGTATGTTTACTGGTTTAAATTGGTCGTTGCCTGTGCCAAAATGGATTCACACTACGAACACTTGCTGTGTGAGTGACGTGTGGACAGGCAGGTGGGTGTGAAGGTACACAGAGAGAGAAGGTTGACTAACAATCAGGGACAGTTCAAAGCTGCCTTGGGTTACAACGGGAGAGCTTGTCTCACAAAGCCATAGAGTGCCGAGAAGGGAGAAGGAAGGAGAGGAGGAGGGAGGAAGCCCGAGGATCTCTTAGAGCTAGAGATAGACCAGTGGCCAATCAAAGGTCATAAACATTATTAGACAGTGAAGGGCAGGGTTGGAAGAAGCACCTAGGAACTCAGGAAAAAAAATGGAGCAAGTGTTTGTATACAAAGTGTGTTCACCCTCATGCAGGAGCATAAGCATATATGCCTGTGCCTGTATATACATGTGTTACATACACACAAATACGCATATATGCATATGTATAAAAGTTTTTTTTTTTTTTCTAACAGAACTTCACCTGATCCAGAATTGCTTTTCAGTGCTCTTCAAATTCGTCCTACTTCCCCCAAAGTTCTAGAAGCATAGGCATTTGATTTGGGGTAAAAGGGAATCACAGAGTGAATATCTCAGTACTGGCCTGTGCACTGTTTGTATTTTCAACAATTGATGCTCTCATTACTAGACATAGAGAACCTGGGCATAGTCAGGGGCTCTCTGAGACTTTCTGTCCTTGCATCATCCTCTCAAAGCTCACACTGCCAAGCTAGACTTATGAGGGAAGACCAGTCATGATTCTTCTTCGAAAGTGCTTGCATATCCTCAGAGCCCCTGGCAGGTGCCACCTTTTTCCCGGTCATTTCACTTTCTTCCCCAATACAGAGCACTGTAGATCTCCAAGCAAGCCTTCAGGAATTCACTGCATTGGTGCCCAGATGCTTTTTGTGTGCCTTCTGATGCCACAGTGTCACTTGTTGAAGTAGTCCTCATTGTAATAGTGTGGGAATCATATCTAATATTAATTAAATGTCTGTTGTTGCTGTGTGTAATATGCTATGCTAAATGCTTTGCCGTATTACTCCATAGAATCCCCATAGCATCCCTGTGAAGAAGGTATATCTATTATCCTCATGTTTAACATGAATAACCTCAGGCTTAGAGAGGTTGCTAAGAATTTCAAGATTATATAGCTAATAATTGTCTGTGCTGGGGTTGAAAGAATCTCTTGCTGATTCCCAGGTTCTGCTTTTAATCTCCACCTCCCTGTATGAACACAAGGAGATGACAAGAGGGAATACATGCAGAAGTGTTCTTCCAGCTGAAATTGCTTTTAACAGTGACAAAACATGGAGATAGGGTGGGGGTAAAGATATGTGAACAACCAGAATAGATTGAAACAGTCCCCTGAAGCAATGGACATATGTTTGGCTCATAGGAAGATCATTTGGCATCATTCTTCTTTTGCAGATAATTATCAGCTTTAAAGAAGTGCCACTCCTATCTTGACCCCTAAGGAAATAAAGCTTGTAGATAATACTATGTTTGCGGATGTGATGCTGGCAAGTGGAAGAATCAGAATGAATGTGCTATTCAATGAAATGATTTTAGTCAACTCAAATGATAAGAATGCATATAATCCAAGAAAGCTTTCTTTAGAATGTCTTAAGAGTTCCTATCATGGCTCATGTAGATTTTCATGTCCATAGTCACTTTTAGTCTCTAGTTCTTGGTAGGTAGCTTAAGAGTTAGTGTCAATACCTCATCGCTGTGAATGTATATTGAAAATTGATAATAATCATGTGTCAGTAGACATAAAATAAAACACTGACCATAAGTAAAGCCAAAGAAAATTTTACAAATTAGTTTGTGTATCAAATAGATATGAAGCTTTCTTAATATGACTTGTAGTATTCAAACTCATAGCTGTCTAGCAGAAGCCTCTTCTTTGTCACAGTGGATAATTAGTATATAGTTCAGGAAGGGCTTATGACTGATCCATAGTAAAGCAAGACCTCTGTCTTCTTTTCAACACGTTTGCAGTACACTCCTAACTCACACATACCTCCTTCAAGAATTACATTTCTGTCACTAAACCAGCATAATCTCTAATTACAATCTAAACACTTGTCTTTATACCCACAGTTAAATGTAGCCCTCACCCCTCATCAAGGAAATTTCTGTTTGCAATAGAACGTTACGGAAAAGCACAACCAATCAAAATGTAGATTTGTGGAGCTTAGTCACAATTGATGTATCTACAACACAACCCCTGTACCTAAGACTCCAGAGTTACTGCTGAAGAGGATGTAGAAAGATTGAAAGACCAGGAGAACATAGAGTGTGCTGTTAAGTTGTATCACCTGGAAATTATCAGAAGCTACAAATGTAAAATCTCACCATTGTGGGTACCCAAACAAGATCTAAAAAAGCCCAACAGCCTGTCTGGGGATCAGAGAATGCAGCTAGCCACTAGCTAACCTTAGAGGTCTGGAGGTGTGTACATACAGACAAGAAGTGGCATAGCTGGGCCATAACAGGATATAAGCAGGGAGAAACAGGAAATTGCTCTCTTCTCTGCTGAAACCCTTAGGAGGTCAGGTATGCTGTGGCTTGCTCCTTCTCTCTGATCTCTCAGCATTTTGCTCTGTATCTGACTTTGGCCTTTTATTATCTAGGCCACTTAAGAACTCCTTTTACAGGGAAAGATCATAAGGCCTCAATCTACACCAAGAACTACAGACAACTATGGAATGCTGAGAATGGGAGAAATAGTCTTGCCCAGGGAAGAGCACACTAATTGCTTATCCAACACCAAATGGTCATCTTTGAAAACACATAAACACAAAATAATAATAAAAACAGAGCAGGTTCTATTTATGTATTTAGGAATGCACGAATGTGGGGTGCAGACACACGTTAAACAACAATTAATGAAATAAGAGGTCATGAGCAAGGCATGAGGTATATGGGAGCATTTGGAGGAGAGAAAAGAAAGAGATAAATAATGTAATTATATTTGATCAAGACAGACCACCTGAAACAGAATAGTCTCAAAAAATAAAAGAAATATTTTTTTAAAAAGTAATCACATTCCTTTAGTGCAAAGTTTTACTGTTATTTATCCAGGATTGTTTGAAATTCTATGTCAATAGATTTCCAATCAACATGGTTCATATTAAGATATACTTGTGACTAAATTCATTAAGATTTAGTCTCAGTAAATGAGTGTAAAGCACTTACCTCTAGCTCTAAAGGCACAAGGGCTATAAAACATTATCATAGACCATCAGTGTAGAAAATACAACTTTGAAATTTCAAAATCTAATTTCATTATGCATATATATGGACTAAGCATCTGCAAAGCATTGGACACAATTACTGGTGCTGAGGAATATAGGAGAAAATTAGAACTTTTTTGGTAAGGTAAGGCCAAGGCCATCTGACCAGTCTCAAAGACTGCCCAGGGCCCCTTGCCCTCTGGAGCTCGAGGACTGCAGGGTCCATGTTTTAAATGTGGTCAGGAGGGGCATTGGGCCCGAGCTTGCCCTAATCCCCATGGGCCATTCAGACCCCTGCCCATTTACTTTCCCTTTGCTCTCTTTCTGCTCTTACTGTTCTTTCTGCTCTCTCGGCTCTCCTCTTTCTGCTCATGTCTCCCTCTTCTCTTCTGTCCTCTCTCTGTCTCTATCTTTCTTTACTTCTTTTCTCTTCCCTTCTGCCTCCTTCCCCTTTCTAATAAAACTCCTCACTCAAGCTTTGCGTGCCTGGCATGTTTGTCCCCTGCCTTGGGTACCCATGTAGTCTGCCATGGTTCCCCATGCAAGACACCCTTCCAGATTTATCCTATCATTGAAATAAAAGAACAACATTTTGGTGCCAAGACAAGGTTATCTGAGAGTAAGGAAGTTGTATTCCTGAAACAAGACATCAAATAAAGGAGAATGAGAAACTCAAAACCATAGTAGTATGTGCCATAGTCATCCAGCCTAGGCCTATTGAAGAAGAGGGAGAAAATGTTAGGAACAGTCCTGACCTAAGCCACTGTTGTAAAGTGTGGCATTCATATAGGAATGTCTATCTGGATTTTGCTTAAGGGAGAAGCCACAGGAAACGGAAGTTGTGACCCTCACTGATAAGGGAGGCCCATGGCACAAGAATGATGAAACTGGAAGAGAAGCTTACTGCATTAGATAAATGGTTACCCATCCACCTCCATATGCAGATCAGTGACTATATCCAGATATGTTTTCCTGTTCACAGGAGGAAAAATGAGCTCCATTTGCAACTCAAAGGGACTTGTCAGAGGCCCCTGCAGATTCTCGTTGAAATATATCTCATCAAGAGGACATTTAAGACCACAGAGAGGGGTGCAAATGGCCAATAGAAGGACTGACTAAAATGAGAGGCACAAAATAATTTCCCAGATTGCCAATGACTATTACAATAGACCATGAGGGTCCTTGGTTATTACTTTAACAATTAGTTAATTTTAACAGCAGGGAAACCATTAGCTGACCAGCTCACTCTTCTCCCCAGCATATCCTACCCAATGAACTGTGATTGGGGCAATAAAAATGAGATTGTGCCAAGACAATAAAATATTTAGACTTTGAATATGTTGGTGGAAATAGACTTCATTTAAAGTAGCAGGACATCATCCTTTGCCTTATTTATTTTTCCAAGGCATCGGTGAGTTTTGTTTCCAGAAAGGAAGACAAGATATGTGTAACTTTAGTGCATGAATACCAAATTGACATAATTTATAAAGAATATTGGAATTAATGGTGTAAATATAATTTTATCTGTGAATCATTTCTATGGGTAATGTCTTTACCAGTAAATGCCACTCAAATATAAATGAACTGCAAATTTAAACTTAATCTGCAGAATACATGTGAATAACTTAAACACTGTATATGCAAGTTAGTGTAAATATGATAAAACCCCTGAAAATGAAAATGAGCATGCAAAACTTTCTGCCTCAATAAGGCTAACATTCATATTACTGTTATCTTTCAATAGAGGTTTGTTTGTCTATGCCAAGTGATAAGTGCAATGTACACTCAGATTTGCCCTATAATGAGCACTTAGAATTCTTTCTTGAAATCCTCTTGGCTATATACATGTAGTAAAGCCTTGCACCTGACTTTCTCTCTGTCTCTGTCTCTGTCTCTGTCTCTCTCTCTCTCTGTCTGTCTTTCTCTCTCTGCACACACACACTCTACACTGGCACTGGAAAGCCTTTTGCTTATTGGAAACCCACTTTCCCACAGCCTTTTCTATCCAAATGCAGAAAGTTGGCATGTCTGTCTTGAAATATTGAGTCCCTTACTCAAAAGAGCACAGGGTTTCTCATGCTATTTTCAAGAGTCGGCATGTTCTCTGTTCCAAACAGGACGTATGCATCCCCTGTTTCTAGGCCCAGGGAACATTGAGGAAGAAGAATCAGAAACTGTTGGGGCAGGAGGATGGAGATGACTGTTACTAAGTCTGTCTTCTGGATATGACATGGTGGCTACAACCATCAACACCTAGCAGCAGTGGCTTGCATAAGATAGAGCTTGCTAACATTGCATCATGGAGTGACAGGAGGCTACACTGCTCTAAGAGAAGCTATCAGCAACTAATGGTTTTAGGAAGTGAGAACTTATTTTCCTTAGTGATTTATTTACTACTAAGTGACCTGTGCTTCAGAAGCAGAAGTACAAACCTGCAACATACACACACACACACACACACACACACACACACACCATTATAAACCTCTATGTGTGCAGAGGCAGACACCCACAGCTGAACACCGAGCCTAACTCCTGGAATCCAGTTACAGAGAGGGAGAAGAGATGAGCAAAGTGGTCAAGAACAGGCTCGAGAAACCCACAGAGACAGCTGACCTAAACAACAGGAAGCTAATAGACCTCAGACTGATAGCTGGGAAACCAGCATTGGACCAACATACTTAGATCCCCTGTGTGTGGGTCTCAGTTAGGAGGCCTGTGCAGACTATGGGACCTCTGGCAGTGGAACTAGGATGTATCCCTAGTACACGAATGGACTTCGGGAACCTATTTCCCATGGAGGGATACTCCCTTAGCCCAGAGACATGGGGGAGGGCCTAGGTCCTATCCCAATGACTTGACAGATTTTAATGATGCCTCCTGGAAGGCTTCACCCTCCCTGGGGAGTGAATGGGGAATGTGAAGGGAGAAAGGTTGGGGGGAGGATGGGAATGAGAGGGATCTATGTGTAAAATAAGATAAAATATTAAATAATATTAAAAAAATAAACTCCTATATGTATCCAAACAACCCTAAATAAATGGAGTGGGTCATTAAAAAAATGCCATGAAGCAGGGACCTAGGTGGGAAGAAGAAAGGGGTTATCAGAGGCTTTCCAGTGAAGCCAACAGCTGAGAGACCTTTGGAGGATTGATACTGCTTTGAGGGAAAAGATAAAAGAACTCATATCTGACAAAGAACTCAATGGTAGAGAGCTTAGCAACCACACTTGCTCACTTTACCAGGTCAAAAAGGACTCGACATGACAGGTCATTCCAGTAGAGTGCTAGGACTGGTCTCACTATACCTTCCAAAATCTTCAATGTGACTGGTGGTTTTGCATTGACCACCTGGCATGGCATCATTGTTGATGTGATGGTCAGCTCTCAGTTGCTTTCCAAGCATTACATCATCAACACTGAACTTGAAATTCACTAACATTCCTTATTTGTCTGAAAGGGGGCAGGAAAGGAAGAAGGATAATTTACATTTCCTGATTCAAAGCCAGGGTCTATTCATCATCGCCTGCACATTGCTTATAAAGATGATAAATGAATGTATAGTAACTGAACCCTAAAACAAAATAATGTGTTTTTCTTAAAGCTTCACAGGGCTGCATTTCCGTTGTAATTAGTTTACCTTTTTTTAAAATCAAATTCTGTTAAACAGCAGTCAAAATAAAAGCTGATATTCAGGATGCTAAAACCATCCCCCCAAAGAGAAAATAAGGATATTTTTTTCAGATGTAATGATGCAAAGAAATATCATGGTAATTACACAAGGCTCAAAACAGCAAGAATACTACCAAGTCTTATTGACTTGCTATTTCATGTTTGGAAGTTTGAATTGAGAATGTCTTTAAGTTTCTTTACTTCTATGCTACCCACTGTGGGGGGAGGGGGATGAAAACATTCACATGTTAGCATTGTAATTTCAATACTTCACCCTAAGTTAGTCTGCTGGTTAGAGATTGTTCAAAAGAGAGAGGGTGACTGCATGCGTTTATGTGCATTATGTGTGTGCAATGCCTGCACAGACTCAAAGAGGGCATTGGATTCCATAACACTGGTGTTATGGATGTCAGTGAGCCACTACAAAGATGTTCAGAACTGAAGCCATATCTTCCACAAGAGCAGTCAGTACTCTTCATTGATGAGTATATCAATTCTTACTATCTTATATTCTTATCAGATTTCTAAAACTGATGTTATATAGAAAAGAATGATTAGTCAATGTGTGTTTAGTCAGAAATCAAAGTAAGCTGTGTGACACATTTTATCATCTCTTCCACAGTTAAAATCATCATTGACAAGACAAACATTGAAATCCTTAGCAGAGATAAAAATCGTTCCCAGTCCATTCTGAGCCAATAGTCTCAGTTCTTTTACCACCTTCACCCAGTACTGTGGGCTGGATGGAGTCCCCCACCTAAAAGACATTATAAAATACAAGTCCTGGTTTGATCCCCAAGCCATGCCATAAAGCAGAAGTTCAGGATAGAAGTAGTGCCTTTATTAAAAAAAAAAAAATACCAGATTTGCCTCCCTGCCCTCTCTGCTCTCTCTCACTGCCCCTACCCCTGCCCATCCTCACATTTTCTGTTGTCCTTTCACCCATGCCCATGCACTTACACTGAGGAAACCCTATAGAAATACAGAGTAAAATGGATTTACACGCCTCTACAGCAAACGGATTAAAAGGTTTACACTGATGGTAGACTTCTCAGCCTCTAGCATTTTAAGAAAAAACAATACAAACAACAAAAAGCAAAACAACAAAAGGCAACTAACTGACAAAACAAACAAAAGAATCCTATTCTTTAAGAAAAAAGTCTGTCAGTGTTTTGTTGCCACATCTAAAGTAAATTAGGACAATACACGTATTAATGAAGTTTATTTTTTTCAAGAAATCAAAAATACCAATTAAGGCAGAGAAGACAAAAGAGGAGAGAGACAGACAGAGAGATAGAGACAGAGATAGAGACAGGGAGAGAGACAGGGAGAGAGGAGACACTAAGAAATTCTTAAGATATAAGATTTTGCAACTTGAGGAAAGAAATGAAAGCCCATAGGCTGTAATCCCATGGTGAGAAAGCACTGATATAAACAGTTGGGGCAGAGTGAACAAATGCTCCCTTACAAGGCATCTTTGCTATATTCAGATGCTTAACAGATTGGATAAGGCCCACCCCCACAGCAAATGGACATTGGTTTTCTTCACTCTACAGACTCAAATGTTAGTTCATCCATAAATAATCTTATGGATACCAAAAACTTAAAGTGTCACCAAATATCTGGGTACCCCTTGGCCCAGTCAAATTGACATATAATACTAACTCTCAAAGACATCTCATGCTCTTACTTTGCCCTTGGTGCCTCCTTGCACTGTCTTCATTCACATAGAATATGACCCATCTCTAAGGATCGATCCATAAGTTTCTAGAACCTTTTCCAGTTTATTCAGAATTGTTATTTTCTTATAATTGCCCTTTAAACAGCAGATGAGAACCCTCCATTAAGTAGTATTGTAATCTTTGCTTATATAGATCACTTGTTTTTCACTGAACTAAGAAGTCCTTCTCAAAATACCATTTAAAATATATTTTCAACTCAGAACTTTGTGCAAAGCCAGACTTCAGGACATATCTGATGATGTAACTCATGCTCATGTGAAAAAGAAATCAATGATAGGGGGAAAAACACAGGAGTTTGAGTCTGCAGCAAGCCATCACAGGTCCTAGTTAAGAGGATAGATCCAGGACCCCTGATGGCAGAGCATAAGGAAACCTCCTGTTCCTTGCTTACAGAGTACTCCATCCACTGTGCAGAATTAGCCTGTCACCCTTCTGTTCTCATTTCCCTTAATTTTGTCAGGTAATGGATAGACTCCCCTCAGAGATCTACGTGGGAGTCCTCAACTATCTGAGCTCCAAGACCTAAGGAATACATTTTACCTAAATACCTCTATGTGTAAGAATAAGAAATGCAGAGGAGAGCGTGGAAGGGGATCCTGTGCCTACTATGCCATTCTCAGATAACATCAAGCACAACTCCCACTGCGGTCAAATAGAAGGTCTTTGTGGATAACTGGGGAACATCCAGGATAGGGAAGATGAAGTCTGAGGAAATAGACACAGAAACTCCCTCTGTCTTGCCAAGTGAAAATGTAGGAACAAGTGTGATGTCACAAAAGAAGTCTTGATCTCCTAGCTGGAGAAAGTTCTGCACCTCTGACTTGAGAGATCTGTCTAAGGAGGAAGAGTGGTTATTTACACTTCTAGGTTACAGAAAAGCAAGTAGAGTGAAGTTACCTATTTCCTGCCAGACTATAAACAAATTTCAATTTACCTCACATTGTTTACCCATGAAAGAATGAAGAAATTATTTCTCAGAAGTCCAACTTGCTAAATGGATGACTTGAATTAGCATGGCCTCCATGTGTTTCTATCTTTGAAGGCACAGTCCCCAGTTAGTAGAACTCCTTGACAAGGATTGGCAGATGTTGTTCCATCACAGGAGGTACTAAACTCACATACCACTTCTAGTTAGCTCTCTCATTCTCTCTCTCTCTCTCTCTCTCTCTCTCTCTCTCTCTCTCTCTCTCTCTCTCTCTCTCCTTTGTGTCTATGGATGAGCTAAAAGCTCTCAGCTACTACTCCAGCACCATGCCTATCTATCTAATGCCATTCTCCTGGGCTATAATCCTTTGAAACTATAAGTAAACCTCCTTGTGTAAGTTGTCTTGGTCATGCTGTCTCTCTATAGCAATACAAAGTAAGTTTGAATGGATAGAAATTTCCTTACAGCATCATGGATGAATCAGAAACAGCCGCATCCAACATAGCACAGATGGAAACCTCACAGAAGAGGCATCATGGAGTCTAACTGCTAGCTTTCACTTCCTTTGATCACATGCAATTGGGAGGGGCAGGAAATAGTGGTGTCTACAATGTCTGGTACATGGTTCTCTCTTCCCTCTACCAGAGGGTGTTAGTGGTTTCATTACTGTCACTGAATTTTCCTACTGATCTTATTGCCATAGCTACAGGACCAAACATTCTACAGTCAACACAGAAGCCTTTCCTCTATGATGGCCAGTAATCATATCAGGACAGGATGCAATTGCCTTACCTGGATAAATGTGAGTCTGAGTTGGATCCAAACAATGTCTTTGACACAACTCTTTGACAAAGTGGAGGGTGAGTCACTGAACAGTAGATGGAATGGAGCAGCACTCAATAGGGACCTCACATTGTGTTCTGCTGTCTCTGTGTTCTGCTTGATGGTTGTGTTGGCACAGAAATCCTAGTTCCCCTAAATTGTAAACCTAAGCCACTATACGGCAACAAATAGAGGATTGGCCTTAATGGATTTTGACATGATCTCCTGTTTGTTAACTTGTCACAGATAACCAGTGTTAGGAGTAGGGTTTTCTCTGTACCCAGTCTGGTCCCACTGACCCACCAGCCCCAAATAACACACACAGGGACACTGTATTAGATATAAAACTGGTGGTCTGTTTCTAATGTTTCTTATTGGCTGGCTCTGGCTTAATGATTAACCCATTTCTATTAATCTAAGTATTCCCATGTGGTCTCATCTTACTGGGGAGAGGGCCTGGCGTTCTCTCTCTGTCCTCCATCTTGGAACTCTTCCCTACTACTTCCTCTCTCCCCATAATCTCCTAGTCTCACCTATCATGCCTTCCTATTGGCCAACAATGCTTTGTTCATTAACCAATATGAGAAACATATTAACAGAATGACACCATCACACCAGGCCTTCATTCAGTAGGCTTGTACCTGCTTTCTTTTTTTCATAAATGAGAACTTGTCACATTTTCCTGAGTAGGAAATTTGTGTCCAACTATTTTTCTGTGATTCTTCTGAATACTTCTATACCATAGTAATAATACCCATTCTAATTAATGGCAACACTTTTCTTCAGGTACCTATGGGCTTTGAGTAAAGACATTAGTTACCCCCACACAGACACCTTAATGCAGATATGTGTATTGGGAAACAGAGGAAGAAGTTTTCAATAGCACCTGTAGAAACTATTGAGTTTATAACTATGTACATTCTCAAGCTCAAATTCACATAGAATGAAACTCATCTTGCCTGAGAAAGGGGTTGTTTTTGCTAGTTCATCATGAAAATGCTGCTAAATTGGTCAGTTCCATTTCTGTGTAGAATACTGGAATCTGGTGGTACTGGCCCTGCCAATCTTTGGGCTTAGATGTTACTTCAATTCTCTAGGTCAGCAAATCTCTGGGAAACTCTCATGTACCCAGTGCACCTGAACATACAGTCAATAACCCAGCCACTGGATTCTAACCAGCTGAAAAATAAGTCTTATATGCAAATGAGTGTTCATTAAACCCAAAGGGATTAGCCTCTTCCTAAGGACTAAGTGGCTTGCAAGAGAAGCTGGGATGTTAGAGAAGGCTTGTTTGAGAGAAAAAGAAGAATGAAAAGAACACTAAGAGAAGCATAAATTCCTGTTGTCTATTTTCACAAACAGTCTGAGGGTTCTAACTCAGCAGTTAAGAGCATTCAGTTCTGTATTCCTGTAACACCTGTTTAATCACTATTCAAATCCTGCCCTGAGGGCATGAAAGTCTACCATCATACTCTGTGTGTATATCCAAGGAATTCTGAAACTTTCTCAAGGGATGGTCAAAAATGTGTGCCCCCTTTGCCCTTAAGCCTCAGCCTTTCCTCTCCTTCTGAGGACATTACCGTAAACTTTTCTGTTGTTACCTGTCTTCAAGAGTATTACATATGGGAAGTATTATGTCCATAGGAACCGTATACAATAACAATAAAATAATTACTATGTCTATTTTCTTATTAGTAGAAGTGGAGGCAGAAATGTTACATATTTCTTCCAGAGCAAGCAAGTGAAGTAACAATCAAATGTTAAATAAAAAGACCAGCTAAGTAGACCAAAACCTTGCTGCAGTTTCAGAGCAAGAGCACCCCCATCTCCTGTCCTTCCTGTCCCCCACCCACCTAAGCATTGCTGGAGCTGTGAAGCATGAATAATGACCATGTCTGGTCTCAGAAGCTACACAAAACTTCCAGAAGGCAACTTGCTAACTCATTGACTTACCAAAGGGAAATTTTCACCCTGTGATGAATGGCCTCTTATATGGTCAAGACATCTTGTCCCTGAACCTGAGCTGGTAGTGAAAGGGGATGTTATTACTTATTGCCACCAAATCCATGCAGTTGGCTCTGTGGTTTGGTTTTGTTTGCTTTGTGGAAGTGTGGATGAAACTCATGTCCTTATGTATACATACCAGTGCTCCACGAAGTGAGCCACATCCAGTGCTAATATTAAGCTCAGCTCCAGGAACAGACCAGTTTGTAGAACCTGCCAACAAACTACTGACCATTCATCCTGGTCCACTCTAATTCTGTATCTGACTACTTTAAGTGTGTATATCACTTCACAAGAAGAAATATACAGTGAGTAAGTAAATACCTTTTCTAAATTCTATTTTAAGAGATATCAAGATGCTTTAGGGTCAAATAGGATAGGATGGGGGATGGCATTTGCAAATGAGAAATAGATTTTACCTCAACTTACCAACCCAGCTCTAGTGCCTCTGTGGAATCATCAGTGGCATGCCTATAACTCTGAATTTCATATAACAGATAAAAGTCTTCCAGGACTCAATAGGAAAATGATTAAAGGTCCAGACTCAAGAGAACTAACATAAGCATCATAACATAATGTCTATATATCTTGGTATGTGTAAAGAGGCCACAGTTGTGAGAATTGGAATCAAAGAGAGGGAGCTCTCCTTCTAAGATGTTCTGTGTGCTGTATGACCTAACTTAGTTGCCTAATTGGAAATTGTAGGGATATATAACCTGAGAAAGCATTTAATATTTATCAGAAATTCTGTGCCTGGGAAGCTACAGGACAGACTAAACTATTCCATCATTGGAATGTACTGCTGATTTATCCACTAATTGCTGCACACTTGAAAATGTCACTTGCTATTAATAAAAGAACACAGATGCGCCAAAGATGTGGACACATCCAAAAATATTAAGACAAGAAGAAGAGCCAGACACTCATAATTCCTGGGCTAAGGCTGCAGTTGCAGTGAGGGCTGATGCCAACAATACAAGAGAGATTTGAAAGGTGAAAGAAATGTTTAATGCTGTCAGAGAAATGTCAGTTTTCTGATGGCACACATTTACTGAAACCCATGAAACAGTGAACTCACAATGGGTGAATTTTAAGACACACTTGTATACTATATGTTCCTCCAATGAAGAGTATGTCTCCAGTAGTGGATATACTAAATACAGAGAACTTTAGGGATCTGAGTGTGAATCATTAAAGTGGACTTGAAGTTCATAGAGTAGAAATATCTAACAAGGTATTTCTCAGATTATATCTCTGTCACTAAATTATATATGAGTTCCTTTAAATCACAGTAAAATTTAGCTGTGTGTGCATGCACACACACACACACACACACACACACACACACACACACACAAAACCAAACCTACCCCACATATCAAAATCCAAAAGAAAGTTTAATAGAAGTCAACTGAAACCAGGATGGCTAAAGAAGAATTAAGGATCAGGTAAGAAACAGAAAAGAGCAAAGATAAAAGTGAAAGAGCCATTATCCTTTACTTTATATACTAATAAAAAAACAATAATATATAAAGAAGGAAGAAGAGATGGCAGCTTGCAGACTACAAATGTGATGGGGAATTCTTTCTTGGGCCCATGGAAATTAAACACAGCTCAGCACTTGAAAACTGCTAGTATGGACTTAAGCTCACTTGACAGCAAAGCCAAACTCAACACCATTAAGCTACTTACAGGGAGGGAATCTTGAAAATTTCACTTCAAAATTGTATTGCTTATTCATAGATGTCTCATAGATGTCTATGTGACATCAGCATTTTTAGATAAAACATGGTGGGTCTATATCACATTGTAGAAATGTGGCATCCTCCAAATCTTTGAAGGAGACTGTTTTGGCTGCACAAGGAACTGAGGTGTGGATTGTACAATCATTCTCAGAGAGTGCGGACACACACACACACACACACACACACACACACACACATGTATGTACAAACATACATATGCACACAATAATTATTCTTTTTATTTGTGTTTCTCTATATGTGGTATAGTACGTTCATTCATGTGTATACACATGTATGAAGGCCAAAGATCAAAGACAGATATGTTTTTTCATCTCACCATTAAAGAAATGTATCTCATTGAGCTTATAGTTCACCAGTTTAGTTATCCTGGCTTGCGAAACTTCTCCTACCTCTCTCTCTCTCTCTCTCTCTCTCTCTCTCTCTCTCTCTCTCTCTCTCTCTCTCTCTCTCTCTCTCTCTCTTTCTCACAGCTTCCAGCTTTTTTTAATGTGTTCTGGAGACCAGAACTCAGGACCTCATGCTGATGTGGCAGGCACTTTATCAAGAAAGTCGATTGGTCTGTCAATTCTTTAAATGGGGGGTGAACATTGGATTGACATATTTCATAGTGAAAAATGAAGAGGGAAGATGAAGATAGAACAGACATGAATGAACACAAAGTGATACATGGGCACAGAATGAACATGCCAGACTTAATATTGTCTTGTAAAGAGCCATGATTTGATCCTAAATACCCAAGAATGATGGTGTCAGGTGAGAGAAGTAGGGCACATTTGGGCTTACAATCATGACTTTGCTTGTCAGTTATGACTGCACCCAAGTGCAATATTTGATCAAATCTTTCTATTCCCTGTAGCTCCTAAGGCAGGCTCATATTCTATGATGAGTAGGGTCTAACACTTCACCTACTGCAAACAAAGTCTACTCTGCTCTCAGTCCTCACTATTACTTCCAGGAAATATATCAGATTGGGGGAAAAAGAGAGCAGATGAGTTAGACAGAAAAGATGAAATTTAATGAATAAGAGATTAATATAGCTGGTTATAATAACTATACAGGTACTTTTAAATACATTCACTAAACATGTACACATGTATATAAGTATGTGCATGTGTATACACTGTAGGGTTCACATTTTACATATAAGATTTATAAATTTATGTCACACAATATATAAACAGATTCATATCAGATATCAAACACTGTGCTATAGGTTAAGCATCATATTTTTATTTGGGGAAACTGCCATTTTCAGATGTAGCTCAACAAAAGCAAGTACACTCACAAGAACCTAACATCCTTCAATATCCTTGAAAAATGAACATAACATCTTGAAGGAGAAAAATTACTAAAGTGGCAGTAAGTTTTGGTATTCAGGAATCTGTGCTGGCCTGTCCTCAGTGTTCCTACAGGATAGGCCCTCAGCTGCAGCCACTAAGAGAGTACCGCCTGTGCACCTGTGCGTATTCACAACGTTCCCCTTTTTATTTGTTTGTTTTTTGTTTGTTTACTTTTGAGACAGGGTTTTTCTGTTTTGCTTTGGAGCTTGCCCTGGAACTCGTTCTGTAGACCAGGCTGGCCTTTTTATTTCTCTATCTATCTGCCCTGCCCTCCCCTTCCCACTTTGCTCTCTCTTCCCCTCTTTTTCCTCTTCTCTCCTGCTGGCCCTGTCTCTGGAGGCCAATCTCCCCTCTTCCCTTTCCCCTTTTATGATCCCTTTCCCTAATTAACTAAACCCTCTGCTTGAACCTTGTCAAGTGACTTCTTTCTCTTGTGCACCACTTTTCTTAAATTAGAACAGTAAGAAATCATGAAAACATGATATAGTTCAACACATGCTTTACAATGATGAGCAGAATGTGTTGATAACTAAAATAATTTGCAAGTTACAAACAATGTAATTACTAAGTCTGGATTAGTGATAGTATATAAAATTTTTAGAAAGTCCACATTTCATTGGTTACTAAATAAATATTTGCAAATTTTGAAATTATGACAATAAACACTCAATAATGCTAAAAACCATCTAAAATTCCCATACGCACATGATTTTACATATTTATAATGACTAAACACACACACACACACATATATATATGTACATATATACGTGGCTCGACTTATTAAAAAGTTGTATTTCTCAACATAACAGATGACAGGAAAAGAATGAATAGACTCCAAGTATCCCTTTGCCTTTCATCATCACACCAGCGTAAGTGGTCACCAACAGGCTCATTCATTCCAAAGTCAACACTGTCCCCACACATCTGCTCAAAGGAGCCTCACTCTTTCCTATAGCTGACTTAGAACAGCTATTATTTTCCCAAAAAGCAAATGGAAAAGCTGGATGAAATGTGAAAAAATAGCATCTATGGGATATACTGAGAACTTCTGCCGCATGCATGACATTATAGGTCAAGATATCAGCCTGGAGGAGAGAGCTCAGGAACATGCCAGATCTTGACTATCTATGTGTGAGAATGCAAAGATTAAACTGCAGTGTATCTACAGCAGACACTGAAGTTCTAGGGATAACACTAGAGCACAGAGATTGTAAAGCTGGGTTTAGACCATTGAGATCCTTGACAAACATGGTGGATGGAGTGAGACTGGTATTTTGTACTTGGGAATGGGTGAGCAGAAAAGACCCACGAAGTTCAACAGAGCTCCTGGCAGACCCAGGGCTATGTGGAGTAAAATTGGAGCTCCCAATTTTCTGGGGACAGATTCCTGACAATGACCCCAGGATCTCAGTAGCATACCCTGAGCAGCTACAATTTTGTGTGAAAAAGCATCTAAGAGATAGATTCAGACTTAGAAAATTTTAAGACACAGATTTGAGCAGGATCAATTGATAACCAAATTGTAGTCATTTGTAATCTTGTATTGCCTGCCCATGCAGGGGAGAGCCTAGGTCCTGACCCAAATGATATGACAGACTTTGATGATCCCTCATGGGAGGCCTCACCTTCCTTGTGGAGTGTATGCAGAGTTGGATGGGGAGATGGTGGGAGGAAAGGGAGGTCTGGAGGGAGAGGGAACTGGGATTGGTATGTAAAATAAGATTTTATCCTTTCAAGGGTACTACAGGAGCAGATGCTTGGGTATCTCTGTACTTCCTTAGTTTTCACCCCCATTTCACTGCTTCTTTTGGCCCTCAGAACAACCCCAGAGACAGGCTTGCAAAGAAAAAAAATTAAAAAATAGTAATAGAGTAATATGACAGAAGGCAATGAAGAGAAATCTTTTATTTTCCTTGCAGGTCCAACTTGCATGGATGGGAATATGACTGGAGATACTTTACACAAATGTTTGATTTTGGATCCCAATAAAAAAAAATGGAGTTAAAATGATTTACAGATTAATTATAAGGAGTTCAGGGAGATTACTTTGCTCATAACAAAATGGGACACATTCGTTCTGTTATTGGTTGCCATGGGATATTCATGTGTTCCCAAAGGTTGAATAGACAGGCTGACCTTTCCTGAGAATGCAACCCAGCCTGTTTGCATGCCTACCTACTCTTCTTGAAGCTGACCCAACTCAGGCATGCACAGCAAGAAGAAAATTCTTACATCACCAGCTACCTGCTTCAATCAGTGCTGAGCACCTGAATGCCTCACTAGGCCTTATGGCACATTTGCTTTCTCGGAAACCACCCCAGTCACTTTCCTTCAGTATTTGTATCAGTGATATTGCTCTAATGTGACAGATATATATTCATAAGACTTTTCTTTCCGGGTTTCAAATTCTTATGCAAATCTCTCCACCCACAGATTAAGAAAAGTCTTCACACCACAACTTACAAATGTTCCAATAGAGTGACTTGTTTTAATGTGACAGTGAGGTGGCGATGAACTAATTCTTTTGTGTCATATATACCTCTCCTAGATGTACTTGGATAATATAAATAATGAAAGACCAATGAAAATTTGCTTTCAGAAAGCAATCTGTGGTTTGAATGAAGGATCAATATGGTACTATTTCTGTCATAGCTGAAATTCATGAGTTTGGAAATGAAGGGGCAAAAATGAGATGGCTGCTCCCTGCTCTACACTTAAGGTAATAAAACCCATCCATAGGGTTGTGCTTCTCAACCCATAAACTTGGTCTATAGTTCTCTAAGTTTCCTAGTACCCAGAATGCTATTAATAGTGAGTTCCTTGGAGCTGGAAGGTGAACTCACTACCTAGTCATATGGGGCTTCTCATGTCATTAATTCAAGAGATGTAGATGAGGTTACTGACTGTCCAATTAGACTATGAAAGTGAAACAAGGTCGTTACATGATGAAGTCAGGAAATACTGTGCCTGCAACCCAGGGGAACCCCTTAATACCTCCAAGAAGCTCAAAATTAAAAATGTCATAGAAGGCCATAGCAATCCAATATAGGTGTGGCACTGAGCACTGAGGATGCCCTTCAGAAGCAAACATCCGAATCACCCTAAAAGGTAAAGTGCTTCTATGAGTGAAGATTATAGGTAAAAGCAAAGAAAACCTGGAACAGGGAGCAGAAGAAAGAAAGAAGAGTAAAACATCACTAGCACCCTTGATGTAAGATACAAAGTCAACAGCTATAGTAGGCACAAGGATATCCTACCCCTTATTGTTCTCTCCCCCCCTCTCCCTCTCTCTCTCTCACACACACGCTTACTCACATACATACATACATACATACATACACATGCTCACAGACATAGTCAACTCTCTCTCACACACACGCTTACTCACATACATACATACACACATACACACATGCTCACAGACATAGTCAATTCTCTCTCACACACACACATGCTTACTCACATACATACATACACACATGCTCACAGACATAGTCAACTCTCTCTCACACACACTCACATTTACTCTCTTCTTTCTACCCATTATACTACACAGATACACAGAGTGTGCATGCCTTATTTAATGCAACAGTTTTACTTTAATCATGTTTTTTGTTTTGTTTTGTTTTGTTTTGATGGTGGGGAATCTTCACAATCAACCTTATTTAATTTTGAATGTTGATGGCCTCGTCCTTTGAGCTAGAGTCTTGGACTAGGAACAAAAAGGGTAAGCTGAGCATAGCTTCCAACTCTGATTGCATACATAATGTAACCAAGCATCCCCTCTTCCCCCAAGCTGCCTCACCTCACACTACCCTATATTTCCATCTGTACTCTTAAACCATGAGCCAAAGTAAACTCTTACTTAAGTTGTTTTTTTGTTTTGCCAGGTATTTTATCACAGGGACAAAATAAAAATAACTAATACAGCATTTTAATTATAGAATATCCAGATGGCTGAGGTAAAAAGGGATCTTACCCAAAAAGTGTCATGGGGAAGTAGATTTTATTAAGCAGAAGCATGGGACTTCCTTGGATTTGTTCAAGATATATAAAAATGAATAAGCAGTGATAGCTAGTTATTGAGTTCTGCCTCTGGGTTTCACACCTGTCTCCTTAATTCTTCCCATTTAGGCCAGGGCTGTAATGGGTGGATCTTTCCTTCTAGTTTCCTGGTAGGGTTAGTGAGGAGGAAGACATGGTGAGGTCAGAGGTGGGGTAAGGAAAAGAGTCATTTCTTTGCATTCCCTCCATCTCCTGTGGCAACCTGGGAAGTTTGTACAGTCCTGTACTCAGCTGTGATGTACCACTTCAGAGACCCAGCTCTAACCATGTGACCTTTGTCCTACACATTTGCCCATCCTCCTTCTCCTCCTAGAAGCCCGGTCTTGTGTGTAGGAAGTTATTACTTACTTCTCAATTCACTGTCACTATCTTTTTTTAATCAAGAAGCAAGATTCCTCTGCCACTGCTCAAATCTTTCCTGACTCATCCTATCGCTCCTGGACATCTGAGAGCCTGAATCAACACTATTCCCACTGGTCCTCTGGGCTTTGAGAGTAACCAGAAACTTCTGCTAAGAAAAGGGGAGAAGGGAGGAAAAGGGCCCAGAGTTGTTTTGAAAGTAACTCTGCTCATTTCAACTGCATTTCTCTTGTATTTCTCAGAGGGATTTCATCTGAACAAAGACTTTTTGCTTATAATGAAATGTTTAAACTCTTGGAACTTTCCCACTGATAAACTTGCTAAATAGAATTTGCTAAAGAATAAAAATCTGTCTCCTGCCTCAGCAGACATTCTTTGTTCTAGCCAGAAGGTAGAGAAAACACATCATCTGAACCCAAATTTCCCTCTTTTCCTGTCTCCAATACCTTCTAATCAACTGGGACTTGATTCCATGGCCCTGGCTGTCTGCCCCTTGTTTCCTGAGCATTTACACTCCCCCAAAGCCTGACTGAAAAATTCCCCAAACATACTGTGTATCAAAAGAATGAATGCATCCAAAAAGGCTGCAATAAAAACAACCCAAACAAATGACTACCACATCACATGTCCTATTAGCAAAGTACTTGTGTGGGAACAAAACGTTGTTGGTTTTGTTTTCATTTTTTTTAATACAGTCAAGGCCCCAGTGGGGCATGAATGTGGAATATCATCCCATTTTATAATATATGCACCATAATCTTCTTAAAATGAGTTTTCACTTCAAGAAACATAAGGACTTAAATATGAGCAGCCTGTTTTGTGCGCCTGTGTGTTTGGCATCTCATTACACTTCAGACCATTTTGTCTTCTTAGAACAATTGAATATCATTAGTGGAGGCATATTTTGTTGCCAGAACTTGCTTGGTTGTGATTGTGCTCGTTAAAATGTGTCCATTTGCCAGCTGATGGATGGGAATTCTGAAGGGTGCTTGGTGGGTGAGCATTTGAATACCAGAACTTTCATCTCTCTTCCAGAAAGAAATATAGCATTGCTACCCACCAACACAACACAAGAAGTGCCCTTGACATTTCCTTCTTCCTTCTGTCTTCTTAGTATAACACTTGGTTTAACTCTCTGAGTTTCTATCAGGCACCCAGAATGCTCACAAGTCCAAGCTTAAGATCTAGACAAAACAGAAGTAAACGCAGGCTTCACCCTGTCTTGATTTGTATGGTGACCCTGAACAAATCACCAGCCTCTTGAGGCTTCAAGGTTTCAATTTGCAAAATGAGTTTCTAAATATTTACTTTTCGGGGTCATTCCGAGGAAGATCTCAAACTCACTTTGGGCACATAGTACACACCCACAACTTGGGCCCTGGTCAGAATAATGAAAGAGATGCACAAGAGTTGATAGAATGCCCATCTAGCATCCATGAAGCTCTGGGTTCAATCCCCAACATGGCAAAAAAAAATATACTTGGTCCCTCATACCTGCAGCAGGAGAATCAGAATTTCAAGCTTATCTTTGGCAACACATTGCGTTTGAAGTTAGCCTAGGTTATGTGAGACCCTTTCTTTTTTTATGGTAACATTTTTTATTTAAATTTGAAACAAGCTTGTTTTACAGGTGAATCTCAGTTCTCTCACCCTTCCTCCTTCCCTGTAACCCTCCCAACCCCCAATCACATCCCCTTTCTGCTCCCCAGGAAGGGTGAGGCCTTCCATGGGGGATCTTCAAAGTCTGTCATGTCATTTGGAGCAGGGCCTAGGCCCTCCCCCATGTGTCTAGGCTGAAACAGTATCCTTGTGGTATGTGGAATGGGCTCTCAAAGTCCATTCCTATACTAGGAATAAATACTGATTCACTACCAAAAGCCCCATAGATTGGACAGTCCTCCAACTAACACCCACATACAGAGTTGGTCCTATGCTTGTTTCCCAGCTATCAGACTGGGTCCTTGAGCTTCCTCTTGTTCAGGTCAGCTGTTTCTGTGGGTTTCTCTAGCCTGGAGACCCTTTCTTAAAGAGAAAGACAGACACTGAGTAAGACCATGTGGGTGGCAGAGGGGCAATAAACACTGAAGATGGGGTGCATAAACAACATGGTAGGGCATTAGAATAGTGATGGCACCAAATATCCTGAAGAAACTAAGGAATTAGTGAGGGGTTTAATCTCAGAATACAAATGGCATTATACTATAAGCCCACAGAGAACATCACACTAAATTGAAAAAAAAAATGAAGCCCAGCTATTCCTATTTGCAGACCCTATAAACTAACATAAAACTTCTAGAGCTTATAAAAACCTCAGGAAAGTAATATACAAAATTAACATATATAGAGAATAAAGACTTTTACCTGAAAAAGATTATAGCCAATTGATCATCACCTTATGGGGTAAACTATTCGCAGTCCAACGTTGTACAAGGGAAAGAACAAAAATAAGATGAAGTTCACAGTACTGGGATGAGAAACTAAAGATAAAATTGTGAACAATGTTCTGTCAGTATAAGGCAAGTGATTGTCCAAATAAGAAAGAAACACTGTTAAGTGAGAGATGAGTTGTGGTTTGTGGAAGAATGGGACAGGAAAAAAAGTCCTCTAATATCAGTTTGTATTTTTAAATTGGCAATGCCTGCCTGCTTGAACTCCAAAGCACTACCTTTCATATCTCAGCATGTAAAGGCTTCCTCTTTGTTCAAAAATGCCCTATAGCAAGCATTATCTATACATTATATTACATTACATTATTATACTTGCCAGTGTTTTGTCAACTTCAATTGGATCTGCAATCTCTAGGATATAATTTTAAAAAATACTGGAAGCTTTCTGCATTATCAGCATTACCTACCAGAAAATACTGAAGAACCTTTGAGGTGTAAGGGCTTTCAAATTCCTACTGTACTTGAGTAAGCAACAAATTAAACCACTGTCAGTTATTAATACTTCAGTGTAAATTAGCTTGCCTTGGATTGCAAAGTAGTAATCATGTGATTCCAAACTATAATTTCATAGAACGAGAAAGCTGAGATCCATAATGGGAACATATTTTATAACTGTGTTGGAAATGTGAAACAGGACCTAAGCCCAGCTCTTCTGGCATTTTGTCAGCCACTGAATTCTGTTCCCAAACCTTTCAAAATGGGCAAGATAATCTCCTGATGAAATTTTCAATTAGCCAACCCTTACGAGGAAAGGGTGTAAACCTTCCATACAAAGCAAATATTAATGGAGAAAAAAATGCAAATGAATTGAAAGGGTTTTGTCTTCAATTGGTTTACCCAATTAGCTGTTTCCAAATATTAGTTCCCATGAAAAATATCATTCCAGGGAGAAGAAATTGAGAGGATAGGAAGATCCCTGTATGAAGTAAACATGAAGTGTATAAGGTATGTTGTTCCTTTCACCCCATCGTCAGGTAAACTTGAGTCTCATTGCAAAGGACTTTACAATTGTTCTGAGATGTTATTGATAGATATTGACTTAGAATTATCTATCTATGTCTTTCTTTAGCCCGTTTGTGGGAGCTATTTATTTTCTCTGGAGTATTTAAAGGTTGCTAGTAAATCTTTGCCTCTAATCCATAAAGGAAGGAACAAGTATCTATCCATTTGAATGTAGTATGAAGAAACACATTTTTGTTATGTATAGAATCGACCTTGGGAAGATGAAATTTCTAACATGAGAGCAAGCATGTCAGCAAGAAACTTGGAAAACAAGGAATCTTTTTGAGCCATTTCCCACCATGATTTTGTGAACCTATTCTCAACAACTGTTGAATACAAAGATATGGTAGACTAATCACAGCAGTATCTCTTAAACTGTAGATGACTAAAAGAAACATGCAGGTTTTACTTTAAAGGATGTCTTTCTAATTTTCAAGATAGATTAGGTTGCCATGTGTGGGAAAATGATGATGCTAATGATCTAAACCAGAGGGCAGCAAGGCTTATCCTCAAGCCAAATCTGAGCACAGCTGTCTGATAAACATTTGCCACTGGGACAAGGCCACATTCATTTATTTACATATTGTGTATAACTGTCCTTTTGCTAGAAAGACAAGAACAATACGTCATGACAGACATCACATGGCACATAATGACAAATGTATTTCTATTGTCCCACCCTGCAAAATGTTTGCTATTTCTAGCTCTTAAGCAGCATAGCAGGTTTAGGACATAGGAATTTACATCTCTAAGCAGGCTTCTCAGAAGATTTTATTGGAATTTGAGAAATTCTGCATTGAACAACTCTTTTTTGTGCCAAGCTCCAGGACTGCTCTGTGGCTGAGCAGAGATGTCCAGTGGTTGCACACAAATGGAATTCTGAGGCAGATAGTTTCCTTTTAACTTTTTGAATCTTACACTTCCTCCTGTTTCCTGATTTGGCCTCATATTTCCTGACACAGATTTCTGGTACTTTTCCACTTGGCTCTTGCCATCCTCCTTTCCAGAAGCCAGTATTTACTCTTGGCATGGCTCTTGCTACTCGTGTTCTCTCTCTCTCTCTCTCTCTCTCTCTCTCTCTCTCTCTCTCTCTCTCTCTCTCTCTCATGTGTTTATGTGTTATGCATTTACATGTGGACTCCAAGCATCCAGTTCCCATCTCAGTGTGAACAATAACCAATGTTCTTCTCAATGATTTATATCTCTGAAGGTTTCTAGCTCTCAATGCCTGACGCCAAGGTAAGTGGGAACTTCAGGCACTCAAACAATTGCTTGTTCACCGATACCTTAAGGTCAGTCTGTGCTCAAGGAATTGTTGTGTGTGATTGCCCAGGACACATTAATTCCATGACCCAAGAAATACTCTGCCACAATGAAATGACATGAGATTGCTTGGTGTGATAGTTAAATTTGTCATCAACATCATTTTCAGACTGCAGAAGTCTCTGCTTCTCTCTAGCTTCAGTTCCCCAAAGTCTGGGAGGAGTACATGCACTCAGGTTTGCCTATTGGCAGGAAAACAGGATGGTAGCAGCTTCTCCACAGATTCCCCATTCTATATGATGAGATCGGGCACTCTGTCCCTCCCATAGCCATTGAGTTGGCTATAGACTTAATTGGATAGAAAATTATGTTACTAAAAATTATAACACTGAAGCATAGATGATGGAAGATTACTCAGTATTGAGTAGATATCTATTTTTATAAACTGAAATAGTAAAATGTATGCATACTCATATACACACATAAACCATAACATATATGTATATATTAAGGTATATATAATGTTGTTAACTAATTACACACAACAACCAAAAAAGCAACAAAAACTGTTATCAGAGGCCCATAGCACTCAAATTACAATGATTTATGACACAGATGGCTAATACTTTAAAATTTCCCAATAATATCAATAGGTATAAACATTTAAATGATATATATGTTAGAATACAAAATTGAATTAAATTTAAATTGGGCTGAGAATCTTCTCTTAGCAAGCCAAAACATTCATAGCCATCTTTCAGGTTATCTAACTTATTAAGATGCAAGCTTCCCCTGCAGTAGAACATGGATCTGTTTACAGAAACTCAGACCCAAAATGTCTCTCAAGATCATGAATCACATGGTAGCTACTTAGATGCAGACTTGCTGTAACCTTCTGTGGTAGTTTGAATGCAACTGGCTCCCATGGGTACATAGGGAGTGGCATTATTAAGAGATGCAGCCTTATTGGAACAGATGTAGTATTGTTGAAGAAAGTAAGTCTCAGTTCACTTCGTGCTACCTGAGGATCAAGATGCATGACTCTCAGCTTTTTTTCCAGCACCATGTCTGACTGCATGGTACCCATCATGACAATAATGGACTTAGCCTCTGATCTGTAAGGAAGGCACCCTAGTTAAATGTTTTCTTATTAATAATTGCCATGAAGGTCATGGTTATTACAAGCACTTTTTGGCCAGCCTGGTCCCACATCCACATCATCCCCAAATAACACACAGAGACGCTGTATTAATATAATGCTGTTGGCCAATGGCTAGAGCTTCTTATTGGCTAGTTCTTTACAAATTGTTAACCCATAATTATTAATCTATGTATTTCTACATATTCTTATCTTACCGAGAATGCCAGACTCGCGTCCTCTCCTCCTGAGACTACATTGCAAATCTCCTATGTTTCCCAGAATCCTCCACCTCTCCTAGTCCCACCTATCTTGCTTTCCTATTGGCCAACAGTGCTTTATTCATTATTCAAAAGAGAAACATATTTACAGAATGACATCTCCAATTACATGGTGTCTCTTCACAGCAATAGAAACCCTAACTAAGACACCTCCTGAGATCTCCATGAGAGCTTCTCTGTGCCATATTCAACATTGTAGTGCTCTGGTGTGACATATTCTAGAAGGTAAGTCTTTCCATATAAGTCCTATGGCTTTGTGATCTTGGAATTGGTGCCCCTCGATTTAAATTCTAATCTACATATGATAGAAATATTTCTCACTATTCATTTCTGGGTTTTAGAAATCTAAGATGTTCTTTCCCTATCCATCCAATGACTGAGGATCAACTACACTCCTTTCAGGCCTGGTGCTACATTGGTTTCCTTCTGGTTAGTGAGTGTAAACAACTCACAGCTGTGTTCATTTAAGATATAACAACTACCCCTTCTATAAAATTTACATCACACAATTGTTAGGGCTTCTGAGAAACTGTGCGCCACTTCCACAGTGTTTTCCAGTTCCCAGGAGTGCCTCTCAAGGAGATAATGAAGACATGTGTCAAAATTAAGTGAGATTCCACCCCAGGGGGTAAGAGCAGATATAACCATTGAGAGAGAGAGAAATGACAAAGGCTGAAATACAAGGACAAGGTATTGAGGGCACAGAATGAGGGGTATGGTCATAGAATCCTAGAGGGGAAAGGCATGGTCAGGATATTACTTTATTCAAAAGAGGAAATAATACAATAAAAGGTGCTTATTTCTAAGAGAAATCGATTAAAACACTTACAGATCAGGGAGCATGAGAGTAGCATGCTTCTCCTTCCTCTAAGGGAATGTTTTATATGAACAGTGATTAGACTTTGCACAAGACAGGCAGGAAGGGTCAAGAGGTAGTAGTGTAACTGACCAAAATAAAGATGAAAAGATAAAGATATAAGTGCTATAAAACGGTAATAAATGTTTTGTTTCTAATGGGTCCTATTTACCCAGGCTACTATTTCCCACTGATCAAAGACAATCCTTTGTGTATTTGGAAATATAGCATGTACAAAATCTTATCCAAATTCACCAATTAACTAGTACAAACACCAACACCAGGGCACTGTGGCCTGAGAGGTTTTTAACTTACATTAAGAAATATTTTAGTAGATACATGTTTAGAAATGCTTGATTCTTTGATGCATCAAAATATCTTTTATTACTTATTCTTTCTTCATTCCTACTATACTGCTGAAGCTTGTGATTCTCTGGAAGCCATTTTGTGTCCTTGGAAGAACAAAGCAATTAACTGAATCTAAAAGAAAATTAGTTATGTGATGTTCACATCTTCTCATTACTATTGTTTATGTGTGAGAGTGACATTGTATGTGTGTGTAATCCCTATAAAGCATTTACATTGTATGACCCTGATTTGAGTAGCCTGCCATTAAATCTCTGGGGCTCCAGGAAGAAAATTTTCATATTTACACATTGATGAATAAGTTCCTATGGAACTGAACACATGCAACACAGCTGAAGTCCACTTTAAACATCTTCCTCTTTCAACTAATCTCTGAGAGAGATGTGTTTTCATTTGTTTACTTCCAAAAGACTTTTCCTTTCTTACTGTCACTATTCATCTACAAGGTCAAGGACCCAAGGGTTTCAAAAGTGCTTCTTTTGTTTCTTACTGTGGACTCATTTCTTCTTATCATTGGTGGGGGCGCATTTTGGTATAAGGAAACGGTAAGCTATGATTTTTTGTTTCTTTTGCATGTTTAGACAGTATCTTCTTATATAGGGCTTGAAGTATGTCCAAAATGGCTTCCAACTCCACATCCTCCTGCCTCTCCCTCCCAAGTCCTGGGACTGTCACTGACACATCTTGGAATTGATTGGGTATTTAGATTGGGTAATTTGAACAGCGAATGAACTAGGGACAGAACATGCAATTTCTTGTAACAAACGAGTTTCATGGAATTAGCACAAGATAATGAGTGAGTTTAAAAGAATAGAAAATGACAAAACCCCCATACTAAAGAACATATAGTAATTAATTGCAGAAGTAATAAATTATAAATTTTAATGAAGACAATATTGTCTTATGTATATCCTAGGCATAGCAGTGAATGAAGGAATGGAGGGATTTTAAGTATAATTGTCAAAACACAAAAAACATAAAATGTCAAAAAAAGTGCTGAATTTTAAAGGAGTGTAAAAGCACTAATGCATTCATTATAGTGCGTGTGTGTGTGTGTGTGTGTGTGTGTGTGTGTGTGTGTGTGAAAAACGAAAGAAATTAACTGGGAAAGTTAATATCTATGTATAGGTTTTTACCTGTCTAAAGAGAAGGATTATGTTTTCTTCTAAATGGGAAGAATGCATTCTGAATACTTAATATGCTTCTTGATATTGCACTGACTTATTTATCAAAGTAAATGAGAAACATTTCAAAATTGTTACCAAATTAAGTTGACTTATCAGAGGCAAATTTGTTCCCTCATGAGTATCTCTTGAAAACCCAAAGTAACCCAAGGGAAAGCGTTATAAGGCTCTTCTCAGGGGACTATCAGTGTTTGTGTTCTGAAAGAGTGAACAATAGTATTGAAGGAAGTGTTTGGAGTTGCCTTTGCTGAAACTCCTGATTTCTCACTTGGGTCCAAAAGGTAATGGAAAGCAGAGCCAAAGTATTTTATCTCAGCCTCATCCATTGTCTGCTTCTTATTCTCTGGCTGAAGGTACACAGATAACTTGTCTTTAATCTTTCCTTTTGCGTCAACTTGGATTGCAGACATAGCAGAACCTCAGAGTACAAGTGTCATATGCCAGGAAGGGAGGGAGAGGGAACTGGGATTGATATGTAAAATAAGGAAAACAAATAAATAAATGAAAAAATAAAACAAGTTTCATATGCCAAATAAGGCCAATTGTCCATGATGATGATGCCATGACTGGGAGTAGATGGGATCTCAGTGTAGTAACTAGATCCATGCCCACAAGTGATGACAGTAACAGAACTTCTTGAGAACATTTGTGAAAGCAACTGAGACATAAATCAAGCAGACCACACTTGACCAGGACAGCTGGATCATGTCCCCTCACTCCTGCATCCATCCTTCCCTATTATCCCTAGAGCTCATGACAGTACTGGAAAGACATATTTACATCTTTCGACGCAGTCTGTTCTTTCAGTATTTATTAAACATTAGTTGATTTTTTGTTTGTTTGTTTTTTAAAGGTAAGATGAGTGAATCAGGCTAGCCTGTTTGAACTTCTACAATGCAAGTTTCATGCTAAAAATGCCTGATAAAAGAATTTCAAACCCAAGCTGCTGCATCTGCTTTTGTAACATGTCTCTGCATGTCTTTTGTAGGAGCATACACTGTGTGGCAACCAGTGTTCCAGTATTTAAATGTAAGTAATGACCCAGTGGACCATTTATTAGCTATTTCCTTTTGGACAAGTTAGAGTCTGAAGGAATCATTGATTTGAACAAACCAGCAAATAAGACAATATCCCAATTAGGTCTGTTGATGGATTGAGTAAAATTAGCATTTAATACAATCTGAATATCAGATATTTATACAAATAAGTGTGATAATTTGTTGTAACGTTGAAAACATGTACTTACACTTAAGAAACATCAGTTATTATATCCATTTTTAAAGAGCTAAACTAGTGCTATGGTGCAGGACAGCAAACACTAGCAATCATGACACTAAGACAGGAGGATGGAGAGTTCAGGCCATCCTGAGTTATACAGCAATCTATCTTCTCATCATTAAGGAAGGAAAATAAACATAGCAACTATTTACCAATCAAGAAGCGTCTAGTTTGTTGTCTTATTGTAAATAATTTGTATATTTGTATGTCCATGCATGTGCATTTATGCATGTGTTTGTATCTGAACCAGTTCATACTTATATTTGTGAGTATGGGTATACACATGATGGGAGATGCCATTATGTATATATGTTTCTCATACTGGTTAATGAATAAAGCACTGTTGGCCAATAAGAAAGCAAGATAGGCGGGACTAGGAGACAAGGAGGATTGGAGGAAGTAGTAAGGAGGAGTCAGGATGGAGAGCCTGGAGAGAACAGAACTGCCATTCCTCCACTCTCAGTAAGACCATGTAGAAATACATAGAAATGGGTTAATACTTAAGACAAAGCTAGCCGATAAGAAACAAGTACCTGGCCAATAGCATTGTATCAAATACAGAGTCTCTATGTATTATTTGGGGCTGGCGTGGCGGCTGGACAAGACCGGGCAGCGGGTGGAAAAACTGTATGTGTTACATACACATGCCAGGTCATACATGTGGAGGTCAGATCACAAGTTTTGGTGTCAGCATTAACCTTCCAACTTGATTGAGAAGGTCTCTCATTCCCTGCTGATTATACCTGGTTGGCTGTCTCACAATTCCTGTCTTCACTGCCTATTTTACTGTAGAGAAACTGGGAATACAGACATGTGCAACTGCCTCTGCTTTTACATGCTTCCTTTGGATCTGAACTTAGGTACTCACACTTTCATAGCAAGGGTAAGTCAACTGCCCAGGCCCTGAGTTTCATTCCTAACAATAATATTATCCAAAATTTGATCGTAGAGGAAGATTAAGAGGTTAGCCTTCACTTTAATATGTCCTTTTCAAAGGAGACCTCTTCATGGTGGATCCTTTGCATACCCAATGGAGTATGCCTTAATTGTCTCTCTGTGTCATGCTCAGGCAATACAATACAGATAATGGTGCATTCTTCATCCAAAATCATCCAAGAACACTCTCTCTCTCTCTCTCTCTCTCTCTCTCTCTCTCTCTCTCTCTCTCTCTCTCTCTCTCTCTGTTCCTGCCAAATTCTTTGAAGGCATTGGGCTGACAGTTCTGGGTCGGACTGAGTTTAATCTTTTCCTTTCAAATCAAATTATGGGGAAAATGCCAGGGAAATGGCTCCCTAACAGCTGGCATTGTTCAGAAATCACCAAGCTTGGTGAATTTGTAAGATAAGTGTCTAAATTGTGGGGAAAGGCAGACAGATTTCCCGCTCAGGCTGATATCTGAGGAACTAATGGCTAAATGACTCCATTTCCCTCTTCACACAATGGTATGTCTGCAAGACTGGTGATGCTCTTGGGGTTTAGGGGCCTCTCCAAAAACCAGCTTGTTGCAAAGCTGCTTCAGGGGCTCCTTCACTACCTTCATTTCTTACTTAATAATCTTGTAACTTTTAAAGATGATTAGGGTATAAGAGGATAGATTCTTGCTTTAAGTAATCTTAGATCCACAGGAGAAATGGCCAACAGGAAAAATAAAATAGAATGGGAATGTGTAAGCCAAAAAGGAAGAAACAACTTTTAAAAATATTATTGGATAGGCACCTCATTCACATCAAGTACTGAAATATTAAAATTGATAGAAGTTGTGAATAAATGAATTACTTAGTCTCTCGTGCATTAAAATTAATTTTTCATTAATGTCTTCAGGCCACTTCCCACTAGCTTCTTTTCGCCCTCTTAATATTTTATTTGATGAGGGAAGAACTTTCTTTTTGACATAATGGGATTCCAACAGTTGGCCAACTGACTCCACAAAGGACATATCAGTTTAAGTAAAGACATTACAAAGAATAGATTGATCTCTCACACTGAGTTCTTCTAACCAGATTCCTCCCTCTGTACTTTTATCCGGGGATCTACCTTTCCATTTTCCCCTACTTGTCTCAATCCATTGGCCTCTTGAATAAAATATATTTGAAACCCTGAAAGGGTGTTTACATTTGAGATGCATTGCCTAAGTCTTGGGTTTCATTGTGGTAAGACACAATAGCCCCCAGTTCCTGTAGAACTCAGTAGGGAATTCGAAGACAGTAGCAGATAGTAAGTAGATGTTAAAATCTACCTTTTGCTTTGGGGCTTTTTACCATTCCTTACGTATGTCCTACTCTTGGTCTGCTGGGTGGGTGCTAAGTGTATGGCCCCAGACATCTCCCTCATTGTCTCTTCTCTTCTTCTCTCCTTCTTTCTCTTAAGCCTAGATTTCTCCTATTTATTCTCTCTGCTTGCCATCTCTGCCTATCCCTCTCTTGCCTAGGTATTAGCCATCCATCTTTCATAAGACTAATCAGGTGCTATAGGCAGGCAAGAAGAAACAAATGTAACACATCTTTATATTGTTTAATGAAGGCAGCAAAAACAAATATAAAACACCTTCACATAGAGTAATATCCACAGCATAAGTAAATGTAACATATCTTTGCCTAGTTTAAATAATATTACACATAACCTCCTCCAGTTTTCTTCTGTCATTCTCTCATGACAAATCTGAACTTCATGTTGTAACAATGGAGTAGGATTTCAAACCATCATCCCTCCTTCATATGACCCTTCTTTGTTACAAGCATAGACTAATGCATGTGTGCAGCCAAAGGATTATCACAATAAACTTCAGAATAATCTCAGCCTAGTCTAAAATCTATATTCCAAAGACCATAAAGTTGTAGTAAACAGAAAGGACTGGACTTGTGTCAGACAATACATTCAACTTCTGAATCTCTACCAGAATCCTGTTACCTGAGTTCTCATTTAGGGACTTTTATTATAAGTTAAAAAGAAAAAGCTCCTATCCTGTCCTTCTGGAGTCTGTGCAAGTCAATTAAACTGATGAAGATAAAAATCCCTCTTTACAGATAATAATATTTTTAACTGCTTGGGGCTTCACAGAAAAGACCTGAAAACCTGCAGAGGCAGTTAGCCCCATGGGCTGATGTGTTGAAAAGTGGTGAAAGGTGGATATATTGTGGATAAAGATTGTTTATCTCAGCTTGTTATGAAGACTTGATTTATACCCAGCAATGAGAATGGTGTTCCTATTGCTCATGTGGGAAAAAGGCATCCTTGCAAAGGGAAACATATGGCCTGCCTTTGGGCAGAATGGGACTAAGATCACTTCCTCTTATATCTTCTGCTTTTCATTGGCATTAATTCAAAAGAATCAATAGGCAAAAGTGGCAGATCAAGGGTAGTGTCTCCTAATCCCCTAAGTAAACAGATAATTTGAGGACAGATTGTGACGAGACTGTGTTTTCTTCTTTAAAACACGTTATTCCATTGTCACATCCCTTAAGACTAGAGGAAGTTGTAAAGTCATTCTATTTCAGGTCACATGTGTCCAAAGGCAAAAGTACAAAGAAATTATATGATTGCAATGCTGTCACAGTCTTGACAGTATTCACACAAAAATATCACTGTACAAATCAACTCAGAATATTACTTTTGATGGTCTTAGGAGAAAAAAAATCACAAGCCATGAGCCCTACTCAACTTGTGGGAAAATGCTGACAAAACCTCATCATTCACATGGGTCTTTTTGATAGTCATCCCTGAGAGATGGAGGTTAACTGCCAAATTACTAGGTCTAGGCTCTGTGTACACAATATCCTCTAATGGGAAGAGAAGACACATAGTGAGATTTATTATTGAGGGCATCATTTGAATGGAACATTACCAAAGCTCCCAAGAAGGAAACATCAAACTATTTTATATTGATAATATTCCAAGAGAGACTAGAGAGAGGGGCTATGGCTAAGAGTACTGGCTGCTGCAATGGAGAATTGGAGAATTGGGTTCAGTTCCAAACATTTATATGGTGGCTCAAACCATATTTAACTCCAATTCTAGGAATCTGACACCCTCTTGTCACCTCTGCAAGCACTTGCATATGCATGGTGCAATGGTGCATAGCCATACGTGTGTGTGTGTGTGTGTGTGTGTGTGTGTGTGTCTGTCTGTCTGTGTCTGTGTGTGTGCGTGTGTCTGTGTAAGTGTGTATATGGGCACACAGGGAGGGTATAAGTATGATACAGAACAGACAGTTTCAGAGTCTTTAGTAACTTGTTGGGTTTGCAAATATGTAAAAGGTGTATATGCTAGGTATGTATACAAACGTGTATGGGCCTGGATGTCATCCACTGAAAAGAATTTAAAGAAGTTAATGAAACACATGTGAAATTTGAATTGGTTACTGAAAGCACCTGAGGAAATATGTTAGTGTCTTAGCCAAAGAATTACTGTTCTCTAACTCCAGCTGTTTTGCCTTCTTGATTGAATAGACCCACAGTTCTCAACACCAGCAGCCATTCTGTTAGGAAGTTGCTAAAATCACAGTGCGTGCTTTCTCATCTCAGATCAGACCCATCACTTCTAATGAAGCACTCTGACCTATCCACCACAAAACAGCAATGTATGTTCTTCACATTCACAGCAGTCATCCTCTTGGCCCTTATCAGACTCACTCATTTTCTGCTCCCATAATATCCACAGTTTTTCTGAGATCTTGTCCTTGCTTATATTGTTCTTCTTATCTGTAATGAATTGTTTTATCCTTCCTCTTAGTCTAGCACAGTCCTCATCAAAATATCCTTACATTCTATCTCCCTTTTGTCACGTATTAGGAAGTGACTTCTTCTGAAGTAAATATTCCCAGTATCATTTCCTCTCTCATGGTCTTGCTAGTTATATTTTACAGATTTGTGTTTCATCTGACACTTAGGTAGCACAGTACTTCACTCATCTTTGATGCTCTCTCACCACAGAGGCTGATGTCTGGAAAATAAAATATTTCAAACAAGTAACTGATTACTAGATTTCAGTGAAACATAGGAGTAGGAGAAATCTTATCCATAGGTTGAGATCAGTTCACTAGGACCCTTGAAAGCTGCAAAGATTTGGGATTGCAACGGAGAGATATTTAAGATTTTCTGAATCTGTGCAGAAATAGATGTGCTTTGAATGTGAAAGCCCCCTATAGACTCATGTGTTTGGACATTTGGTCCTCATATGTGCTGTATGGAAAGGTTGTAGAATATATAGAAGGGAGAACTTCATTGGAGGAAGTAGGTAACCAGTAGAGAGACTTGAGGCTTTATAATCTGGCCCATATCCTGTTCACTAGCTGCTTCCTATATGTAGATGCAATGTGACAAGCAAGTCTTGCCCCTTTTGTGTCCCCATGCCTACCCTGAATTTTGCTTTCAAAATGGAATATATCACTCAGGAATTGTGAGCTGAAATAAACCTTTCTCCCTCAAGTTACTTTTGTCAGGATATTTTATCACAGCAACAGGAAAGTGACTAAAACAGAAGATATAAGACAAGAAGGCCATTACTTGTTGAAAACCAGGATAGCTTGATGGAAATAGGCAGGTGCTCTGAGTCACATTCCTTAATGCTTATTCCCATCTCTGGTTAATACCTCTAGGAGCCTAAACAATTCCCTCTAGATCTCAATTTCTTCATTTTTAACATTTTAGAAACTTTGTTCCTAGGGTCGTTATGATGCTTGTGTGATGAAATCCATATAAATCACTTACAGTCAGGTCTGAAAAGTAGTGAGCCTTGAAGAAACATTAGCTACCATTAAAACAGGCACAAGGAAACATAAAAAAGTGTATTGATCTGAGTATCTGGGGTCCTGGGCTATGCCACAGTTTAGAGAAATATTACCAGTGAGGTAAAGTTAAGTTTCAGCACTTGAATATCCTGATTTGCACTCAAGAAATTAATGCATAGGTTTGATAAATTCACTGATTTCTACAACCCAGGCTTACACCACACCAAATTCATCCATCAAATTTAGAGAGACAATTTATAAATTCCAGAGTCCTGACTTATTAATTTATAATGAGAAACAGAAGTATTATGCAGATGAAATATCCATGTTTATGGTTAAGCAATGTCCATGTTTATGGCTAAGCATGTGTTCAAGTTGTGGACAAATATGTCAGGGAGAAAAATTATAAATCATAGATTAATTGTGAGGAAAGTAAGTGGTCTTGAACATATGACCAAGCTCAAACAAGAACCATCTACTCTACTGAAACTGCTTATATTCTATTGAATGCAATGACATATCCTGCTAGTATCACAGAACCTACACCTTTGCTTCTGGGATGTCTCTAAAGTTACCTTCCCAACCACTGATGGCTGCTTTTGGAAAGATATGATGGATGGATATCTCTGAAGTACCATCAGAACTTTCCCAAGGTTTTGCCTAAACATTACTAGTTTTCATATTCAATAATCATTTTGGCATGCGAAAATATGATCTGTTGTGTGTATGTGTAAAACATATACTTGTTAATGTAGATATATGCACACACATGCATTTGGGTGTATGTACATAAGTGCATATGATCTGGTAGATTAGAAGTCTATGCCAGCTGTCTTTATTATTCTCTGGCATTATTTATTAAATAGAATCTCTCACTGAACCTAAAGTTCATCCTTATGACAAGACTGACTGTTGAAGGAGCTCTAGGACTCTACCTGTCTCTGTCTACCAAATGCTGGAAATGCAAATTCATGTACCATGTCCAGCTTTCCATGTGGGTTCTGGAGATCATAACTTCTGTCTTCATGAACAATAGGTATCTGACTGAGACACCTCATATCCACCATGAATAATTTACCAGGACACTTTTAAGAAACCTCTTTTAAATTCCTTTGATGGGCCTCTTGTAACTCTGAGAGACTCCAGAGAGGAGATTTCACTGTCCATTCTACTATGAGCTTTCCTATCTTTGTCCATATGTCATGGGTTCATTAACATGGTTTACATAATAAATGAGAGGAGTCCCCAAAAGTTGTTATATTAAAAGTTTGTTTTAACTCCCTGTGTTTGCTAACTGTGGTATCATCATTTTGGGCTAACTTCACTCTCTCTCTTAAGTATTCTGGTAGTTGTCAATATTTAAGCTTAGCCATGGCTTAGAGGACCACGCGT